>NW_023270265.1:36591850-36828834 GCF_011800145.1 Mirounga leonina
AAAAAAAAAAAAGAAGAAGAAGAAGAAGGTAGCGGGAGGGGAAGAATGAAGCGGGGGAAATCGGAGGGGTAGACGAACCATGAGAGACGATGGACTCTGAAAAACAAACGGGGTTTTAGAGGGGAGGGGGGTGGGAAGATGGGTTAGCCTGGTGGCGGGTATTGAGGAGGGCACATTCTGCATGGAGCACTGGGTGTTGTGCACAAACAATGAATCATGGAACACTTCATCTAAAACTAATGTTGTAATGTATGGGGATTAACATAAGAATAAAAAAAAAGAAGCAGCATATGTCGTATTTTTTAAACGTCTTTTTCTGTATGATTACCTTAATATCAAATAATTTCCTCTCTCCCACCCATGACCTGTATGTGCCCCTGCTGTTTAAAATTTTTTTTTCATTAAAAAAAAAAATCAGAATGTTTCCTTCAAAAAGTGAATTCTCGTTTATCCTTCCAGCATGCCTGTAGTAACTTGTTTAAGCAGGTAGGGGTGAGAGGCCTTTTGTAACTAATCTATAAGATAAACAAACCAGAGAGTACTAAAGGCAGCTGGCCTAGCTGGCGCTACCCATACGGTCTTATTTAATACTTGTATTTTTGTAAGAGCTACCTCTGAGTCAGTCTGGGGAATAATTGCCACCTATCATTGCTATCACATTTTACCTTTTCAACATGGTTTTGTTGCTTTGGTAGAATGACAGGTAAAGCATCTGGAAAATTTTAGTGTACTGTCAAAATGATTCGTAAGGATAAGTACACCAGAAATAGCAATACAAGACCAATGTAAGCATTGGAAATACAAATCTTTTTAGTAAACAAATTTATTCTTAAAGAAATATGCTACAACTCGGTGTTTTGTTTTGTTTTAATCTTCTTTGAAGATTCATGCTCCCCGCCCTCCCTCCTTTTGCTCAGGAAACATTTTGTTGTATTTTAGTTATTCTTACTACAATGTCTAAAAATTCGGGACTCCTGGGTGGCTCAGTCGGTTAAGCATCTGCCTTCGGCTCAGGTCATGGTCCCAGGGTCCTGGGATCGAGCCCTGCTTCGGGCTCCCTGCTGGGCAGGAAGCCTGCTTCTCCCTCTCCTACCCACTCATGCTATCTTTTGCTGTCTCTGTCTCTCTCTCTCTCAAATAAATAAATAAAATAAAATTTAAAAAGTCTAAAAATTCGACAGTAGAGAGTTTCCAGGACTTGTAAGAAAGATGTCCTTGAGAATTTACTCAATTTTTATGCACTGAAAAATATGTCTTCCCTTGCAATATCTTAACATTTATACTTTGACTTTTATTGCTTTTTTTCTTTTCTCTGTTTATCCATTATTCCCCTTTGTTGGCCTGTTTTTGCAAGTGTTGAACATGGGCCCTGACCTTAAATTAATATATAGCGAAACCCTAACCTCCAAGATAGTCTTCAGCTTTTAATCAAGTGCGTATTAGTTCAAGAATAAAATGATTGGGTGCCTGGGTGGCTCAGTTGGTTAAGCGTCTGCCTTCGACTCAGGGCATGATCCCAGGGTCCTGGGATCGAGTCCCTCATCGGGCTCCCTGCTCAGCGGGGAGCCTGCTTCTCCCTCTGCCTGGGCTGCTCCCCCAGCTTGTGCGCTCGCTTGCTCTCTCTCTGACAAATAAATAAATAATATATTTTTTTGAATAAAATGAATTTTCTGCAGATTCTTTAGACTTAACAGATTTAGGATCTGAGATGAGAATAATGCTACAAAGAGAATTTTAAAAAATAATCTTGGTCCTTTTTATGTAAGTTTATTACTATGCACTTGACTCATTGCCTTTGTCGTATGACCTCTTCAAGGCTGACATGGATAGTACTTTTACCAAACTAAAGAACAGCATGCGATTTCTTTATATGTGTTTCTCTTTGACGACAGTCTCGTAGGTCTAAACTAGAATTTTGGTCCTGTGTCAGACATTAAAACACAGCATCTGAAGTTATCTGTCAGTGACAACTCTACCAGCTGCCATAAGTGTGCTGGACCCTAACCATACTTTGCCCACATTATCTGATTCAATCCTTAAGAACTCTGTGGAGGAAGCATCATATCCCCATTTCCCAGATGAGAATACCTATGCTTAGTAAACTGTCCGTAGTCACGTACACAGAAAGGCACAGAATTAGGATGTGAACTTGGCTCACTCTTTTGAATGCACTGCACCAAAAGGTTCTGAGAGCCAGTTTTCACTAACTAGTGCTGAGATGGAAAGAGTATGAACTGATGAGTTTTCATTACACAGGTGGTTACTGTCATATGCTATCTGTGTTATAATTCCATTTCTTCTGTGAAATAATTGTGGTAGTGAACCATTTCCCTTAAAAGTCCATTGTAATAACAAATGGAGAAATAGATAGTTGGTAAGAAACATTGGCAGGCCTGCGTCAGTCGTCCCACCTTCTCCCCCTCCCCCACATTTTACTGTGCTGGGAAATTCAGAATTTTGAGATCTATTATTCTACACTCTACTGTGTCTTTTATTAACAAAAACACTGCTATGTATGCACTCACGGATACATCCTAGGTAGCGGGCGCTAGTCTAAGCACTTACTATAGATTATCTTATTTCATCTTCATGACAACCCTAGAGGACAGAGATTATTATTCCCATTTTTAAGAAATAAGCAACCGTTATTAGATGTCATTCAGCTATGCAGAGGTGGTCTGCCTCCAGCGTCTGTTTTTTCCTACTGTGCCTCACAGATAGTCAAGTGACCCTTCCGGATGAGCAGACAGTTGTTCTAGAAAGCAGTGAATAAGCCTGACCAGATCCCACTAGCGAGGATGGGGCTGAGGCCCTTGTTCTGGTCTTTGTAGCCACGGAAGCGGTTGTGTACCAATGGCGTCCAAGGGGGTGTGTTTTTGAGGAGTCCTTTAAGATTTGGTTTGACCCTAGACTGTGGGGCATTAACCAGACAGCGTACAAAGATGAATCTGTAATCTCCCTTACCTCCAGTATTCTGCAAGTATGCCTGCTTCAGTACCATTGCCACCACTCTCCCTCCCCCTTTTGTGACCCTCACGGTTCTGCTTGGACTACCTCAGAGTCCTCAAGAGTGCTGCCCAGAGCAGAGAGATCCTCCAAGCTCAGTCCTTCCCAAATGACAGTCCATCCTTCTCTTTGGACTGTTTAGAGAGGGGAGCCTCTGGGTCAGTCTCTGTGCCTCTTCCCCTCTTACGTTCTTCTAAATACTACTGGCCAGTTTACCTTCCAGAGAGCAACACTAGCACTGTTTCCTCCTGTGGTTCCCCCCTGCCTGCTGACACATGTCCTCCTTAGTCTAAACACGGAGGTCTGTCAGTGAGCATTCTCGCTTCCTTTGCTCCTACCCCCATTGGATAGACCTATGTCCCTACTCAAGTTCACTACCGCCCATCTCCAAAGCTAGCCCTAGCCCCTTACTAATCCTATACCTGTGTTTCTTCTGTTACTTCCTCCTGAATATCCTCCTTCTCCCACCTATTACAGTCAGGAATGTTCTGGATGAAAGGGACAGAAACCCAGATCAAACTAGCTGTAAGCCACAAAAAGGAAATATATTGCCATATTAACTAAATAGTTCCAGGGCGGGAGCAACTTCAAACACTGTGGAATCTAAGGTTCTAACAGGAGCGTCAGGACGGGGTCTTGCTCTGTCTCCCAACCCGGCTCTCTTGTGCGTGGGTTTCTCCTTGTGGATACAGTTTTTGCCAGCCCTCTCAGTGACACCCCACTGAACATAATCATCTTTTTTTCCCCAGTACTTCCAATAGAAGTCATAGCATGGAGTCTTACTGGTTCTGGTTTGGCTCTGGTTGGGTAAAAATCCCATTAATGTTTGATTGGTCCTTTTAGACCTGGGACCTCTGGCAGGGAATGGACATTCAGCCTGAAAATAGACAAAGCATAGTTTCCTCAGAAAAATCCAGGAGCTTTTACTGGAAAGGGGAATAGATTCTGGGTAGTCAAAAACAACAGATAGTGTCTTCAGAATGTTCTAGATAAACTTTTATCAGTACTCTGTATCTCACCTGGAATACCACTCTGTCTGTCAAGCCTTTATCAGTTTCTCAGCCAGAAATGATCTGCCTTGGCCCTGATCCTTCACAGTAGTTTGTACTTCCTGCAAGGCATTAACGTCTCCTGCTTTGCATTGTGTCTATTGTTGTCATATGCTTACACGTCTTAACTTTCTTCTAGACCTTTTTTTACCCCCTACCTCATCCCTCAAAGGATTTCATATAGTTCCCCACCACGTTGTGCAACCAGCTGAAACAAATAGGGGAGGAAATCCAGGTGTAAGAGTAATAAAACAAAACCAGGGAATCCCTTTAGTACCGCCGAAGCACAGACTTTGAACAGACTCCCGTGCAGATAGCCAGGTGGAAAATGTTCTATCTGAAAGCAAAGCAGGAAATACGATCAGAGGATTCACAGTGTTTTATAAGGTGAAAGTAACCTTTCGTTGAGGTCAAGCAGAGCCTTTCTTGCCGCAGAGATGGGCCCTGGAAAGAATGGTTTTGGGGAGGTGGTGACAGCTCCCGGGCACATCCCCACTCGGAAGGGAATATGGAGTGTCTGTGTATCCGGTTCTCCTCAGGGTCCTCAGGTCTGGACTGTAAGCTACTCGCAGTCAGGAACCTCGTCGCATTCAGCCCAGGGTCAGGTTACCCTGGCATAGTCCTGATCAGTGAATAATCCTTGGGAGAATGGCTAAGAATAGTTTCACAGTTGCTGTGTAGGTTCACATGGGTATAATTTAGTTGAAACCCTGCAGGTTTTTATCTGTTGCACTTTGGCGACAATATAAACATGCTCATTGAAAGAGAAAATAAGGAATGTCACAATAACAGAATATTTCTGTCAATTATTTAATCACAATAGAAAAGCATCTTATATTTTCCTTGGTTGTGAGCCACAATTTGACCTAATTCTTGAATTACTTTTCTTTTATGATTTTTCCTTTCTTCCCCAGGATATGTGCCATTCTTTAGCACGATGTGGAATATGAAGGCTGCACTTCACCTTCACCATCAATGCCTTCTTTGAATGCAGCCTTGAGCTGTTAACTCGAAGCAAGGAGCCCTAGGCCTTCCTTATAAACAAGTAATGGAGCCCTCGGCCCCCCTTGTAAATGGCTATTTATTAACATATACCATCACCAAACAACATTTTACAATTCCAGGCCCCCACACCATCACACCACTGTCTGCTCCATTGTGAGCTGAGGGAGGCCTTTGGCCATCTGTTTCATTAAATGCCAGAGGCAGTGAACAATATCTGAACTTTATAAAGCGAGCGTCAGGGCTTCTCTCTTCACAAATCTCCCCCTTCTGCTGCGGCCACCACCACCACCACCACCACCACCATATTTTTTTGTTTGAACGCTCACATTGTAAATTAGCGTATTCACACATCAATTTTAAAAGGCTCGCTGTGTTGTAAGATGGGACAAAGCAAGCTCAGTAACAGCTCATGCACAAGTGCAGGTGGTCGAGCTAACTGCTACCCAGATCAAAAGTCAAACAACTGTGAATCTTCTTTTGAAAGTGCAGTTAGGGAGACAAGGCAAGGCTTATCTGCACAAACAAGAACGAGTTATAGATATACATCACGAATGCAGGAGGACAAAAAGGGGTTTCATAATCTTGCGGGATAAGAAAACCTTCCAGTGCTGACAATTCTGAGGGCGTCTCTGGAATATGTAGCTTGTTGTTGTTCTCTCTCTCTCTCTCTCCCCCCCCTCACTCTCTCTCTCTCTTTTTTTTTTTTTTGGTAAAATTAGTCTTTTATTGTGTGGTGATTGATAATTATTATTTATGCTTTGGTGCTGTTCCTAAAGTAGCTAAGAATATTTTTTAAGCCACCTTTGAGGCAGGAAATGGCTCCTTTTCATGGTTGCATTTTATTTTTCAGCAGCATTTAAGGACAGACTCCTATTTATACCACACAAGCAGTTTTGTCTGTTGTAAACAAAGTAAGTGGCTGGGAATTGTGCTTTCCCAGAAATGTTTTCCAGGGAAGCCATAATAAGAAACAACTGTGTACATCTTGAGAGTTTGTCATCTAGGTATTAAGAAAGAATTCTTTGCTTTCAAGGGGAAAAAACAAAACAGAAAAACACTGTGAAGAAATATATTCAATATCCAAAAGTATAATTAAAATATTTCTTAAACTGCTGAAGTTGGCCACACCTTGCTGGTATCAATTGAGGTTGTTTTTATTTTTTATTTTAAATTGTCTCTAACATTTTTGGACAAGATAGAACTGAAACGAGAGGAGACAGCATCATTTTTTTTAACCTCAATGCTCTATTTAAAAAGCTAACGACTTCTTTGCAAAGTTATGTGAAGAACCTTGGAATTTAAGTATGAATATCAATGAAGAAAATGAGAGAATGATTAATTTTACCAAAAATTTACAAAGAGTGTTGAAGAAGGGCGCCTGCGTGGCTCAGTTGGTTAAGCGTCTGCCTTCGGCTCAGGTCATGATCCCAGGGTCCTGGAATCGAGCCCCACATCAGGCTCCCTGCTCAGTGGAGAGCCCTCTTCTCCCTCTCCCTCTGCCTGCCACTCTGCCTACTTGTTCTCTCTCTATCTCTCTGTCAAATAAATAGAATCTTTAAAAAAAAAAAATGAGTGTTGAAGAGGCTTGGAACTTATGAAAGAACAGCACTCTAGTCTCCTGTAAAATTACAGTTTACCTAGGAAAAAAGAGACTCTGCTTTCCACTTCTGATACCTTACTGATTTTATGATGAAGAAGAAAAAACTATCAGCTTTTTAATTACCCAGTCAGTTAAAGGTGTCTGAATCAGGTCCACAGGTATTTTCATGAAACCACACTCTCTGTCTTAAGCCACAGGGCAGTGGCCCCTATTCTGAAGAGGGCTTCCCAGAGTCTCTCAACCACCAGGATTTTCTGAAAATGTTCGCATATGTGTGCATATGTATCTTTCTGGAGATTTTCCACAAAGTTTTCAAGAATCCACAACCAACTCCGAAGAATTGAGAAATGGGACATGGTTATAGAACTGCGCACAGTTCCCTCATTAAACACCACTTAATCACTTTGCTATTCTCACGTATTTGAAATGTGTTGACCTACAAGAAACACTTATTTTGAAGTTTCCACAAAATTTAACAAGAAATTTTGTGGGATATCTTCCCCGGGAAATCAGATCATGTATCAAAAAATATGTCCTGAAAGACAAAAGCAAATTAAAATTTATATAGGGCCTTAGGATTTGTAAGGCCCATTCCCATACATTATTTCACGTAATGTAATCTTGAAAAGAACTCTGTGGATTGGTGTTGCCACTATTATCCTTATATTATAGATCATCGAGACCTGCCATTGTTGAGTCTTGCCCAAGGTCATTCCACCCAGACCTTGGCCCAGTGTCCTGGTTTTAGCCACAGAAGCCATGTTCTTAGCGACATTGTAGCAGTAACGCAACATCTTCAAAAGCAGACATATTTTTTTTTAATTAATTTTATTTATTTGAGAGAGAGAGTGAGCACGAGCCCTGGGGGAAGGGGCAGAGGGAGAGGAAGAAGCAGACTCCCCGCCGAGCAGGGAGCCCAGTGCGGGGCTCAATCCCAGGACCCCAAGACCACGACCTGAGCTGAAGTCAGACGCCTAACCGACTGAGCCACCCAGGTGCCCTGAAAGCAGATATTTAATGTTTACTGTGTAAAGGGAATATGTTAGTATAGGAGACTCAACAAACTCAGAACTCCACTGCCAGGTAGTTTGATATCTTTAAGAACCAACAATACGTAGTAACTTGTACTGTCCATAAATAAGAGATAAGTGCCAGGCACGAGGACAGGAAGGAGAAATCCCTGGGGCCTGTGGTTATGGAGACTTTATAGAGGAGGGGGCAGGTGTCCGGGCCTGAAAGTTACTGCCCAATTCTCAATCCACGTGTGGGGTTTGCTGTTTCCCTTTCTATGGCAGCATCAAGGTGGTAACTCCCAGCAACGGAATTAGAATGTTGGGGGTTGGTGTTAGAAAGATCTGTTTGGCCACCGCCATGTTGAAGGCACATAGGAAGTTAACAAATGTGTAACTGCACCTGCTCATAAAATAAGTATGATCCAAAGACTTGTTGAGCATTTTTTTTAATTGTAATGGAGCTTAAGATTTTCTTCGAGCAAATAAGACAAGCTTGAAATCACCTAAATAATCTGATTTCTAAACAATCACGAAATACCTCTTCACATTTTGTACCCCAGTTTTAGAAACATATTGAGAATTTTCATGCATTTGACTAAAATCACATATTTGTAAAATTTTATGACCTTTGAAAATATACTGCATGTTTGACTATTTCACGAATAGATGCAAAGAAGATTGGCAGAGTACAGTGGCTATATTGTTGTGGCATATTATTTGATAAAAAAAATAAAGTGTATCACTTTAAAACACTGAATTTTTTCATATATTCCAGTTAAACTTTTTTCATCAAATGGGCTTATAGAAATTTAGTTAGTAGAAAACTTGCCCAGCCAATAAAGAAAAGCTTTCATTTTCTATTCTGTATACGTGATCTGAAACCATAGCCTGTTAGGTCTTTTAATCTGTTTGTTCAAGGCCAAGCTATTTATATGGATAATTTTTAAAGCTTCTGCATAAAGAAAAAAAGAACATTTTATTTATTCACTGAGGTTTTTATGTGCCTTGCAATTGCGTAGATAAAGTATTTTCAAGCTCATGGATGTGGAGAAGATAAAAGGTCTCTTATTTTATAAGGCTTTATGTAAGCTTTGCAAATGTACAGATTTCTCATGGCTAGAATTTTTTAAATAAAACATTATTTCACTATTATAATTGGAGTATGATGTGGGCATCTTTTTCTTTCCCTGAATTACATGTTAAATTCTGTGCTTAAGATCGTCTTTATTACATTTTACCTTTTGGATTTTAATAGTTCTCTTACTGGAGAAAATAATTTACTAATCTTCATTTGTAGTTTTGGGCACCTATTTGGAAGTGGAAAACCCAAAAATCAGATTTAAGAGATAAAAAGTGAAAGGTATAACTTGGTTTTGCAACATGTTGGTATGAAGATGAAAAATTATTTACCTCCTCCTCCTTAAGAACTTTTGCTAAGCCTGGTAGACTGTGAAAAGGAGGAGGGGGTAAAAAAAAAAGAGGCATTTTAAAACTCTGGGGCAACTGGATTCGGACCAGATTCTGGGTGAACATTAGCTGCTGTTAGCTCTGCCATGTCAGGGCCAAGAAACAGCTTTCCCTGGCTGGAGCATTCCCAAGCTATCACGGCCATCAGACAGGTGGGGAATAAATATTGTAGAATGGTGGGACATTTGAAGAGCAAGCTCCCGATCCCCAGGACTCAATTTGGACAGGCTTCAATTGGAGCAAACAGGTGTTCCTGGGAGGAACTGTCCTCAAGTGGCTGGGGGGTGCCATTCTTTCATATACATAAAAAGTTCCTCTTCCTTCTGCCTGCAGGAAAATTAGAATTAACCACAGCTTTTTCTTTTGAAATGGAAAAAGAGAAATAAAAATATGGCACCAGGTTTTGGCTCCAACTGGATTTCCACGGAGCATGTAATCTATGATGAATGATGAGTATTCTTGAAGCAAAGTATCCTTGTAATTTTCAACATTGGAGATAGCATAAAAACTGAATGAATTGCAAAGAATCTTTTTACCAAAGGCTGTACCTGTGAAGTGGCGTAGCCTTTCTTTCCTTCTTTCATTCATTTGTTCATCACCAAATATTTTGTGAGCACTGGAGATGGAGTCTGGAGATGGAGTGTAAGCCAGAAAAAGGCCCTGCCCCCAAGGGCTTAGCCTAAGTTGTGGTAACAGTAATTGTTTGGAACGTGAAAGTGAACCTGAGTAGTCTTTGGGAAACTGTGGCTAGATCTAAAGTAGTTGCCGGCCTCAGAAAGGTTTCTTTTCTGTAATGCCACCACTCTGAGGATGTGACTAACATATTTTATTCGGGGGCACTCTTTTTAAATCACATTTTTGCTATAAAACACAAAATAGCTATAATATAGGTAATTTTTAAAGGAAAAAATCATATTTAATCCCTCCACTGTGAAACAAACTACCCTTTTTGATACAAATGTTCCCTTCTTTCAGTCATGATCCATGTAGATTATTATGTTGCTTTTCTCACTTAATATTATATCTTACACATATTTCTGTTTCCACGTTGTCTTCATAATTATATTTTTTCCTAATTTAAAAGTCTTTTCTAATAATAAAAGTTTCTTAAAACCTCTTATTTTGTAGAAAAAGGAATTTATCAAGAAACAGGGAGAAATGGGCGCCTGGGTGGCTCAGTCGTTAAGCATCTGCCTTCGGCTCAGGTCATGATCCCGGGGTCCTGGGATCGAGTCCCACATCGGGCTCCCTGCTCTGCGGGAAGCCTGCTTCTCCCTCTCCCACTCCCCCTGCTTGTGTTCCTGCTCTCGCTATGTCTCTCTCTGTCAAAAAAATAAATAAAATCTTAAAAAAAAAAAAAAAAAAAGAAAGAAACAGGGAGAAAGCCATCCATAATCACAGTGGTGAAATGTAGCAACTGTAAAGTTTTGGCATATTTCATTCCAAGGTTTTTCTATGTATTTTCCTGTGTATTTTATTTATATAATTGAGACCATACAACATACCCAATTTTATATCCTGCTCTTTACATTAAGATTATATTGAAAGCATTTTCCCATGCCATGAAAAACTCTTTGTAATTCTTACTTATAATGGTTACATAATAATTCTCTCAGAGGATTATTTCCTTTGTGTTAAACATGTAGGACTTGTCTAGCTCTTGCTATACCCTGATGCTATGTGTCTGCATTCATAGATTAATCTCTCAAGGTGGTATCCTTGAAGAGAATAAATGTTTCTCTCATTTGTGACTTTGCCATTCTTTGCCACTTTGCCACTCATCTTAATCTAATTTTGTGGTCAGCTGGGACATATCTTCAAGGAACTTTTTCAGGATAAGTATATGATGTGGAAATCTATAAAGAATCACGTTCTTCCTCTGACTCTTAAGATGCCATTTCCTTTCCCTTGTTCTGTAGGATCTGTTTTCCATCGTCCTCATGTTGTTTTGAGTTTTTATTTGGTTTGATTACTCTTGAAAACCTCTTCTTAGATCTGCAAATGGATGGCAGCTTTCTATGCTTAGCCCTGTCTAGTGATTGTCCTTTGTCTTCCAAACTGTCTTTATGGGAATGAAATGGAAATGCTTCTTTCCCACCACTCCATGACTTTGACATGAGAAATGTCCAGCCCTTGGATCCTCAACTGTCCTGTCCTCCACCACCCCACACAGGCACACTTTACTTAGGAAGACTACACTTCCCAGCATTCAGTACCTTACACCACACCCTTCCTGTTGCTCTTCAATGTTGATTTATTGTTTTCCCGGGAACTCAAGTTTCTTGCTGGCTGTAGAAAAGAAATGAGATGTGGAGCATGGAGAAAGAGGAATGAATACAGCAGTCCAAATACCTCGTAAGCTGCAACATCCACTCATAAGAGAGACAGCTGCTCAGTTTCTGCTTTTTATGGGCTTTGCAGTTTTTTTTATCTAGTAGCAGACTTTGTGGAGGGTGAACTACTGCTTACATTTTTTAGCCCCATTCATATTTTGTAGTGGTAGAAAATCCTTCCAGGCTCTGGCGATTTATGATGTCCGTTTTGGTGTTGTAAATTATCATCACCTTGTATTTTTTCATTCAGTTTAATGGGTACTTTGATAGATGCAACATCAGGAGCCATCATCCAGGCACCATTTTAAACTGGAGACTGTGAGTGATCTTTAAAATTGCCCTAGATAAGGGGACCAAACAAACCATTTCTATAGCTCAACCCTTGGGCCTGTATGCCTGGGTGGTCTTGTTTTAACTGTTGCTGTTTAATTATTGATGATTTACTGACACAAGGCATGGAAGCCTTAGGGAAAATGAAATCCCATGTGCCAGTTTCTTTAGATGAATCTTCTTTGAGGTTTAAGTGTCCCGCTTGGTAATATAGTGAGGCAAGATTTAGGGGTCATTCCAAATGCTGCCTGGCACGGTCCACTGTGGCATCTCGATTCACTGATGGAGACTACTGATGCATCTTGTAGACAAGGCATGACTGCCTGTGCTTGACATCATGACAGCCTTATACAGACCCATCTACTGTAGGCCAGGCATCCTCCCACATTTCCCTACCCCTCATTTCCCTTCTCTGTTCCTCCTGGGGAAAAGTCTAATCTCCAACAATAACTGTCACTTACCTACAGGAAATGATTTCCCATCTTAATGCTCCTACCCTGGGAACCATTTATTAGGAAAGTGGTAATTCACTCCACGAATATGTGAAAGGAACTTTTCCTGGGTTTATAGGGATGGAGGATGACTCTTGCCTTCAGAAAACTCATGCCCTAATCAGAAAGAGATAAGGAGTGCAGAAGTACTAACTCAAGATGTTTGGTAATCAGAAACCTCAGTGCACAGTTCCCAGAGTCTGGAGATTATTGGCAGCTTGGAGTAATCAGGATGAGTTTCATAGATGACATGGCATTTGTAATGGCCCTTGAAGGAGGGGTAACATTTGCCCAGGCAAAGTTAAAAGGGATTCCAGGCTAAGGAAACAGCATGAACAGGGAGGGGGCATCTTGTAAGGCAGGCATGGCAGATCATTCAAATCAGCTCTTTATTGTCAACTTTAAGAGTTTTGCCTTTTGTTTTCTGATGTTCCCCTTTCAACAGTAGAATGTGGGTCACCTCACAACATGTTTGCACTCGTGCCCAGTCATCTGCTTCCCATCTTTACCCTCCACTGGGGAGATAAAAGCTTGGCAACGTCATAATGGCCTGAAAGCCTGTGGCCCACCTTTTCCCATCATCATTATTCCTTACTGAACACCTACTACCGGCTCTAGGCAGAACAAACCTTATTAAAAGGCCACGTTCTTTCATACCTTTCATGTAACCCATTGATGAGCGTTGTCTCACAAGGTCTTATTTCCTCTTAAACATCCCTACTTTCGTTGTTTTCCTAAGGATTCTGAAAGATATTGCAAGTACAGGTGTGTGTAGGCAGAATAGACCTACTCCAACAAAGGGGGGGGGTGTTTCTTTAGGAGCCCTTTGCCATCAAAAATACCATTCTGAGCCAATGCCCAAGAATCCTCCCTATAGAGCTTGTTCTCTTGATCATTAGGCTTGGCTGTGTCTTCAGCTGCTGTGTGGGCACTGGTGCGACATGATCAGATTCTTCTCTGAGATAGGTCGATATGGAGGTAAAGCGGAGCTAGGTCCTGGAGGGTTTTAGGAGGTCACATATCAGAGTCTGGATGGACTGAAATCAGTCTTCACAACATTGACTGAAACTGGCCTGGGCCTGGTGTTGTGCTACCTTTTGTTGTTTGTTTGCTTGTTTGTTTTTAAAGCAACAGTTTTGCTTTAATAGGACTTGATGTTTTTTAATCCAGTTTTGCTTTGGGGAAAAAAGTATTAACCACATGTCTTGCCAGGATATCATTTTTAAAAAATTTTCTGTCTGGGTGGCTCGGTCAGTAAAGCATCTGCCTTCGGCTCAGGTCATGATCCCAGAGTCCCAGTCCTGGGATCGAGCCCCACATCGGGCTCCCTGCTCAGTGGGGAGTCTGCTTCTCCCTCTGACTGTCCCCCACTCTCGTGCTCTCCCTCTCTCTCTCTTTTTCTCTCTCTCTCTCTCTCAAATAAATAAATAAATAAAAATCTTTAAGACATTTTTTTTCCAAGTAAAAGTCATCTCTGGCACCGGGGTTCTTTCTAGGTACACACCTGCCTTGTTAATCAAGTTCTCTGGATTTTATTATTTCCACTTGCAAACGGGATGCTTAGCAGTCGGCCTGAAAAGAAGCTGTTGTCCTCATCAGCATGACTAAAGGGTTGATGAAATTCTTGTATGTAACTGGTATGGTTCTACTACAAAATCCCTTGGCCTTCAAATCTATCAGGATTTCAAATCTATCAGGCCTTCAAATCTATCAGGAGAAGGAAGTATGAACAGTCAACAGACATTAACTGATGGGTGACAGGTTAGCACAGTGTGCTGGCTGTGATCCAGTCTGGGCGATTTCTTTGTCTTCTTCTGGTTTGTATTTATTCCACAGACAGTATTATCGAAGCAAGAGAGAAACAACATTTTTAAAAAGAAAAGGAAAATAAAATCACCCATAACCCAAGACACCTACAATTATCTTTTCTTTTTTTTTTTAGTCTTTATTCATATGTTAACATTTTTCTTTATGTGGCATTGATACAGATTTTAAGTTCTGCCCTTTTCTTTTTAACTTCACATGATAGCTTGTGCTACTGTAGTCATTTTTATACTATTGCCATCTTGTCTTTTTTAATCCAATTACTAGGACATTGGTAGAGGTTCGGGAAAGCATAGAGCTGGCGTTCATCGGTTTTTGAGGAAATGGAAGGGCGCCCTCCACTCTGTCTTGGAGTTGCCCAGCCTGATATTTAATAGCACCGGGAGTTTTGACAAATGCATACTGAGGTGTCCTCAGACCTCCTATACTCTCCACACAAGGCGGCTTGCATAGATTCATTTAAAGGTGGTTCGTGATAATGTTGGTGACAGAGCGTAAGTATAAACAAAGCAGGCGGGCCACTCTGTGGCGGAGATAAATGTGGAGCATTCCAGAAATAGCCCCCTTTTCCCAAAGCATTCCCTAACTGACTGAGAGGCAATAAGTGCCCTCATCTTCGGGTTTCACACATCGTCTTTGTCAAGTGCCAGTACCTTCGTGGTGACTCAGTCAGTGTCGCCCATGGCACGTCCCTGGTGGTGTGTTAAGCAGGTGAAGTTTGCGTCCGTCTCGCACGGAGCATTGAGGAGCAGCTCTGAGGAAAGGAGGTAGGGAGGAGGGCTGCAGGGAAGGGTGGTTCTGGAGCTGCGTCAGAAGGAGACTGAGTGGGGCGCCGTGGTAGGAGGTGCCAGACAGCCAGGGGGCAGCATGGAAGCATTTTGCACCTGCTGAAGGAGGAGAAATGGAGGAAGGGGATGAACACAGAACTTCACCATTTTTCCTGAGCCCAGCCTTGGGGAGGATGATGGATGACTTCTTGTCATCTTTTGTATTTCCTCGGGGGGCAGCTGAAACGGAATCTCTCTAGGAGACCAGAGGTTGAAAACTGCAAGCTGTGGGCCATAAGTGGCCTGCAGAACTTTTTTTCCTTTTCTGGATTTTTTGGGTGGTTTTTGTTGTTGTTGTTGTTTTCTGTTTTGTTTTGTTTTTGTCTGCAGTTTTGGGTTTTTTTTTTTAATTGAGTTATTAGATATCACTTACAGATAGTAGGACTCACACATTTAGAGTCCGATGAGTTTGGGTGCACTTGTGTAACCTGTACAACACATCAGGACAGAACAGTGCTCTTGCTCCAGAAAGTTCCCTCCGGGCCCTTTGCACTCAGCTCCCTTCCCTCCTACCTGTCACAGGCAGCCACTGATCTGCTTTCTCACAGTAGAGTTTTGTCTACTCTAGAATTTCACGCAAATGGAATTATACAGTATTTTGTCTTTTGCATATACCTTCTTCCACCAGCATGGAGCTTTTGAAATTCATCTGTGTCATTGTGTGGATTGCTATTTCATTCCTCTTAGTTGCTGAGGAATACGCCATAGTAGAGATTTAATGCAATTTATTTACATCCACCAGTTTATGAAGGTGCAGGTTGCTTCCAGTTTGGATCTAATATAAATAATGGTATCTGAACATTTGCGTACACATCTTTCTGTGGACGTAGGCTTTTTTTTCTCTTGGGTAAATATCTACGGGTAGGATTTCTGGGTCATATGGTAAGTATATGTTTAATTTTATAAGAACCTTTCCAAAGTGGCTGGCCCATTTTGTATTCCCATAACAATGTATGAGAGTTCCAGTTGCTCTGCATAGTAACTCTTAAAACATTCAAAATAGCCGTCAACAATTAAAACTCAGAGTCCTTTAGATGGGCACATGGTCTCCAGTTCACCACAGTTCCTGTATGGCCCATTTTGCTCATTTATGTCATCCTCCTCTCACCTATGAGTCTGTGACCCCTGCCTTAGAAATTCTTCCCAGCAATATTATGTCCCATGATGTGTGGCAGGGCATCGTGGTTAAGAGCAGATTGGCGGAGAAAGACAAATTTGAGTTGGAATCTCAGTCTTGCCACTTATAAGCTGTCACTTTGAACAATTTACTTAACTTCTCTCAGCATGAATTTCTGCCTCTGTAAAATACTAAGGATATCTTACTCAGTGATTTGTTATAAAAATAAAATAATATAGGGGCCCTGGCTGGCTCAGTTGGTAGAGCATCTGACTCTTGATCTCAGGGTTGTGAGTTCGAGCCCTACGTTGGGTATAGAAATTACTCAAAAATAATAAACAAACAAACGAACAAATAAATAAGATAATATAGAACATGCCAAGCACCTGGCACAGGGCCAGGTCCATAGAAATTATGCAAGAGCTATTGCACAGTTGGTACTTATTAGTATGATGGGATAGTCCAGTTGTCACTTGTAGTCTCACTTGTATGTATGTGTTTGTGTGTGTACATCAGAGAGTAACTTGCACAGATTTTTAGAAAACATAGATACTTGTGCCCCTACTGCCAGATCTTCTACGGAATTACATTCTCTTGGGCTGGACATGAGTATGTGCATGGTTTAAAAGTTCTGCAGATGATTGGGATGAGCATCCCTGGTCAACAACCATTAGTTGACCAGGAAGATGGTAACAAGAAGTCCTACATTCTAAACTTAGCTCTATCATTAACTAGATGTGTGACCTTTGGCAAATCCCTTTACCTCTCTGAGAGAGCAAGTTCAGCTTAGATCTGACTCTAGCAAATTTGGTCTTTCATGATCACTGGGTTTTTCATGTAGACAGTGGTAGACAGTTGGAGACAAATGAGTTGGAGGTGGTTGAGGGCTATGCCTGTTTCCCAAGTCATATGTCAAAATGAAGGCAAATTTCAGACTGAATTCTGCCACACCTAGAAGCATGTCCGCAAGCAGGCACAAAAACAGCCATCCATCTCGTTCTGTGGGCCCAGTGAAGTCCCTGTCCTCTGTCCTGATGGGAGACTGCATTGACAGCAACTTGCCTGAAAGGATCACTAGAGGCTGATAGGAGAATATTCCAGCTGTAAGACTTCGGCTAACCTTCTAGTCAGAGTCGGGTGAGAAACTCCTCTCAGTGACTCAGAATCCTGAGTCAGACACACCATTCCAGGGTCACTAGATTCTGATGGCCTTCCCATGCAGGCTGTGGGAGTGCCAAGGACAATACTTCTAGCCAGTCCACATAGCTTCAATGCCATTTCTAATGCCCTCATTAATAATTATTAGTTATGCTAATTAAGAGTAACTAATAAGATAAAGATAGCTGCCACACTTGTAGCTGCCTGTGGAATATCGCTTTTCATTAGTCTTTTAAATGTGAACTAAACACCCCTGAAGTGTGTATTCCCCTTAGGCCACTTCAGTTATAAACTGACTACCCGAGGGTATGGATTAAAACCAACTAACACACACATTTCTGTCACACTACCTACACAGAAGTATTTAATAGTTAATTACAGACAGTATAACAGATGATCCCTCAGGTTCCATCCAAACCTAAGATTCAAGCATTCTACGTACGAAGGGCCCTAATACTGTTTTCAACATAACCTCTTCTCATCCTGAGTCTCCTCTTTCTAGAAACCCCCCTGCATCCCCCAGGTCATATTAGTGCTCTTCCCTTCCCTATGTTCTCCTAGAAGTATATGCCTCTGTCATGGCATCTTATTTCAGGCCAGGGAACATACAATGAGGATTCCAACCCTTATAAAATGGCATCCTTTTTGATTTACCCACATCGATCTGCATTATTTCCCAAACTTCAGTGATTTGAGTCATACCATCATAGTTTTAGCCTTGGCCCTACCTGCCTAACACCTCGACTGCTATTTTTCTTTAAGTTGGCACACTCTTGCTTAATCTGAAATACCTTCTTAAGCTTTATTGCACAGAGAATTACCCATGTAATCATGGTTCGAATGTGCTAGTTATGTATTTTTTTTTACATATTAAGTGCAGAACTTAATATCCTAAATAAAATGTTGAGTGGTTATGAATATTTAAAATAAAAAATAATCATCTGTGTCCTGCCTAAAATGAGCTCTCAAGTCTCCAGCGGGCTGCACATAGCACTGCGGGAACCCTTGCTGTGCTGGCCTCGTGGGGTCCCTGCCCATCTCCTCCACCGCGAGTCCCCGGAGAGAGGACTGGCTTTCATCTCTCTATCACCATGTCAGTAAGCCTGGTGCCTGGTGCATAATAGGTGCCCAATAAATGTTTGATGAATAAATGTTTCTCTCACTAGCACAAGCAAAATACCATTAGCAACTAGAAATATTTTCTATTTTCTCTCACTTTGATTCCCAGCCTCTGGTAACTTAAGCACTCAAACATGGACTCGAAACAGAAGGAAGTAGCAAAACATATATAAGTGAAGGGATGCATGTCTTCCTGTCTCCTAAACAGAAGTGTCATTCACTTAATTCCTCTAAAGTTAAGGAGAATTTAAAACGGTGGGCAGTTTTGGGGCGCCTGGGTGGCTCAGTCGTTAAGCGTCTGCCTTCGGCTCAGGTCATGATCCCAGGGTTCTGGGATCGAGCCCCGCATCCGGCTCCCTGCTTGGCGGGAAGCCTGCTTCTCCCTCTCCCACTCACCCTGCTTGTGTTTCTGCTCTCGCTATCTCTCTCTCTCTAACAAATAAATAAAATCTTAAAAAAAAAAAAAACAAAACTGTGGGCAGTTTTAATGTCAAGTCATTTAAAATTAGAGGCGGATTTTTTTAAAATAACAACTTACCTGACGCAAGGCTCAAGGCGCCTCTACTCTGGAAAATGTAAAGAAAGTTAAGAGGGAGTTTCCCAGTAGCAAATGCTGATTGAAAAAAGCAGTGATCACATTATCTATCCTCTCAGCTTCCCAGAGGAAGTACAAAAAGTGAATTCCCAGGCCCATGGTTACTCTTTCCCGAGGGCCACCCCTGGAGACATAGGAGGTACTCTGGCCTGCGGGCGTGGGCTACCTGCAGTCTCTCTGGGACCACCTGTGCTCTTCGGTCTCTGCCCTGCTGAGCGACTAGGCATTCCTGATCACAAACTGGAAAGAGCTTATCTATTTTAATGTCAACTCTCCTGTCCCACTCCCATCCCCACCCCATAGCTCAGTGTCATACTTGCCTGCTTTATTCTATGGCACCCACAGCCCTTTTGCTGCTCAAGGGCAGGGACTGAAACCTATTTTACTTTACCTCCCCTGTGCCTTGCTAGCTCCTGGGACAGAATGGACACCCAGGAAATGCTTGAATGAATGAAAGGATGGGTGAATGAATGAATGAACAAAGGAACTCTCAAAAAAAAAAAGAACCAAGTGAGTTATATGATTTTGGTTTATATAAACCTTGCCAACTTTTAACTCCCTGCATTTTAATAAAGATCTGGAAGAAAACACATTTAGGAGAAAACTCTCTAAACTTGTCTGAAAGCATACCTGTGGGTGGCAGAGTTAGTCTCATTTTGGGGGGTAAATTTTTACTTCTAACCTCCTTTAAAGAAAGTTTGATGATTGAATTTTTTGAAAAATAATCTTATTCAATCTGAGTTGGTCTCCGAAAGCAAATGTTACAAAGTAAATCAGTTGACTAAAAGTTCTAAATTCATCTTCCACTCATTGAATTATCTTTAAATTACATAGGAAATGTAATACATGAAATTTCTTTGAGCTCTGTCTATTAGTTTCCAAAAATGAAAACTCGGAATATAGAGAAATACTTATCTTAAATGGTACCTACCTTGAACTTTTCTGCATGGTATTTACTGCTGTCATTTCAGATTGAAGCATTTGCATTAAATTACATAAAGTATTTTAAAAGTTCAAGATTTCTAATTTGGGGTTGATTCTACAAGCGTTAGTAAGAAACAGATTAAGTAGAAGAAAGGGGCGTAAGTACTGAGACCATTAAAAGGCCTCTAATTTTCTTAAGCCTTTAAAAAAAACTATACTTTGTAATGTTTAAGGTGAAAAAGATAAATGGACTTGTTGGTTTATTTGCATTGGTTTTGCTTTTTTTTCCATAAGTGCTGAGGTTGTTTTGTTCATAAAAAGGGAAGTGGTGCCAACCTCAAGAAGCAATTGCCCAGTCTTGATTTGGGACATTCTGGAAGTTCTCTACCTTACTTTAAACACACACTTACAAATAAGGTTCCAGTTTATGATAGAGAGTTCCTCCCTACACTGTTTAGAAACCCTGACAGGCTTATTCCAGGAAAGGCACAGAGCTTGAGGCAGGGGGAAAGGACCCTGAGGATGCCTTGGGCTGGCACTTTCCTTCACCCAACAGCCCGAGAGCAAAACGACCATGGTTGCAAACTTACTCCTTCAAGAGCCCTTTCCCTCCACACGTGACCCGTCCACTGAGGTTAATGATGGTCACTTCAAATAGAAAGCAGAAGAGGCTAAAATTACTTTTCTAATCATTTTTGCTGCCTTCTGAAAAGTTTGATTGAAAGGACAAATTGTTCCACAAGACTCCTTCTGTACCACATTTGTCTACCTAACGTTGTAACGGAGTTCTCCGGGGAAGAGTTTTTACGGAAAGAGCCTCTTGCCCCTACTTGCCCCCACTGTGTTTTGTTTATGGAGTAGCCCATATCTAGAGAAAAATGTAATTAAGGAAAATGATTATATCTGTTCAAATGGGCACCTCGAGAGAAATTCAGAAGTAGTATCTCAAGGCTCTATCTCCATCCGGGCCGTTCGTCTTGTTCTGTTTTCTACAAAGTGGGGTGTGTTCGCATGCTTGTTTGACTACACACAGGGAGCCTTCAATTAACTGTACCTGACTCACAATTCCAGCTGGTTCTGAGTACCCCCAAAGTGTACCCATTTATAGTTCTTCCCTTCAGCTCACGAAATTTACAGGTGTTTTATCATGTTTGCAACACAGACATTACCCGTGAGCCTGACTTAGGTGCATTTGGAACTAACCTCAGTGAAATAGCTTCTGTTTTCAGGGTGGGTTTAGTATTGATGGAAAATACATGGTCTGCATTCTGTATTCGTTTTGCACTATTAAAAGTGAAATGCCTTACTAATGAAGAAACGTGGGGGCGCTAAAATGAATTTGCCAATCAGTGCATTTGTTTTGGTCAACCATAAAATGACTGAACGTAAATTAAGAAGGCCTCTGCACAGCCTTCCTCTAGTGTTTCCTTGGTGGGAAACCCCACGCCCACAGGCCAGAGTACCTCCTATGTCTCCAGGGGTGGCCCTCAGGAAAGAGTAACCATGGGCCTGGGAATTCACTTTTTGTACTTCCTCTGGGAAGCTGAGAGGATAGATAATGTGATCATTGCCTTTTTCAATCAGCTGTGTCTCCAAGAAGAAAAAATAATAATCACTGCTTTGTCAGTTTACACTCCGGAACTCGTTGAAGCAAAGAGTCAGGTCACAACACCCAGAGACTATGTTTTTTCCTGCTGAGGAATTGTATTTTCTCAAGGATGGACCGAACTGCATGAACAAATCATTAAGTGACACAAGTGAACAGGCAGAGAGAAGTATTCAAAAATCCTCTGACCTTTGCTGCCAGGGTGGCTGACAGAAGACACTAGCTTTAATTGTTTGTTTCTCTCTTGCCAATTTCTGTTTCAACGAAACATTCCACGATCTCGAGGCAAAAGGTGATTGGGAAGGCAATATTTTGATTTTAATGGTTATATCGATTTTTCTTTATTCAGAATGATCAAAAGTATTTTCCTAGGTATAATCAAATAGCATTTATACACAGATCGTTCTAGTGAAGCAGAAAGAGCCATATTAATTTACTGCCTAGGAAATGGGGTTTAAGCACAAACTTGCAGATCTTTTGCTTTTCTTCTGTTTGGGGTATGTTTAAAAAGAATATTTGATTATTATATCCACTCCCAACAGAGAAATGAGTGGGCTTAAATAGGTTTACTGGCTTGTTTCGTTTATAGTTTTGTTTCATAATAAGAAACAAGATAGCTAACGGAAATTTTTTATCTCTGTTAGTGTATGTACATTTGTTTTAAGCTCTTTTTCTTTACCCTATGGAAAGGCATCAATAGCACATTCTGATTTTTGTCTACTTTCATTCTTTTCAGAGTAATATCCAGGATTCTGTACTCATACTTTAAAATAAGAGGATTCATTTGCTTTGGAATGGAAGCTCCCAGTTGCATTGTAGATTCATAAACTAATATATTTAGCAAGTAATGTCAAAGGAACCTTGAAGTCAGTCTCGATCACGTTTTACTGCCTGTAAGAACCATCAGAATCCCTGTCCTCTAGAGCAGCATTTTATGTATTCAAAAATGAAAACCAAAAGCAGAATCTAGCTGTGGCAAGTTTCCCTAGATGAGACAGTCACCCCAAGTCGGTGAACCATGCACCTTATCAAACTTGAAGATTAGAATGCTATACCATTCTCTCTTCCAAACACTGTATATTTATCTCACCACATGGACCATAGTTTACCCCAGTCTCTGGCTGTTGCCTTCCTGCACATGGAGCATTACCCCAGTTGTTGCTTACACTACAGAACACCACCACCGTGTTTATTGAAAACTATAGATGTAAATTCCTCATGATGGAACCAAGACAGGAAAAAAGAATTCTAACTTCAGGGTTTTTTTCAGTTTAATAACTTATTGTGTTAAGTTAGGACAACACAGAACTATTGCTTAGCAACACTGGATTAGGCAGAAAATAATTTAAGCTTCCAAATGAGAAACATTTGTAATAGAATATGCTCTAACACTTGCTTTACCACATGGCTTAACACCCTTTTGCTCACACATGGTTAAACACATGTTTGAACTGATGTTTTAACACCCGTCTCACACATCTTTATGTTCTTTGTTCTCATATGCTTAAACACATGCTTTGACACCCTTCGTGCTCTCATTGTCAAACACAGGCAGGGTATTGTCTTGGGCCTCATTCTCCAGCAGTTCATTGGTTGGTAGCCAGCCAAAGACTGGTACCTGGTAAAGCCCCAGCTCTTGCTGCTAGATGACCTCTACTCTGGGGTTTCTTCAGTCTGTCTGGAGAGGAGAATCCTTGTGGAGGTGGCCACCTCCATGGCCGTTTGTGTCTACCGTACGCCTGAGCTGTGGCTTTTCAGCAATGAGTGTATCACGTCACAAAGTATTAGTTTCCACCCTGGCCAGTCTGCTTACATTTTCCCAAACCCCCAAGCCCCAAAGTTGTACTCATGGCCAGATGTAGAATTGAGGTGATTTTTTTTTCCCCTCTTAAGCCTTACTTGGTAATTTCAGTAGAGTTGAAAATATACATACTAGAATGGGATATCTGTGTTGCAGAAATGTGAACATAATTGGAAAAACTCACTGGCCATGAGTCTGATGGTTTGGATCCTCTCTCTTCTTTTTCCTTGTGGTATCTGCTATCAACTCAGATGAGGTGACTGTCTCCTCTGCACTCCAGCCACCTAAACCTGCCATTAGTGGATTCAGAAATGGCTAGCTCATTTTCCTAAAGTTCTAGGACTCACTCTGTGACCGCAGTTTAGAGTGAAGGTTTCAGAGCCAGACTGCTCAGGTTGGAGTCAAGCTTAGGTTTCCTCATTTGTAAAATGGGAATAATAGTGGAACAGACCTTACCGAATTGTTGTAAAGATTAAGTGACACAGCACTTATAAATCACTCACACAGTGTCTAGCACATAGTAAGTGCTCAAGAATAGTAGCTCTTACTTCGAGTAGAATAAAACAGTGACAATAACCTGAATTTAAACAGCATACTACAGTTTATAAAATATGTTGTAGCCATATTTTTTAGCTCCCTCTCAGAACACTGTGAGGTGAAACATTCTCCCCATTTCACAGGTAGGCAAACTGAGACCCATATATCATACAAACTCTGCCAGAAATCTCATAGCTAGTAAGTAGCAAGGTTGGATGTTGAATGCTGGTCTCCTGACAGCTAAGCCAGTGTTTTTCCTACCATGTTACAAGGCTAAGTTCTGTATGATGTACAAAGAATTACCAGAAATAGCCCTTCCCATCAAAGAGCTTACAGAAGAGGAAATATACTGACAAATAAAAAATAGCTTCCATTTATTGAGAGAGAACTGTAAGCCAGCCATATACAGTGTACTTTATAATAAATCATCTCTCTTGATCTTTACAACTGATTTGAGAGGGGAGGAAACTGAGGCCTAAAAAAGCATAATTAACTCACCTGGAGTCAAAGAACTAATAAGTAGCAGAACTAGAATTTGAACACAAGCCTGATTCCAAATAAAACCCATACTTTTAACCATTACTCATATTGGCTCTCAACCAACAACAATAAATGAGTCCATAGACAAACAACAGCTATTGTAGAAGTCAGTTTTGGATGAAGTAAATTCCTCCCCTAATCATTCCTGACTATGCTGCTGTCTGATTATTTGGGTGTTTGTTGTTGTTGTTGTTGTTGTTTTTAACATTATAAAGTGGATAAACATAGCAAGAAACAAAAGCTATGGCTATTGTTTGAGAGCAGTTAGTCTATACCACCACCTTAATGACATTCAGGACTATAAAATGTGCTGCCTGGCTAAATTCTCATGGAAATTTTTTTACATGTAACCTATGCTCACAATATCTGAATGTAAGAATCAACTAAATTCTGTGACTTTCAGGTCCCAAAGAGTGCTAATGGATACTAAATTAAATTATTTGAAAATAAATTCTACTTCACTGACTGGATCCTAAAGGTCGGTATTAAGGAAACCATATAAACCCTTGAGTTTGGTGAGTCGGAAGGGCGTTTTTCATTATTGTACATTAATAACTCAAGTTATCTTCATGGCTGGCTTTTAAGATAACTTAAAGGTGACTGGAATCCTTGAACTAACTTTCCATGTTAAATTGGTTTGGACCCAGATGCAGAGACTAACAATCATACCATTTAAACACAGAACAAAATCAGCCAGGAATAGCAACCCTTGGATGCCTGACTTGAAGATGTAAGCAGGAATTAGTGATTACTTCAAATGGCTGGAAGATCCCAGAGGAGAATTTGGGGGACTCTTCATTCCATTTTGCCCTGAACACAGAATTGTTAGTACAAATACCTGGCAACATCAAAATACAGGTGCAGATTTGGAATATATAAAACCTCACTTTGGTTTCTTTATATTTTAACTGCATTTCACTATGTTGAGGTTCAAGATGAAATACTTGCATTTTAATGTAGCATTTGCCAGATTTCCAAACCTCTAAGCACTCAGGCTTCATTTCTTTGCTTGCCTGGAAATCCTGGTAGCACTGAGCCAAAAGTTAGAAGTTATGAAGTGAGATTATACTTGACTGGGAACAAAAAAAGTCCTATGTCCAGAAATGCAGATGTACACGGCAGTCCTAGGGGAATGTTGGTATTTGATCTCCAAGTCTTAAAGGTTCATGTTCCCAAGGTTAAGAGATGCAGAGAGCCAACTTTTATTTGTAACTAATGCTGAAATTACTCTGGAGGTTCAAGAAGTATTACATTACAAATCACTCAGCTTTGGAAGTCCTATAGCTAGTGAGTTACAAATATCACTGTGTGAGAGAAAGGGGCAATAAGTGAAGGACATCATTCATAAACTTAATTTATACTGTTGCATTGTGATCATGCATATGCTGTGTGAGTGTTTTCAGTCCAGTGAGAAGAGGAAAAGAGAGCATAAGAAGTCCATGAGTCAAGACCCCAACTAAAAAAACCAGGAAGTGAAGACCTCCTTGTCTAGGGGAATTGGGGTGCGGATGGGGGTGGAGTGCAGGAGTCAGCTCAGGCTACAATCTCTTCCTTCTTTTTCTAATGTCTAACATCATGAGCTGAGGCAAGTCCCATATTTATTGAGCAAGGAAAGCTCCCATTTAACTAAAAGTGGAAGTTAAAGCCTAGGTATTCACAAAATAATATCCTTCAACAAACAGGGTACCTATGGCCATCTGTGTAGAAGATACACATAGAAGACATTTCACCTCAAGGGGGGAATCTTTAGTGGAACCAAAACTAATATTAAAATCAAGAATAGTTAGAGGCATTAATGTGTCACACGGCTGCCTTTCTTTTTAACCTTAATAAACCATATTCCTATAACAGGTACTTTCTACTCTGGTATAACTAATTGGACTTCCTTTTTGGCTAGACCCTTTTTAATTTTTATAATTTTTTTTAAGTAAGCTCTATGCCCAATGTAGGGCTTGAACTCACAACCCCCAAGATCGTGAATCACATGCTCTACTGACTGAGCCAGCCAGGCACCCCTAGAACTTTTTCATTTTAAACTAAATAATGACCTGATATTCTTTTTTTTGGACAATAACTTTGTTTCCAACAACAAAGAGAAAAGGGATAAATTTGTCTTGGTTGCAGGAGTAAGCTATTGTAGGTAAAATTTACCTTTTGTAACTTTTTCACCAATATCTGGCACTGATGTGCTTGTTTTCATTGTGAGGTTAATCTGTCCTTGCTATGAAATGTTTTCTTTAAGAATTAAATCCATTAGGGACGCCTGGGTAGCTCAGTCAGTTAAGGGTCTGCCTTCAGCTCAGGTCATGATCCCAGGGGTCCAGGGATCGAGTCCGGCATTGGGCTTCTTGCTCAGTGGGGAGTCTGCTTCTCCCTCTGCCTGCCACTCTCCGTGCTTATGCACTCTCTCTTTTTCTCTCTCTCTCTCTCTGATAAATAGAACAATAAAATCTTTTTTAAAAAAAGAACTAAATCCATTAAATCATCACACTTTGGAAGGGTTTTTAAAATGATCAGAATGCATGATCTTAAAAAGATTGCCAAAATTTGCAATCTAGTGTATAATATGTAATTAATGTACAATATATAATTGCAAATGTATGATAGACTTGAAGTGGACACTATAAAAGTAAAATATAGGAAAATGAAATGAAACGTATCATTTACATCACACTAATAAATTCAAATTCAGGTTGTGGCATTTGAACATTTGCTACTTCACTCATCCTCACTAATGATATTTTTCAGATCTTAGATTTTAATAGATGCACTGTGGAGTGTAGAAATAATCATCATTTAGGTAGCTGAAAAATAGCTTGCCAAAATTGATAATGAAAGTTATTCAAGATGTTCTGTCAAAATCCTTTCCAATTAGTGTTGAGGTCTTGAAGGGCCAGACTTAGCTTTTTATTAATATGTTCAGTTATTAGTGTATTTTTTGATGTATGCATAGTGTGACTATCTAATATATCTCATGATATTGCATAATTATGGTGTCTTTAATTTGTTGTACCCCAGTCTATTCTTCGGTCTTATTTAAAATTCAGAATTACTTCATTGTTTCATAACTAATAACTCATTAGGAAGCCTTGCAATGTACCTGAGGTTACCTCTAAGGCAATCCATATTTAACAATAAACTAGAGAAATATCCAACTGCTTGACTGTCATTGACCAGTTTAAATATTTAAAGTTATCATTTGACCTTTGCCTAACCACTTATAGAAAATGAAATAAAGGTTGTGTATGAACCGAGGGAAAGAAAAGTCCTTTCAAATAGTCTTTTCTCAATGAAGAAACTAGTTGTGCTGTCAGTAATCAAATACTTAGATTATATATATATGTATATATGTATATATATGTATATACATATATATATGACACCATGCTGACAGCATATTTATATATATATGTATATATATATATGACACCATGCTGACGGCATATTTTTTAAAGATAAAGGGCCCAGTTTTTCTTTTCCTTTTTTCTTATTTTTCAATAAGACATAGAAATTTAAGCATGCCATTCTTTAGTGATCAAATTCAGATTCGTTGTTAATTATCATAATAATATATTCCTGTTTTTTCTATTATATCTTAAAAGATAGCTTTTGGCTTGTTTCTGTCTTCCCATCCAAATGACAGGAAATCAAGACCTTTGTTTCTAATGCCTTGCTTTCTTTGCCCAGAGACGTGAACATAGTTAACAATTACAGTGGTTCAACTCCTTGATCACTGAGGTGTCTCTTACATGTATTATTTCAACTTCACCTTACTGTCTAATAAGGAGCTAAAGGATGTTACAGTTAGTCCAGCATAATGCTATGGCTATAGAGATGTGATTTAACCAATATTTATTCAGTGTCTGCATGATAAAAGTAGGTTAGGGGACACCTGGGTGGCTCAGTCAGTTAAGCATCTGACTCTTGATTTCAGCTCAGGTCATGATCTCAGGGTCGTGGGCTCGAGCCCTGCGTCGGGTTCTGCACTCAGCAGGGAGTCTGCTTGAGATTCTCTCTCTCCCTCTGCCCTTCCTGCCCGCGGTCTCTCTCTCTCTCTTCCTCTCTCTCTCTCAAATAAATAAATCTTTTTAGAAAATAAAAATAATGTTAGGTTCAGTAGGGATACAAACAAGGGGTGCTGCTGAAGACGCCCCATGTGAGATGGTGAGATAATTGGGGCCTATTTTTAGATGCTGTATTGGTTAAGATTCTCAGATTCAGGAGGCTAGGATCATCCAGCTCATTTAAGCAGAAAGAGATTTACGAGAGTAGCTTATGGACTCTTTGGGGAAACCAGTGAAGCTTTTTTGGATGCTACACACCAGCAGCTGGAGCATCAGCCCAGCCACGAGGCCAGCGCAGTGCCGCGGTCCTCCACCACACGGTATCCACGATGCAGGAGCTAGACTCCGTAGTCTCTGCCAGAGCTGTCCCCAAGAAATCCCCTCCCCTGTGTGCGTCCACGTGGCACACACACGCACACTCTCACTCACCAGAGGGGCCCGTCTCCTCCCATGCAACTGCCTCATATGGCTCACATCCACTTTCCAAATTTTGCACCAACATCTGCCTCACAAAACCTGACCCACATCTGGCACCAGCTGCAAGAGAATCTCGAAAATACAGTTCTTACCTTTCTAGCCTTTGAGGTCAAAGGGAGCTGCTAAAAGGGATCCACGTCTGTATGGAATGAGCCATTCGTGCAGTTACCACAGACCCCCCCCCAGGGATGCTGTGAATTAGTGATCCCCAAATTGTGTTTCAAGGAACCCTAAAATTTGGCCCACCCACCTAAAGGTTGCCAAGGAGGAGGAAGAGACCAAGCGAGCAGGGCTTCCTCTGGTACCTCTTCCTAGGTACCTAGGTACCTTTTACCTAATGGTTAATAACCATTAACCCCACGTTAATCTGGTCACCCGTTGAGTCCGTCTGTAGTTTGTCTAAAGAAAGTTCTCTCATTTTTTGGGTCTTTGTTTCCTTTAAGTTTCAAACCACTGCTAACCTGCATCTCTGCCTCAGTCCTCTCCCTACTACCTTTCATGTTAGATAGGTTATAACAAATATAGCCCAGCATTTCTTTCCAGAGCAAATTAGTTAGTTAGGGAAAGTGCTGCTAACAGGCCCATTCTTATGAGAGTTTTTTAATGTGAAGGTATCACCCCCTGAGAATATGCCTTTGAGTTGTTTCAAAGCTTTTCCAACATCTTCGCAGAAAACCTCCACAGTGGAGGGCTACCCAGTCATCGTAGCCATAGGGATGAAGGGACTGGACACATTTAATTACTCTTCGACTACTTTATTTCATTTAACTTCAAAAACAAAACCAGCAGTAGCAGAAGACAGTGGTTACATAAGGTTAAATTAATCAATGTGTGCTAATTAAATATGGTGTACCTACACCATCGGTGCCTGTTTCAGATGGTGGAGAGCTCGTGGTAAGTCTCCCCTACTTCGGTCGCCGTACTTTCGGTGTTTCGCCACGCAGACTAAACTGAAAGGAAACAAATCTCTACACAAAGTGGGAGAGAGACAAAGCTGTTACCTCCACCTATATGGGTCGCCAGGAAAAGATCTTGGTTGGAAGCTTTTCCCCTGCAGCTCCTCTCGAACACCTGCCAGCCCGCTGTGTATGGCCACGTAGGGACCCCAGCACATCCTCGCGCTCAGGGAACCTGGGCCCCCGCCACCAACCCACCGCTGCCCCGTCTTCCGTGTGCCTTGTGTATCTCCACCCCAGAAACAGACCGGCAGCCCAACGTGGCTTGAAAGTACTAGAAGCTTTCTTCATGTCCCCAAGGCCATTTGTCAGGTTGTTCCCACTTGCTTAAAATAGGCTTCAGGCTATTTCATTTTTGTTGTATTTTGCATAGTTTTCTTATACCTTAAAAAAGGTGAGTCTGTTGAACTATTCATAATGTTTAAATTCTTTAAAAAAAATGAATTGCATATTTATTGTTGACTATCTTGAAACTTCAGAAAGGTATAGAGAAGAAAAAAATTCCCTGTAACCTCATCATCGTTTGAACCGTTGTTAACACTTCCATACATATTCTTCCCGCCTTTTTTCTATGCGTATTTTACATAGAAACAATTAAATATTTCATTGGCATTTTAAGTTTTAGAAACTTGCCTGTGATTTACTGTTACTGTGAATAAAAATTTTCAAGTCACTGCCCTAATTTGGCAGATGATACATTTTAACATAAAGAATATAGAATCTGCCAGAATTATTATTCGAGTTTCACGTGTAAGCTGTAAAAGTCTCTTTGGTTCACGAAATTGCCTTGTAGGACTTTTTCCTACCTCCAGCTATAACACATCAGACCAAAATTAGCGGCTGCAGTCATCATAGCATTTTATTAAGTCTATAGTCAACTTTTTCACCCCAAAGAAAGAATTTGTTTCTTTCTTTTCTGTTAGACACTTCTATCCCGATAACATTCAAGAAGTTAAACACGAAGTCATGGCTTCTCTCTCCTGTCAATGGACCCATCCCTCCACTGTGTTAGCCAGATTTACGAAATATATAGTCTCGTATGCAAAACAGAGTAAGTCTGTAGTGTATGTCGGGTATGTGGATTAGTATGGGTTTGTTGAAATGCACGATCACCCAGAAACATTTGTGTTTTGAAAAAACATCTGGGCTTCCACCGTGCACTGTTGTGGAGTACTTGTAGTTTATACGTGGGCATATTTAGATAAGTGGAGTCACAAGTCTGTGTAAACAAGCTACGTTGATTATGAGAGCAAATGTGAGCTTGGGGATATTTGTGTTCCTCAAGTATGGCCCTGTGTGTTCCTCACGTAGGGGACTGCTTTCCTAGAAGTGGTAAAAGTGGAAACCCTCATCTGTAACGTTTCATGCCTTGCCAGCTACATCATCCCCAAGATCCTTTGTTTTAGTTGTTCTTTTTATTAGAGATATTTCTAAAGGGAGGAGTTCTGCATACTAATAGAAGCATTACATAGTACTTTCAACAGAAAGAGTCACTGACTATTCCAAGTAAGAATAAAAATTTCTGATGACATGGCATTTTTCAAATATTTCCACCATTCAGTGATCTAGTTTCTGATGGCCAAATACACCAACAAATGCTACTTGTCGTACCTATACCAAAAGTCATGCTGGACACATATGTATTTTGTAGGCTTTTCCACTTAGTCATTTGCTGTGACCATTTCCCCTTGACATTAATTATTTTCCTAAAAGGATGTTTCTTACTGTTCCTTTCATAGGAACGAAGAGAGCAATTCTTCGTGTATGAGTGGAAACCCACAGCTAGTGAGTTTGTGCTGTTCCCATGGTTGCCAGTGGCTTTCTAAACCACTGGCTTGCTGGCCCTCAGATTTCTGTAGTAAGTTTTCTTAGGGATTAGCCTGGGGTGGGGAGGTGATGCGAGGGACCTCTGTTCGTCCCCTTCCTCGCCTCCATCGTGTTCCTGACTGGAGCACCTTCTCTCCAGCACATTTTCTCCTTTACCTCACTCACCTTCCTCCTTTTAAATTCCTGAATATTCTGCCTTCATTCCCTTTAATCAGCAGTTCTTCCCAGTAATTGGTTCCTTTTGGAGGGCCTCCTCTTCTGTCAGCATCTGCTTGCTTTGCTGACAGATACCTCCATAAAGGGCCAAAAAGTGGGAGCCTGATACTTTCATAGACAAAGAGTTTATGGATGAAGGTTTCTGCCCTAGTTTCCAGTGCCCTTAACAGTGTCTGTCTTCAGACAGAAGTGTCCCCTTGGTGCCTTGGGGAGACCTCTGTTTTCCAAAATCTGTGTTCTTCGCAGCCGCCCGGCCCTCTCCTCACCTGCTTTCCAGCCAAACTGAACTCCCCCCTACTTCCCAGACATGTTTCAAGCCGTTACCTTGCTCGTACCGTTCCTCCTGTCTGGATATTTACCTTCCATTTCCCCCATCAAAACCCTACCCACCTTTCAGAGTCACTCACGTCTTCATGCTCTATCCTCCAAGAAGGGAGATCACGTTCTCTGGATCCCTCCACCAAGAGGGGCTCCACATTGCCTTGATCGTCCTTCCCCTGTTGGTGTCTCCAGCATACCTGTATTTTATTGATGTCAGTATCTGCCCCATCCCCCCTACTACATGGCAAGCTCCTGGAGAGCAAGGAGTATGTCTCTCGTGTTTGACTCTGGAAAGCACCAGACACAGTTCCCTGCACCTCGAAGGTGCTTGTTAATCATTGGCCCATGAGAATTTTTAAACTTCTGATTTGAAACCATTGATTCTCCCCCAGTTAATGTCTTTACATTTTACTTATTTAGTGATCCTGCAGAGTAAGTTTAAAAATTGTGATGGCTTATATAAAAGGACAAAAATGACTTATCTTGGTTATGTCTTTAAGCAATGCCCAAAGAGAAGTTGGTTCCATGTTGAGATTTATGCTGAGCTCATGCTGTTGCTTGTTGATTTTTTCCCAGACTAGTAACATAACTTGCCTTAGAAGAGTCCTGAGCCATAGGCCTTCACTCTGATTTCCAGAGTCTTCCTCAGCTTTGTTAGTCTGCATTGTTGTTCTTTTGTGTGTATGAGCCTGGGGACCTTGGCTTTTGGAATAGTATTACATTGCAAATCAAATTCTGCCTCAAAAGAATTTTTCCTCCACAATTTTCTGCATTTCTTGAACAGGTTACAAAATGTCACAATTTAGTAGGGCCAATTATTGGGTTTTCATTTAATGGGCAGTTTTAATGTTCTCAGAGAATCTGAACAGTAATAGCATTTTAAACTCCTGCATTCCGTTTAAGGACTCACAACCAGTTCTCTCTTTGAGCACACCTAGTTATATTTTTGGGTATCATTTAAATTCAGGCTCCCAATCTGTAGGAAAATCAGTGAGTTAATGAATAACCTCATTTTTAAAACTTTTCAAATATTTTACCCTAATTATAAGGCATATCTAGTGACATTAATTTGATGAAATCCCAAATCATCAGATTGTGCAGAATAGCCCTTACTAAGGAGTCATTTAGAGCATTTTCAGGTTAACAAATGTACTGTTTTTTAGGGCCAGACCATGGCTTTGCTCACTATGAGAAAAACTTTCTACTGTTAAGGTTTGGGATTCATGTCAGTGTAGGTCAACTTCGTGCATTTTTTTCATAGTTGTGTTTGTTCACCATGTTTTATTTAGCCTGTTAAATGAAAAGCATTGCTACTACTAATAAAATCACCCCTGACATTTGCATACAAATTCTCATTGGTTAATCACTCCCATGTGCACTGTCCTCAGACTTGGGGAGCCTCACAGTCGCTCTTGGGTCATATGGTGAGTGGAACCAGAGCTGGTCAAGCCCACGCCCAGTGACCTTCCACAGACCATTGATGTGTGTTCATGTAAACCCTTTGAATCCTGGGGGGGAGAGGGGGACAAGATGGAAGATAAGCCAACGAAGCGATGACTGTTGAGTCGTCCGCAGCTCCTAGACTGTCCTCTGGGACAACAACAGCAGATGAGTTCTCCAAACGCATTGTAGCTGTGTGTTTGAGAGCTGTAGCTTGAGAGAGACCCACAGAGCAGGCATCATCTCAGCGCGCCTCTCATCCAGTTGCCTCTGTGTGGTTCTCTGTTTTCATCCTTGTCCCTCTTTATCCTAATCCATTCTCTATCCAGTCTTCAGCTGCCACATAGTCAGGGAAGTAGAAATCCCTTACAAGCATTGCTCACTCGATCCTCACAGCCGTGCCAAGTAGAAATCTGAAGCCCCTCACTACTCCTTCAGTATTTGGACAAGGGACCAAATTAGTCCTCGAACCTGGATCTCCTGGTTCTGCTTTTCTGTTCATGCCCCCTATGCTGCTCTTCCTCCTTCAGGTGCATTGCGCCTGAGCATGGTCCTCTCTCACCCTCCCTCACCAGCCAGAAAGTTGTAGGTGTCACATGATATTGGGCTGGCCAGTCAGTAACTGGAAATTTATTCTCACATTTCTCCTCTCACTGGACCAGTATAGAAGCAAATCGGAGGCCTCACATGTATTCTTGGCCAAAGCTCATGACTGTGGAGTACAAAAATTAAAGTCTTCCCGGGATTGCTCATCTTCTTAATTATTTCTCTGCTAGACGCACAGTGGGACTCAATTACTACCCGTGGACTAAGTGATATGATCCAGCTATATTATATAACACATATATATATCACAAACACAAAGACATAGATCAATGACATAAATCCAATTGAATATATAACCCAGAGGGGAAGAAAGGAAAAAGAGTAAATGTTGAGGGAAGGGGTGGTGTGAAACTGAGTAGAAAGGCCTTTCCCTTCCCGAAGAAGCTGTGCTGGGCACAACATGGAACCTGTTAGGGAAAACCTCACCCAGGACAGCCTTGCCCGCCTTGAATTTCCACTTGTGTTTCACTTCCACTGCGCCCTCCCCCAGACACGAACTGCTTTGCTTCTGTTGCAGATGGAGGCTGGGGCAGGTGCAAGGGATTTTGATGACATAACATCCCATTGCGCTGTGTGAAGACTTAATGGATTCAGAGCATCAGGATGTGCTCTCCTGTTTGTAAATTCAGGGGACCTGTTGAGCACCTTTAAAATTCAATGGAGCAAGTGCTGCAGCTAGCAGGAGGGGGCCTCTAAAACCAGCCCCAGATGCAAGGGACACATCCCACTGACCCTCCGTCTCCTGTTCCTGATCCAGGACCCCAGTCCTAGTTCTAGGGAGCGTCTTCTCCTGTTTCCGTGTCTACCTGAGACTGCCTGGAGTGGCCCCCACTGCCCATCCCATTCTGAACCCCTTAGATTGGAGGCTGGGCCATGGTCCACATGGATGACTCCCTCCCTCGTGCCTGTCTCTGCCTGACCACTGTGCTGCACTCACCGGCCCCGCCGAGTACTAGTCCTCACCTACAAAACCATCAGTTATTACTGAAGCCTCTTAGGAATCTAGAAGCCAGGGCCTTTTCCCTCAGTTTCCAAACCAAAGCACCTTGCATATGATTTCTTAATCATCATTATCGTCCTGATTGCTGTTGTCATCTTAACTGCCATGTATTTTAAGAGCACTTATATGCTAAGTGCTACATAATCATTACGTAATTTCATTTCGTTTAACCCTCAGAGCAAACCTATAAGGGAGGCATTATTATTTTCTTTTACAGATGAGAAAACTGAGGCTTAGAACAGTTCAGGAACTTGCTCAAAGTCACACATCTATCAAGTCTCTCTAGACTGCAGCTACTCCTGTCCTTCAGCCTTAAGAGCTCAGCTCTCCTTGCCCGAAACCTGATACCGGCTGGGTTCTCATCATGCAGTCAGCCTCCAAGGAACATAAGTAATGTATGTGGTCAAACTAAAATGTCTGTTTAAAAGTCAGACTGTGCTTCTATTCATATGTTCCATGTAGATTACCACTGATGTTCTCAGTCAATTACTTGAGAATCAGAGTTTTAAGACCATGTGGAAGGCTCATGTTTACCAGCTCCTCTCTCCTCAGATGGGGGGAAAGTGCCACAGTGGGCCTCAACTACCCCCATACGTGTACCGAGGCTGTTGTATGAAGTAATTTCCTTAAGGCACATGGAGATTGCTACCCTTAAGACCACAGGCAAAATAGCAAAAGGACCAAAGAGGTCTTTGGTGCTCTCCAGGTCTTTGTGCCCAGCCCTTTCCTTCCATTCTTCCCTCCCCAGCCCCCTGGGCCCCTCTCGTGTTCCAAATCTTCCCCTGTAACCCCCGCCAGGACAGCCTGTCCCAGAAAGGCATTCCCCAGTGAAAACTCTCAGCCTATGAGACAGTAATCTCTGCTACTGGAAAAAGCAGTGTAAGGAAGGTAAATAACATGAAGATTTAGTCTTGAGGCATAGCTGAGTTTTATAAGAAGAGTAGAAATGGAGACGGGTAATATCATGAACTCTCTAGACCTTTACCTCTGCTTAGACCAGACCACTGTTTTCCAGGCTGTATTGGATTTCTGTTCAAATAGCCCCCTTACCACTCTGTGCCTTTCCCCCACATCATCTTTCTTCAGAGCACGTAGCACATAGACCTGGAATCCTATCACATACTTGGTGGTTTATTGTTGTCTCCCCCTGTGGCGTATAAACTCCTTGAGAGCAGGAGCCTAGTTCTGCTTGCTGCCATAAACCCAGCATCTGCAAGAAGACTCGGCATATAGTAGGTGCTTAATAAATATTTATCAAATGAAAAGATCGACCACTTATGCCTCTTCTGAGAGAGGCAGCTTTTACTTGAACCCAGTTTTTCTGAAAAGAACAAATTTAAGAAGCCATCAGACCCATGGTTTTACTGCTATTATTACTTGAGATGAGGTGATATTTTTTTCTTTAAAAAGCCAACTGAAAGTGGATATAAAGAAAACAGTTAAATAAATACTAGTTCAGGTGGTGCTCAGGTGTGGTAGAGTCAAGAAAATGGTATCTTGGATGTCTAGAAAATAGTGATTCAGAAAACACTGATCTAACAAAATCCACCATTATATTAGTGGATATCCTTCATGTGAGTAAAAAATTATAGGGGTCTACATAATTCATCTTGAAATAATTATGAGCCAACCTTTTCAATCTCACATGATGCACATTGTGTTCATGGTTCTTAGAATTATTTTTGGCTTTGGGAATTATAAGTAATGTGCATAAAATTAAAACCAAAACTTATCCACATTTAGGCCAAATATTTCCCCTTTTAAGCTGTTCCCGTAACTTTGAAGTCAGGGGTAAACCACAGGCTTATGTTTTCTTATAATAATTTTTTTAATATTTGAGTCCAATGATACCTGCTAATTTGGCTTGTAGTGATGGGGTATGCTCAAGAGTATTCAAGAACAAATTGTGCCATATTATTTAAGTTCTCCCTAATCTTACAAAAATGAAATACCACAAATTACTGAATTTTAATATGTCCTGAATCTCCGAGCAAAAAAAGAAAGAAGATAACACTACTGACTAATTTAAACACTAAAAAAGTAGAAGGCAGGAGGTAGGAGAGATAATCCCAAGTGAGCCAAGCTTGCCTACGTATTATTGATTTTTATTAAAATCACAGTTTTATGGGGTGGGGGGACATGCTTTGTGGTTCCAGGTTTGAGGGATCCTCTGTTAAAACCTTCATAAATGAAGTTTAAAAATTGAGACTAGTTTCTTTTGGAAGCTTCTTAGTTGGGGGGGGCAAGGGAATAATAAATAGGGATAGAATTATATAGTTAATAAAAATATCATTTTTTATATGCTTGAAAAAAAGCATCTTGTGCTCTCCATATAGACCTCCAGTCAGTGAGCCTGTGTATTTACTTTTCCCTGCCAGATATTTGTTCCTGGCTGGAAGACATTTTGAGATATTTATTTGATGACACGCACCTGCTGGGTAGATGAAAAGCAGCTGCTCCCGAGGATGACCTACTTCAAGGGTGCAGTAAGCTTCTGAGGACTTTGGCAGGTTGTCCTTAAATCATTTGAGCGCATCTTGATATCACCTGTTGAACATATCTAAGACTAGTACATTTCCAGACTCCTTGGAGGCAGAGCCGCTAACCCCAGGGAAGAGGTGTCAGAGGCAGTCACAACTCTGTAAAAGTACACTGGGACAGGGAAGACAGACTGCTTTACCAAACCCACCCCGCATGTGCAGTGCTGTTCTTGGTGCTTGGGATGGGCACCTGCCACCATGGAGTGGACCATCTAGAAAGCCGATCTGGTAGGAATACACGTAAGTATGGTCCAAGGTAAAGAGATGGGCCCAAGATAGAAAGAAGGTTTGGAGGACAAGGGTCGGAGATGAGGGAAAGTGCCATGACTGAAATTCTGATGAAGCGTTCTCCTGGGAAGGGACCAGACAGAGAGAGATTTCCAAATGAGATCAGGGAAGAGCACGGGATGTTTGAAATGCATGGAGACATTGTCACCAAATGGGCCTTTGAAGCCAACTTATCTTGACCTGTTCATTTCCACAGGCATTTACTGAGCGCCAGCTACTGGGGCAAGGCAGGGTTAGGTGGTAAAGATGCACGTGTAAAGAACTTGTATCCCTTTCTCAATATGCACAATCTAGTGAGAAAACACACCTAAACAATTTTAATGTGATGGATACTAGGTATCTATTAGTTGATTAATATTAATGAATCTACTTAATCTCTCTAATAGATTAATTAATCTATTTAATGTGACAGATGCAGTTGTACAATAGATATACAGGAGGAGTTCTTAGCCCTGTTGGGCTTCCTGGAGTTGGTGATGCCTGGCCTGAGCTCTGAAGACAAAGCGGGAGTTGGGCAAACACAAGAAACCAGGGACACGGAGATGTTAAAATAGTATCTTGTGCTCAGGAACTACAAACCGTCCAGTTTTATTCCAGCACAAAAGGCAAGGCGGGAACCGGTGGTTGTGCCGGCGGGAGTCTTAGAGAGGCTGCGTCACTTCCCTGCCCACCACTGTCGGGACCACCCCGAGCCAGCGTAGTCAGCAGAGGAGGACCGTGCTTGCCGTGTAAATGGAGGTTCGAGGCAAGTTTCTTCACACCCCTTGTGCCCTTCCGCTGTATGGAATATCTAGAGCTTCCGCTGTGGGGACGTTGACCCACCACAGAGGAGCTCTGAATCATGACTGAATTGGGGCCTTACATGTTGATACACAAGGAATGTTTCTCCATCCCTTCTATCTGCATGTCTAGAGGACATGGTTGGAAAGACTTGGCTTCAAATATGCCCTCTGCATTCAGGTGTCCTTCCCTCCTCTCCCAGTTATCTACTGCTCTGTACTAATCACCCCAAAATGTGGCGGCTTAAAACAACAGTCATTATCACTCACAGTTCCTGTGGGTCCAGAAGCGAGGAGCAGCTTGGCTCGGTGTCCCATGACTCTGGGTCTCTTGTGAAATTGTCTTCAGACAGAGCCTGGAGCTAAAACAGTTGGGAAGAGACAAGAGCCCGGAGCAGCTAGGGACTGGCTGGGCATCTTGCCCTTTCTCTCTTCATTGTCTCAAGGCCTTGCCACACAATCTCTCTGTGAGCTAGTTTGGGCTTCCTTACAGCATGGTGGCCTCAGGCTCAGCTGAGCAGGACCCCAACGATAAGTTCCAAGAACAAGACTGGCAGAAGCTGCACGGCCTTTTCTAACACAGCCTAGGAAGTCAGACGGTGTCACCCCTGTGGCATTCTATTCATTAAGACAGTCGCAAGGGCCCACCAAGTTTCAGTGGGGTGACACATAGACTCCATCTCTCGATGTGGGGATGGCAAGGTTGTAGAAAACCAGTGGGATGGGAAATACTGTTGTGGCCAATTTTAGAAAATACGATGTGTGACACACCCTTCAAGAATATTTCCCTCTATTCACATAATCCTTTACCTGAATATTAATTCACCCATTGTTGTGTTTCCTGCAACCTTTCTTGCACTCTGACCACACCAAAATCTAAAGCTGCAGTGCACAGGCACAAACCAAAAACTTCCATTTCCTGAATGAGAGTCAATCCCCCTGGTGTGCAGTGTTCCTCACAAGATGGTAACACTTTATAAGCTTATATCCTGTTGCCCCATCTTCAGAGAAGCTGTACTTCGATCAGGCACTGTTACAGCCAAATATGGCTCAGATCTTAAACTGAGATGCCTCTTTTCATCTAACCAAAGCAGACTAGAGACTCACTAGTGAATGATTTGAAATCTCTCCTTTTATTTGCCATGCACTTGGACGGTTGATGGTGCTCTCATAACAAGTTTAGTTGGTGGCATCTATCTTGTGGAGTACTGCATATTTCAGGGAGTGAAAAAAGAAAAAAGTAAAAAAAAAAAAAGGCCCACACTTTGGGCTCAAGGAACTTTAAAAATGGAAGCATTAGCATGTTCTTGGTAGGAAATCTTCTGATGTAAAGTTAAACTATTGATGTAAATTTTACATTTTTAAATAAGTACCATTACAAGTGTGCTGTCTTTAATGAGGGCTTTAATTCCACTTTTTACACATACATAGTGAACAGAAGTTGAGTTCTTCAAATATTCTGTTAAAAATGTATGATACATAAGCACTGGATTGGAGGGTTTTTTTCGCTCTTGGATAACCTAGAAAAAAACAGCTCTATTTTAAAATCCCTTCCAGTTCAAGAGTTATCCAAGCAAATAGTGTTGACCAGGTGTTGAATGCACCACTAATAATAATACTACCCTTTCATAAAGCTAAGTAATCAGGAATAATGCTGAAAATAAGAAGGCCGTCATTTATTTACTCTATTTGGCATTGTTAGCACTAATAATGCATTTCAACACAGTGGAACCGCTAGATAATGCCTCTGTGACTTTTATGCAGCCTATTGTTATTTAAATGAACAGTCGACTGCACTGTAATGAAGAAATGCATGCTTTTCCCAACTCAGTTATCAACCAGGATTCTAGGAAAATGAGAATTTGTGTCTGCTTTCATTCATGGAGCAAACTGGAGGTCACTGTTTTCAATATGAACCTTTTTTTAGCTTTTCAACAGTGAATAATTAGGAGCTGCTGCTTCTGAAATTACCTGTATTCACTGTAGAGAAGGAAAGACTTTTATCTTCCACGATGAAATACATTTTCTCATTCAAACTTTGTCATTCTTTTTTTAAATGGCATTTTACACCGCTGAGTCAATCCTAGGTAGTAAAATAAAAGAAATATATTTTTTGTGCCACAATAGCCTTGTTTATTCAATTTTACTTCCTTAAATTTCAGCTCCTCCTTGAAAAATGATCCAAATGCAAAACTGGGTTTCAAGCCGTTGAACATATAAAGCAATTATCCACATAGAATACTTTACACAAACACACATGTTCTTTGCACTTTGATTTAAATTGAGTTGATCCCTGATCCTTGTAATTTAATGATTATGTGCTTCTATTGAGTTTTTGAACAGCTTTATTGAGATATAATTTACATATCCTACAATTCACCCATCTAAAATGTACAGTTCGGTGGCTTTTAGTGTATTCACTGAGTCATGCAACCGTCACCACACTCAATTTTAGAACATTTTCATCACCCCAAAAAGAAATCTGGTATCTATTAACAGTCACTCTCTGTTCCCCACTCCTGGCCCCTGACAACCACTAATCTACTTTCTGTCTCTATGGATTTGGGTACTCTGGGCATTTCATATAAATGGAATCCTACAAAATGTGGTCTTCTGTGTCTGGCTTCTTTCACTGAGCATAAGGTTTTCAAAGTTCATCCATGTTATAGCATGCATCGGTACTTTATATCTTTTTATTGCTGACTAATATTCCATTGTGTGAATATACAAATTTTATTTATCCACGTAGCAACTGATAGACATTATGAATTATGCTGTGATGAGCCTTCACATCCAGTTTTTTTGTGTGGACATATGTTTTCATTTCTCCTGGCTGTAGACCTAGAAGTAGAATGGCTGGGTCGTAGGCTCAATCTGCGTTAACATTTTGAAGAACTGCCAAACTGTCTTCTAAAGTAGCCGGACTGTTTGTTATTCCCACCAGCCATGTGCAACGGCTCCAATTCTTCACACCCTCTCCAGCACCACTTGCTGCTGCCTCTCTTTTTTATTATAGTTATGTTGGGGGGGGGGGCGGTGTGAGGAACTCTCTCATTGTGGGTTTGATTTGCATTCCCCTGTGGCTAAGATCACAAGCATCTTTTTAGGTGCTTATTCGCCCTTTGTGTGTCTTCTTTGGAGAAATATCTGTTTCTATTGAGTGTTTTTCACTTCCTGTACGGTACCTCACCTCAGGAATGTGGCTAGCAGAACTAAGTTGGAAACAAATCTATCTTTCTAAAGGGAGTTAGTTTTCAAACAGATTTGCAAATTGAAGACATTGCTTTTACAATGGAAGTATTTTTGGATTGTGGAATAACCGAATTGATCTCAGGAATCAGTTGACTTCTGAAACTTGTTTCAGTTCGATTTGCAGTAAAGATATTGGTGGTCCCAGACCATACCTAGAAAAGGGCTTAAAGATCAGCTTGTCCAGTTAATTCGTTTTACAAATTAGGAACTCTATCCAGATGGGATCCAGATAACCGAGTATCCCTGTTTACTTTAGAGACAATATAATACACTTTTCAAATGGTTTCTCACTGATTTGGGGGGGGAAAAAAGGCAATGGTATAATCCTCTGAAATTAGAATCAACAGCATTTATTGATGCGTACTCAACACATTTTGTTTGATTTTATCCTAAGGGTAGTACATGTTAGATTGATATTATCATCCTCCCCTTTAATGTGTGGGGAAACAGGGTAACTGACTTGTTCAGCGGCATCTGGCTAGTAAATGGCAGATTCTAACCCAGACCTTCTGATTTCAAGTCCAGAGAGTTCTCTTTGTTTCCTCTGGTCTGCCAGACGACTGAAAGACAGCGTCAGCACATTGTGACCCTTGTCATCTCGGAGGACTTTTGTTTCTCATCACTAAATCACTGATACAAGTAGCAGATAGGTGGCATCATGGAGCACTCATTCACCAACATTAATAGAGTTCTTTAGCAAATCCAATATATGTAACTTTAGAAACAGAATATATGTTTCAAATGAGAAGAATTGTTCAGGTATAAAAATATAATACTTAAAAGTATCTATCAATATGATAACGTACTTGGAGAGTAGTTTTCAGTTACAAAGCATTTCACTTAGACTTTTAACTGGATGCTTACAGTCATGCAAGACAAGTTTTTCATTGTCTTTGTTTTTATGTATTTTTCCTACTCACAATGGGCCTAAGGCCTGAAGTGCTTCATTTACTAAAATATAAAGTCTGAGGCAGACTTCCATCTCATATCCCAGAGTCTTGGCTCCTATGTAGTCCTGTGTTCCCTCCAGTGTACCATGCTCTGCCTTAATGATGTGCTGAAGGACACTCATTTGCAAGAAAAAGAGACTTTATACCATTATTCCAGACAACAACAGGGCTATGAACAAGTAGAAGTTATAGGGAGGCAGTTTGGAACCCACATAAAGAAGACTTGATCTGCCCAACAATGCAGTGTGTTGTCTTGTGAAGGAGTGAGGTCTCTTGTCATTGAACTGTTCAAGCTAGAGCTGGATGACCATCTGGGAGAATGCTCTAGAAAGGATTTCTGCGCTGGGGTGCGTGTGCGTATGTGTGTTAGTGGTGCCGAGAGAAATTAGGTGGCCTTTAAGGTCCCTTTCAACCGTGAGATTGTGGACCTTTGTTTTTAGTCAAGAGAGTAGGCTGGCTTAAGGATCTTCTGTATCCTCATTGAGAAAAGAGACTTTGGCTCTGATAAACTCTCATCCTGGATGTTAAAGGTGCCAAGTTTTCTGTTTAAGAGAGAGACACCAAATTTATGAACCTAAATTACTGGTTCCCAAATGGTTAGAACAGGCAGTTCCATCTATATTTGTAGACACTGTGTACAACAAATTTCCATATTCAAGTAGGTTTGAATAAGAGCCTTTAGTGCACCATCATCCTTTTCAACAACTCAAGAGGGAAGAGAAGGTATGCCGCAGTGCCAAATGCATTTTTTACTTTGGCAAAGCGCCTCAGCCTCACCCAGTGGTTCTCTGCTCTGGTTGCACATGAGAATCACCTGGAGAACTTCTTAAAAATACAGACGACCAGGACCCACCTGGGACCAGATGAACGCGAATCTCTAGGGCTGTGTTCCCAGCATCAGTATTTCTTAACAGCTCTCCAGGCCATTCTTACATGGAACCAAAGTTAAGAAGAACTAGTCTAGTCTGAGCATGAGCCCAGGCAAAATCTGGACCTTTGCTTTTGTAATTCAGGCCACCGTTTAGACTGCAGATTGTTAATGCAGAGCTGATGTTCATAAGTATGTAAGAAGAAGTAACTCACCATGGGTCACATCACTGCTCTTGAGCCAGACAATCCGGCTCTGTCCCCTTACTGGTCTTGTGACTTCAAACAAGTTACTTTAATCTCTCTGTGCCTCTGGTTTCTAATGTGTAAGTGGAGGTAATAATAGTACTTATGAGGTAAAGGCTAAGGTAAGGACCCAAAAGAAGATAAAAACTCTCCATGTTTGACGTTATAATCATCATCCTCACTGTTGTGTTGTCGGAAGTAGTAAGAGTGCAGTGCAGGAGTCCTGTAGGGATACGGGCTGAGCACCCGCTGAAGAAACGGTTCACTCTGTACAGGGCTTCAGACAGGACTTGACCTTCCTTATAAACTAAGGACTCTTTGCTGCACCATTAACAACGTGCTTTGTCAGACTCAGAACTTCCCAGTGAAGTACAGAGGGTCCCCAACTCATGATGGTTCGATTTAGATTTTTCAATTTCATGATGGTGCAACAGCAATATGCATTCAGTAGAAACCATACTTGGAATTCTGAATTGTGATCTTTTCTCGGGCCAGCAATACACCATAGGATACTCTTTCATGATGCTGCAATTTCGTTCTTCACTTTCAGTTCAGTAGTCAGTAAATCACATGAAATAGTCAACATATTATTTATACTTTATTATAAAATGGGCTTTGTATTAGATGATTTTGTCCAACTATAGGCTAATGTCAGACTTCTAGCACATTTAAGATAGACTAAGCTAAGCTATGAGGTTTGGTAGGTTAGGTGTGATAAATGCTTTTTTGACTTACAGTATTTTCAACTACGAAGGGTTTATTGGGATGTAACCCCATTGCAAGTCAAGGGTGAGCTGTAGAATGTTTTGTGTCAGGTTTTCTGCAGGAAGCTGAGGCTTAAACCAAATAAGCTCCTGCAGTTCTTTCCACTTCTTAATTCTGTATTAAGAATGGACTTTACCAGCCCAGGGGCCTAACTGAAGGGTCATGCTGAGTTTCTGTTGGATAACTGGGACCAGCATGCACTATATATATATATTGTATATAGATATATATATCAGATTGACCTCCTGAATCCTCAGGACAATCTCAATTTTAAGTGGTCTTCCCTCCTGAAGGATTGGATCTGTGGTCCATAAAGCATGGTTGCTATTGAATAGGCAAGGCAGCAAGGGCTTCGTAGGCTGGTGTCCTGGACTAATGGTGCAAAAAATAAACACAATTTGAATATGTGGGATGGCCCCAGAGAAAAATTAAAAAGCACAATCAGGCATAGTTTCTTTTTCATTTTCAGTTGATAAGGGAGTAATTTGAGCTAGCTCTAGTCACCAAGGGTAGAGTAGCAAGAGTCCCTGACTCTCTGGGTTCAGGACAAGTGTGGACATTATATGGATATTACAGGTTCTTTAGCACACAGCCTCCAATTGCAATTGTGGAAATTGGTGGACTATTCCTAGGAGGAGCTCAAAGGACTGTGAAGCTGAATAACATCTTTGTCTCAAGAACTTATATGAGAAACTGGTTTTTTCCCCTCTTCCCCTACAAGCGTTTTGGGGCTCACCATTGCAGACACTGCGTATCTTTGTATCCCACACAGTCCCCATGTTAATAGTTGTTTGCTAGTTGTGGTCATTTAATTGAAAAAAGCTGGTGTGGAGATATTACAGGTCCCAGTAGGTCATTTGTGTATCAAGTTTGGTATTATTGCCTTTGACCAAACTCCTTCCAAGTCCAAATTTATTACAATTCTTTAAATGCGTTAATAACATATAAGAGGATAGACAGAGGGCTGAAGAAAAGGTGTGTGTGGCCTTTAAATATGCCAATCGTCTACAATTCGGGGTTGCTTGCCATGGCCTGTTGCCAGGAGTGCATTATAGAATTTCAGATGGCATGTCCTGTTGGTACTTGCTTTAGATTGGCTCTGGGAATGAGGTTAAAGAGGTAAATGAGGTAAATGAGGTTAATGAGGTTAAAGAGGTTAAAGGATCTTCTTGCTTGCTTCTTCCAGAGTAGATCCTGGATGCCTCCTTCCCTCCCACCAATCAGAAAGCTGCCCCAGCCTCTGTTGAGGATTGTGGATTCAGCACACTTGCTGTCTCGCCATGAGTTCCCATGCACCTAGTAACCCTGCCCCACAGAGACCAATGAGACTGAGCTCCCTCATGTGACCTGTGCTCACCCTCCCACAGACCCCGGGGCAGGGCAAGTGTGGGCCTGAATTCAAAGACTAAATAGATAAGGGTTGTGTTTTTCATCAGCTTTCCTGTCTTTATTTTCTGAGAATCTCTTTAAAAAAAAAAAAAAAAAACTTTCATTATAAAAGTTTACTCTCTCACACATGCGTGCACGCACACACTCACACCCTGAGAAAGAACATAGTGTCATAAAGCCCATGTTCCCCAACACCCAGCTTTTATAGAGTCATTCTTGTTTTCTTTTCTGTTGTGCTATTTTTAAGCAAATCCCAGATATCTGATTTTACCTGTAAATATTTCAGTTTGTTATCCCCAGCATATATAGCATGACTTTTTAAAAAACCTAACCACACTACTCTTATCACACCTACCAGGCTTAATAATAATTTATTAGTAATAATAATAATAGTAATCCATCCAAGTTCAGTTTTCCCTAATTGTTTCGCAGATGTCCCCAAACAGTTAGGCAGTTTAAATCAGGGTCGCATCAAGGTGCACTTGTTGCATTTGGCTGATCCATTCTTAAGTGTCTTTTGATCTATTATAGAGCCTCCCCTAGTTTTTACTGTATTTATTTGTTGAAGAAAATCAAATCATTGTCCTGTAAAATTTTCCATATTATATATCTGGCCTCTGCATCTTCCTTGTGCTGTTCAGCATGTTCCTCTCTTCTCCATAGTTCCTGGAAATTAGTCATTAGTTTAAAAACTTAATGAGATTCAGGATACCTGTGTGGCATCACATCAGGAGGCCCAGAACAACCTGTATTGATGTCAAGATTAATCAGTGGGTTCAGGTATGGTCAGCCTGATTCATCCATTATGAAATTCTCTTTTGACCTATTAGCCTAATAGTTTTAGCAACCATTGAAAGCACTTCATGCATCCCTTAGGGGTTATAAATAGTGATTTTCAATTCTATCATTCTTTCTGCATTTATTAGCCATTTTTCTATATAGAAGAACTTATCATTATCAACTTTTTTGTTATTCTGAGATACAGTTCATACAAGAAAAGCAGCATAAATGCTTCTTTCTATTTACTTATCAATTTTCAAAACACTGAATTGCACCAGCAGCCTCCAAAAGTGACCAATGAGGCTTGCTTGTCATTGAATATGATTATAAACACTTGGGGTTTTATCTCTTTCATATGCATCAGTCCATTATAGTCATTATTCTTTGTGATGCTCAAATGTCCCATCTTGGATCATTGGGAGCCCCTTCTAGTTGCTCCTGGTCATGTTTTAATATCATTCCCCTGGTCTTCTTTTCTGGCAGAATAAGATATGGTGAGTTCCTGGCCGAAACATGGGATCAGCTATTTCTACAAGGAATCTTGGTTCCTTTCCATGGGAAGTAGTATGTAAAGACCATGGTCTGGGCACTAGGGGTAGATTCCCTCTAAAACGTAATGGTGACTTTATCCTCCTGGTTTTCTCCTTGTTCCTGCCCTCTGTGGGACTCTGGTTCCACCTGGACCCTCCCTCTACCATCACTGGTAAGAGCCAGTGCACACCTCTCCTCCAACCAGACTCTACCACCTCTCTCTATGCTTTCATCCCTCCCTTCTAAGTTGGATGCCTTACTTGCCTCCAAGCTTCAAAGACACGATTTTGGGGGATACTTCCATAATGCTGAAGAATAGTGATACCCTTTTTCTTTTAACAGACTATTCTTAATTATTTCTTTCAAGAGAGTTAACCTCCTGTCACTACCCAAGTCTTTGGCAGACAAATCCAGTCTATTTCATAACCCAGAACAACAGTATTCTGAAATACCAGGGAAACACCAGCCCACTCACCAGAGCTGGGGAGGCTTCATAAAACCAACAGTCCCCTCAGGTGTGTGTGTTTTCCAGGGAAGCATAGATGGTTGCATGTTGAAATTTGTAACTAGGGTTGCCAGGTGATGAAAAAGCATTGAGGCATTAGTTTCTCTTAACCATTTCTAGGCTACATACCCATTTGAACATCCGATTAAAACTATGGGCTTTCTAGAAAAAGATACATAGACACAAAATTTGTCAATTTCACTGGCTTTGAGGAACTCAAATTATCCTGAAGTTAAATTTGTTTTTGCAGACTAGGTTCTGATTTGCATTGGCTTGTTGGAAGCACCAGGATCTGGAGGTGGGTCAGATGTCTGGGCGAGAAGACACATAGCTAGAACCAGGGTGGCAGCTTTAAATCACTCCAGTGAACATGATTCATCCTTTCGTCTAGAACTGTTCCTCATGCCGGTCCATGAACTATTTGGTGTCATCATAAGCACAGAAATTGAGAGTAAGCATTTAAAAATATTTATAGCAGGGGTGTCTGGGTGGCTCAGTCAGTTAAGCATCTGACTCTTGGATTCAGCTCAGGTCCTGATCTCATGACTCGTGAGATCGAGCCCCACGTCATGCTCCCTGCTCAGTGGGAGTCTGCTTGGACATTCTCTCCCTCTGCCCCTTCCCCGACTCACACTCACACACTCTTGCTCTCTCAAATAAATAAATGAATAAATTTTTAAAAATAAATAAATAAAAACATTTCTAGCAACTTGGTATTGCTACAACATCCAAGCACATGGTCAGTGGACTTGTCTCATTGAGCAGAACGTAAACCATTTTGGATGCTGTTGAGAGCACTTGGGGAGTTGCGTGTGGCAGGAGCCGCATGATTGTTGTCTGAATAGGACCCCAACAGCTGGAAATTAAAAACTAAAGCAAAAACCGGTCTTTCATCTCCATGTAACAGGAACAGCAGTGAAACCCAGAATACTTTCGCCCAGCCTACTACTGCGTTGTTTTAGCCCATGGTTCCGTCAGTACTTGCTTCAGATTTGTCTCCATCAGCTACCTCTAAAGCTCACCTAGAACAGAGCACACAGTAGGCATTCAGTCAGTCTTTGCTGAATGAAGACAGAGCTGAGAAAAACTGCTCTCCAAAGAGAGAAGACACCATCTTTCCCTAATGATACCTTGTGTGTGGGGGGGGGGGGGATCCTATAACTCTAGGAAGTTGGAGTTACCTACATAAAGAAAGTATGATAGGAAATAAATTATAAGCAGTCATTATTTACTGAATAGTCTCCCAGAACATGAGATAAGTAGAGTAACGTTAAGTAGCTGGTCCTCAGAGTAGAAGTTGTGAGGCTTTTGGGATGGCTTATATTGCAGTGTATACATTGTGTGAATTAACAAGTCAGTAACAAATGTGGCCCATTTTCAGGGCAGAAAAATCAGAGTGTTCTCAAGTATAACGCCACTGATGGGGGGAAGAAAATCATGTATTTAATCTCCAGAATGAGATTTTATTAATGAAAGGGGAAAAAAAGAAATGGTAGCCCAAACCTTTCTGTCATCTCTCTCTACCTTCCCTGTGGATCCAGGATTAGTCAAATCCACTCTTGGAAGGAATCCAAAATCTTGTCTTTAAAAACTGGGCTTGTGAAAAGTCACCTTTAGCTCTCACGACTGCTGGCCTGAGAACAGACCGGCCCTTGCCCCCCCCCCCCCCGCCCCCATTCCCGGCGCCACCAGAGTCCATGCCACGCTCCCAGCATGCCTCAGCGCACCGGGCAGCCACCCTGGCAGCACGCGGTGCATCGGGGATACAGGTTCCGAGGAGGCGGCGGCGCGAATGGGGAGTCACCAGCTGTCTCCCTCGCCGGAGGAGGGGATTTTACCTCGGGATAGCTTCTCGGATTCTGCGGATCCAGACCCTGCTTAAAGAGACAGATTTCCTTCTTCCTTTTTCCCTTCCTTCCTTTCTTCCTTCTTCCCTTCCTTCCTTTCTTCCTTCTTCCCTTCCTTTCGGCTATGGAGAATTAGAACTATTACCTGCTAATAGTAACTGAAGAAGAGAAACTGAGGCGGTCTCACACAGCTGATGAAATGAGTAGTAGACAGTGTATGGGCACGTGCTGCAAAGGGACACGTGGTTTATATTTACCAACGACTATTAAGCGACCTGGAAGTTTCTGGAAATAACTTTGCTTTTTAACATCCCTTCTAAATAACACAGTCTGTCTGCTCTATCTCATTATAAGAAAGACCCCCTCCAAAAAAAAAAATGTTGTCTTCCTTACCATGCACAGGAGGGGCATAAAGGAGCTCGTCCACGGTACATGGGCCCAGAAATGCACAATCGCTCAAGTCTGATATGACCTTTGTCTCCACAAATAAAAAGACTGATAACCCCAGGTGTCACCACCACATTTTTTAAACACATACATCACACAGGGCTCAGCTTAATGACTATTTTCAAGTACAGATGAATTTCCTGAAATGGAAGAAAAGAAACCCAATCACTCTATGTCTATGTAAAGAGGAGGAGAATTTAGGGTAGGTAGGGGGCTTCAGTTACCCCTAGTGTTCTCGATAATACCTACCAATAAATGTTTTCCTGCACCAATGCTCTGACTCCGCTCTGGGAGTTTTATGGTTACTGATAGTAGCATGATTATGGTAACCATTTATCGAGTGCATCTATGTACCAGGCATAGGCTAAGCACTTTATGTTAGTGGATTTTAAAAGCCTTTAATATCCCTAAGAGATAAATGTTTTTATGATTTCACTTCATAAGTAAGGAAACAGCTTACTCAGATCATGTCCCTCGTAAGTGGCCAAGCTGGTCTAACTTCTTAGCCTTAACAATTATGCTGGCCTGTAGGGGATTTTTTGTTTGTTTGGGGTTTTTTTTTTTTGTTTTTTTTTTTTTGCTTTTGTTTTTTTTTCTTAAGAGTTTAAAAGAGAGGCTCTTTTGCTCCTTGACTAGAAAGGTTCCAAACCACTATTTTATCGTAGAATTCACATAAGCCGCCAGAGGGAATGGAAGCTGGCCGCAGCACTATCACAGAAAGGTAATAATTAATGACAAAAGTGTCACTTAAAAAGGTCAATGACACCAAGCGTATGCTTCTCTTGGATTAACTTCTCTAACACTCTTTAAATAATGTGTTGATATCAGCAGAGACCAAGAAAAAAACAAATATATATATATATATATATATATATACACACACACGAACAGTCTTGAACAGTTTAAACCTCTGGGAAGAAAAATATGAAAATAAAGCTATTCTCATGGCTTTCTACAACCACTTACACTTCTTTTTCTGTGATAATAATTGTGATAATCACCATTTGTTGTGGGCCTTTTTTTGTGTCAAGCAATGTATCAACAAGCCCAAAAGATAGGAATTGTCTCAGTTTTGCAAATGAAGAAACTAAGGCTCTGTGAGGTGCAGAAGATCTAGCTCTATGTAGAATCTTGGAAGACTTCCCCTCCATGAAACTGAATCTGTCCAACAGAAGTAGCAGGAAATACGGCACAGATGGATGAGCCCTTCCAAGGGATCTATACAAAAATAGCCTTTAACGGCGCAAGCAGTGAAGGAACAGCACCTCCTAGGGTGTAGCACATTGTCATGGATGGGGATGTGCAGTAATTAAAATACAGGCAGGTCAGCGCTCCGTTTGAAAATCATCTGATTGTGGGCTGGACACCCTTGGTGTAACCTATAAAATGCTCTCTACAAAAACTTAGAGAAGGGACTTGTGTCTCTAACCCTCAGGGATGCAATGGTACTTCCAAGAGTCATGTCTGGGCATGATTTTAGAGTTCCTCCAACCCTCTTTGTGCATAGCAAACCTAGATACTCCCCCAGAAGGTTGCAGGGCCAAGGGCCAGCCTGGCATACCCACCTCAAATCCAGGAGCCCCAGCATGACCACCTCTCTCCCTAGCAGCTTCACCTGGGACGAGTCATTTAGCTTCTCTAGCCCTGGGTCCCACTGGCGGTAAGAGAGGACATATTTCTCACCAAGACGTCATGAAAATAATGCTAACCATTGGTACAGACCACCTTGAGCTCCTTAAAAGAACACTTGAACCGTCTGAGTTGTTTTTAAAGGTGGAAATGGGCCAGCCACCAGTAAACCATAGATTTCCTCCATTGTGTGATCCTCATGTTCTGCATCCTTAAAGACTGCCAGAACTTGCGTTTTCCATTTCTACTTGTGAGAATGCACCTCCTGGAGTTTATTGGTAATTTCCGCCCTCCGCACACCTTTGTAAAGCAGAGCGGGGGCCCTGCCAATTAATTGATAGTCACCTTGTGGCTTGAACTGGTCAGTCCGAAAGAGTAACTGTGAGAGGTCCCTTTAATTTCATTAGAGTGAGGGATGGTGCGGAGCTGGCATGCCTGCTCACCAACACGTGGAGCCCCTCTGACGGGTGACCTGTCCACATTGGCCGTGCGTCTCGTCGCGGTCTCTGGTCTCTGACGCTGAGCATTTCTCCTTCCTATTTATCACAACTTGTACCTTTCGGACTATGTGAAACCTCTCTCTCCCTTTCCCCCTTGTTTTCCCCCTCTTTTTCCTTCTTTCTTCTTCTGCCCACCTTTTTCGTTGTATCCTCTTTTCTCTCTCTTTCCCTTTCCAGTTTCTTCTCAACATTCTTCTCAAGCACCACGTGTTAGTCCAGGAAACGATCCTGAAGAGACCAAGTCCAGCTGCAGAAACGGCAGCATAGCCTGGGCTTGGAGAAAACGGGGGAGACCAAACTTAAGTCCTCAGAGACTTAAGAAGAGATACCAGAAAGTTGGGATTTGCTGTGAGATCTATTTTATAATGAAAATTCTGCTATGAAGAAGAGTCTTTTTATTTTTTTCCCTTGATATAGTCTGAATAATTTATACCTAATGCCAAGAAATTATATATAATTAGTCTGGGTAATGTGTAATTTCCATTTGATTATATATATTAAGGTGATTAAGGAACTTCAGTTTTTCACTAGTAAATATCTGCCTTCTTTGTTCCATTCTGGGTCTGTAATGACTGTTTGTACCAAGTGCAGGACTCGTGCAGAACTGAAGCGAGCAAGGTTTGAATGCTCTCACCGAGCTCAGCTGACTGATGTCTGTGAATCTGGGAGATAACAAAGTTAGCTACGGGCGGGGGGGGGGGGGGGGGGCACTAAAGGGAGATTTGCCTCCAGTCTCTAAAACCATCATGTAATTTGGCATGACTTCCAATAAAAAAATTTTTTTAAATAATTTTAAAAACCTGAGTAAAACAGTGTAGGTGGAAAGCCATATTTCACACAAAGCTATTCAATAAATGCATGACATCATCACTATTTTTAATATTGTATAGAATAAAATGAAATTTTTGGCACTTCAGCTTTAATTAATGATTTCTGTTTGCTTTTTATAGAGTATATGTTTATTGCCATATATAGCAGTTTTTCTTTTTCCAATTAGAGGATAGATTTCATCCTTTATCTTTGCAGGTAGCTGATCCAAGACATTTTTATGTAAATGGATTAATTAATTGGTAGCCTTCATTTGAAACTTAAAAAGAAAGTAATCCTTTTTGAGAGGCATTAACTGTTTTTTAAAGCCATAAACAATTCTTCACTTAAGCAACTTGTCACACAATTAGAAATTATTTGACAGCAGTAATCATAATAAAATGCATTACCCCTTACCAAATCACCTTTAATTCAAGGTGATTAAAAGAATCTGTTCATTAGAAGACTATGCAGCAACTTTGCTTATAAAAGTCGCATTTTTTGGAAACTTATGGTACGTATTGATGAAACTTTTGAGCAAATGACATCACATGTTAAATGACCTGAGCAGCCTTTGTGAGAAGGCATTCAGCTCCAGAAATGGGCTGGGTCCGAGGCAAGGCAGCTACACCTGGGCCTCCTGTGAGAGCCCTCAAGCCTCTCTGCCTTCCAGCCCTCTGATTTATGCAAATCAGAAAGCTTTGGCGGTCTCCACTTCCTAGCTGGGCCAGCATAATCCACTTCCTTCGGGTTCATGTGACCATGCAAATTCGAGCACTCCTGAATAGTCCCAGAGGGGCTGCGCCTCTCATTATTCCTGCCCCATTCTCTGCGCAGTGCAGGCATTCAGACTGTGAATGGACAAGGGCTTAATTACTCACCACATCTGTCAGATCAGATTCAACTTGAGAATGAAGAGAATCCCAGACAAGCCCAGTCGTTTCTTTGCAATGTTCTTCATGGCCGAGGTCACCCAGCTCTATCTTCTAGGGAATATTTTCCACTCCTTGTTTCATGACCCTTCTGGAAAACAGGGACTCCAGCTTTTGGAGATCCATTACTGGGCCTTTCACATTGTGTGTGGCCTTTACAAATGTTAATTAATCTTCCTGATGATGCACTGAGCATCAGGGAGCCCTTTATTCCCCCCAGGCTACTGATGACCAGTATGAATGCCAGAAAGTTTTCCTTACTGTTTCCTGACCTACATGCTCCTCTCTCTATGTGCTTTGCTTTTTTGTCCCCCTCCCCCTAACATGTCTCCTACATGACAGATAGACTACTCACATTACCAGGTCAGCCAGAGTTTGACAAAGTAAAGGCGGATGGTCCCTGAATACAGGATCTACCTATAAGGAATAAGGTTCTTACCAATTAAACATTCCCAAGGCTGTCAGCCCAGGCCTGCCAAGGAAAATGTGCATAATAACGGGTAGGAAGGAGTGTGTCCACCAGGAACCAAACAGACAATTATTCTCAGTGGAGGGGCACTAACATGCCTTTTTCCTTTATGTTTCTGTCTGTGTTGCTCTCACTTGTGTCTAAGAGGAGATTCTTGGTATGTGCAACTCTGGGATACAGGGTTCCATGGACTGCCTTGATGTTTTCTGAGTTCTGTTCGGTTTTGGTTTTGCTATTATCTTTTTTTTTTTTTTCTTTTTAGGTAAAATTCAGGTAACATAAATTTAACGATGATAAAATGTATCACTTAGCGTTATTCAGTACATTCACAATGTTAGGCAACCATCACCTCTATCTGGTTCCAAATCATTTCATTACCCAGAAGGAAACCCTATACCCATTCCTCCCAGCCCCATCTCTATGGATTTAGCTCTCTTGGATATTTCATATAAATAGAATCATAGAATGTGTGACCTTTTATGACTGTTCTTTTATTTAGCATAATGTTTTTGAGATTTGCCATACTGTTTTACTTTGGCATTTGCTGAGGTGTATGTGTGTGTGTGATTCTTGCCCCATCAAAATGATTCCTCTTCCTATGTCCTGTCTTGGATAATGTTATTAACATCTGTGGAAGCCTGAGGATCAGCTTGGACCCATCCTCTTTCTGTCATTCTAGTGTCTACTTTATTCTCTAAGTTCTGTTGAGTCCACATCTGAAATACCTCAAATCAATGCTCATTTATATTCTTACTGCCTGTACCCCTTTTCAGACACCATTCAATGCCCAGCTGGTCTTTCTCAAGCACAGACCCATCTGGTCCTGCCACTGCCCTGCTCAGTGCTTTTTCCTGCTCCTCACCACCTTCAGAACAGGGGTAGGCACCTCACAATGTTGTCCAAGGCTGTCCACAGCTGCTCCTCCACTTCTTTGCCCTCATTCCCATCCCCACCTGATACACCGTATCTACTCAACCGTATGAGCCTGCCCCTGGCTCTCTGAGCAAGGTGCACAGTTGCTCTTTATGTGTCCTGTTCCCTCTCCCTAAACTGTCCTTTCCCTCCCCACAACTGTGAAAATCCATCCCTCCTTCACGATCTGTTGCATTTTACCTTCTCACCTTCTTTGATCCGCTGATCAAAATGAATTCCTCCTTTCTCTCTAATGAAATGAAAATCCCGTGGCCTTTCATTTATCATATACTTACCATAACCAGTCTTTAATGAGGGTTCTTTGTACATCTCCGTCCCTTCCCCGCTAACTCATCAGGTGGTAACTCTGGCACCAACCGCTGTGTAGGTCCTCAATAAATGTTTTCTTGAATGATTTCTCCAAAGGAAAAATTACAAGCCCGCAAGGAGCCCTGAATCATGGCTAGAACCACTCTGATGAAAAAGCAACATGGACTAACTTTTAAAATGGTAATTATTTCGATCTTCTATTGAATGTAAAGTTGCCCACAGTGGTTTACCAGTTCCAATTAGCAGAAAATGCAACTTTGCTCCCCCCACCCCCTCAGATTATGTTCTTCGTTACAAATCTCAAGAGTTTTATATGCAGTTGCCAAAAAGCTTTTTGACAAATTGCACAGGAGGCATTTTGGGATTTTGTGATAGAGTTGATTGAATTTAGGCCAAGTTCTGTACCTGACGTCACTCAAAACAAAAATACAGATGTAGGGCTACTCAAAAATTTATCTATTTTATCCCATACTTCCAAAGTCATCTGTCTTTAAAAATAATCAATTGGATTCTTTTAAAATTAAATGCCAAGTAAACAATGCAAATAAAACTATTTTGTTTGCTGAGAAGTAATTGAAAATCTGCAACTAATTACAAATTGGCAAGCTCTGAGCCTACAAATAGCTGAAACACTCTGCTGATGCATTGTTTACAGCGGGGTTCAAAACTGGTTTCTTTACACCAGCCATCCACAAGTTATTAATCAATACTTTGCCAAGTTCTATACCTCACCTTCAAAAAATGGTTATAAATGTTTAATTTTCAATATGGGCTTCATAAACAAAGTTGTTAAAAACTAGAAGAGGAGGTGTAATTGGTTAGAACACATAAAGCCTGTTCTTAAGTTATGTGAATTGGTTTTTCATTTAAATACACTGTTCTTCCTTGACTACTCAAGAATCCTGCAATTTAGTTGAAATTAATACTCTGTCAGTCTGGCCATTGAGTCCCCTATGGCACTTCACTAATATATTACAAGACCTCCTTAATTGAAATTCTGGAGAAAAGCAACATATAGTATTCATGGACCACAGAGAGGGATCAACGAATTTGATTTACTATTGCTACAAGCAAGTAAAGTTGAATTTATAAATGGCTCTATTTGAGTCGTGAAGTTAAATATATAAATATATATATATTTTTAAGTATATATAATATATATTGAGTCGTGAAGCTATATAATTATATATTTTTATACATTTATATATTTTAAATATATATTTAAATATATAATATAGATATATATAGATATATACACACATATATATGTATAAATATACACACACCCTTCCATACCTCTCAGACTCCAATCTTCTACTGCTTTTTCTCTGCCAGCTCCTGGCTCCTTTTTCCTTCAGGTTTCAGTTTAATGTCACTCCTCAAAAAGACTTCTCCTGTCCACCTTACTTAATATATTATACTTTATTCTCTTTCTTCATTTATTTCCTTGATTACTGTGAGATGCCTCCACTGACTTATAAGCTATGCAAGGACAGATACCCTTTTTATCCTGTTCACTACTCTAACCCTGAATAGTACTTGACATGTGGTGAGTTCTCAATAAGTATTAGATGGAGGGATGGATGGATGGATGGATGGATGGGTGGATGGTGGGTGGATGGATGGCTGGATGGGTGGGTGGGTGGGTGGATGGTGGATGGATGAATGGATGGGTGGATGGTGGATGGATAAATGGATGGATGGGTGGGGTGGATGGTGGATGGATGGGTGGGTGGATGGTGGATGGATGAATGGATGGGTGGATGGTGGGTAGGTGAGTGGATGGTAGGTGGATGGGTGGATGGTGGATGGATGGGTGGATGGATGGATGGGTGGATGGGTGGATGGTAGGTGAATAGGTGGATGGTGGGTGGATGGGTGGATGGTGGATGGATGGGTGGATGGATGGATGGGTGGTTGGTGGGTGGATGGGTGGATGGTAGGTGAATGGGTGGATGGTGGGTGGATGGGTGGATGGTGGCTGGATGGGTGGATGAGTAGATTGATGAATAGCTAGAATAAAGGGGTGAATGAAGGAATAAAGCTATGTTGGTTGGGACAAGCAGCAGAGTTAAGAAAAATCAAATGCTAGGAAGGGCATGACTCTAAAAGCAGCTCCTTTGATAAGAAGCCAAAGCCTGTTCTAAATTCCAAAGTTGGAGTTTGCAGTGCATTCAGAGGTGAGAAATGGTGACAAGGGTGACAAGGTGACATAATGAATTCTCTTCAACTTTCACAAGGGTTGTTCTACAGAAAAATGATGAGATCTGTCTCTGTGGCCCCAAGGCTTGACCCAGGACCAGCAGGTGGAAATTACTGGACCACATATTGTGGCTTAAATTGAGAAAACTTTCTCACTGAGAGAGCTGCCCTGAATGGAAAATGAGTAGCGAGATGATGTTAGTGGACGTATTCATACATACAGTGCCTAAATATTTGGCAAGAATGCTTATCATAGGGGATATGGGCATCAAATGTGCTGTGGTTCTTATTTGTCTGGCCCCTTCCCACCCTGAAGCTCTGTGATTCTATAATGATCAAAAGAGAAACCTGCTCAGTAGTTTACCCTTATTTTTAAAAGAAGAAATTCCAATGAGATGTGGATTATTCATTTTTTCCCATAAGGAGGTAACTAAAAAACGATAAAAATGAACTGAAAGAAAATGTCCTAGCAAAATAATAGGGCTGAATTTTGAAAGTGTCTTTCCCATCTTCTGTTCCCTGGGATGCCTTAGACAGGGGCATGCAGTATTTTAGGTATATTGTGAGCAAGGAGCCTGCATTCCCAGGGGGTGGCAGGGACGGCACGTAAGGGCTCAATACAGCTCTGTGATCTCCAGGCAGAGCCTCTATGTGGGAAACACAGTGGTACCTCCAAAATAGAACAAGAGCACTCCATCCATGTGAAGATGACTGGCAAGGTCACTGAGACCTACAGTAATCTGGCAAATTAAAGCTTTCTGTGGCCGCCTGTCCTTTCAGGACATTCTTCTGGGGATTAAAAAAAAAAAATTACAAATTGATTTTCTGTTGCTGAGTCATTTTTCTTGCAGTTCTTTTTGTTTTTCCTATTTATTGTTAGTTTGATACCTGAGCCATGGAATTGGTGTCTTCTAGTGGGTGTGAGGGAAAGAGCCCACAATGGAGATCTGCTCCCGGGAGGCAGATCTAGACATGGATGTGTAGGCCCTCCTGCAACTTCACAAATGTCCAGAGATCAAGATTCATGTTCTGTCTGGTTAATGAAGTTTGGATTATTCACTGCATAACAATCCAGTTCTTTCCCTCGCCAGTTATTGGCGTGATCGGATACTGAGGATGGGGTACTAGAGGGATTTCACTTCCCTCACCTGGTATCTAGCCAGGCCAGTCTGAGTCATTGTCTTACATGGGAGGCCTGAGTTGGGCCACGGAAAGTGGAGTAGTCACTGGCAAAGCCCCCCTGATGTTCTCTCTTCCTGTGCCTCAGTTCATCTCGGGAGAGCTCACTCATGTTGGAAGGCCCAGCTGAAATGGTGCCTTCTCTTTGGAGCTCTCCCAGGCCCTCAGGCAGAACAGCCCTTCCTTCCAGAATAGCCTTCTCACACCCCTTGATCTCACATTTATCAGTTCATGTTATAGGTTCTTCTGCAGACATGGCTCTCCCGTGGGGCCAGGAGAACCTTGAGGGCCGGGACTGTGTTCCCTTTTTCTTATAGCTCCAGGACTCAGCACAGTTCCTTGCACATTATTGGTTCTCCATGAATGCCTGATGAACTGAGGGGAAAAATGACTAAGGACCTCAAATATTAAAGGAATTGATATTTCACGGATGGAGATTAATCAACACATGTGAAGTTTAATGTGAAACTAATCTTTTCTCCCCAATCCTGATTAAGTAGTGACAGTTTCTTCCTCTCATGAGCCACCTGGATCTTAATGGTTATTTTCTTACAAGGCTGTTGAGTTTACAAGATGACAGAACTGTGTTTACCTTGGACTTGGGGCTGTCCTTTACTAAGAAGCTTTCAGCAGAGCCTGGGAGTCAAGTTGTGGCACTGTGGGCAAAAAGCCAGTGGGGAAAGCCTGGGGGAAAAAACCTCGTGGATGAAAAATGCTTTATCCTCTGGTGCCTGAGCCTTATGGAACGGAGCAATGACCCAGCCAACTTCTCCCACAGTGAGGCCTCACTGTGCGCTCCAAAGCCGAACTTGCTCTGAATGGGCTCCGGATTCCCCGTGCTCCATGCAGCCCCTCAGGGTCAGGGGCCACCCTGCCGCCAGTCAGCCGAGGCAGGTGGAATGTTGCACAGCTGCACCCCTGGTTGCATTTTCCAACACCTTCCTATCCCATGATGATCGGTCATTGGCAAGCTATTCCTGCCACCTTGTCATACTTGTCTGGGGTCTTAGTGGCTGTGCGTGTGGAGAGACTATCTCCAGTCCTTTTTTGCTCCGGACAAGCTCAACTGCACTTCCTCTGGCCTTATCAAACCCTTTGTTTCCAAAACCGTTACTCAGCCACTTGGGGAGTTAAACTCAATCCCTCCCTCCCTACATCCTCCCAGCTGAAAGTAATGAGAAAAACAATTGACCGTGGTGAGGATGTCCATCTTCCTGTTCTCCCCGGTCTACCATGACTTAGAGGGATAAGGCCGTAGAATTTTGTCAGTTGCATTTCGTACTGATGGTGGGTGTTTGGCCATCCCTGCTGCAAGCTCAGCTTAAAGAAACATATGGCCCCAGATTATTCATTGCTACAGATATGGGACTTTCCCATGTTAAGAGACTTAACAGATGAAATATGGTTTTCTGAACCTCTTTTCGTTTACCGTCAAAATAACAAGTGATGTCTTGTCTTTCAACAGAGACACTCTTTTCACTCAGCTACTCAACAAAGAATGTGCCGTTGTCTTTGCTGTAGATTTTTATTTTATTTGTAAATTGTGCGTGCTGCATGCTACGGAATACTGAAAAGCCATACACCCTGGCTTGTTAGCTGACACACAGTATGTGTGATTACAAATTGTTTGAATAACAGTGGACTATTGAACTGCCATCCAGATGTGAGTGGAGTTCACTGTGGGAATGTCCACAAAGGAGGATTATCTTCCTTGTTGCTGGGTCCAAGCCCCCCAGAAAGTGGAAACGTAAGCATGGGAGCTGTTCAAATAGCACAGTAGCTACAGACGGCTCTTCAGAAGCAAAATTAATATATTTTTTTAAATTACACATTGCAATTAAGACTTAGTTTGTTCTTCTAAAGTAAATCATGCAAAGAAAATGCCAAACAACAGCAAAAGAAGTTACAACTTTGAATGGCCTTTGGGAATGTTTTAATTGTTCTGTGTTTTTAAATGTCTAGAAATTCAGAACACTGTAGATTCAAGATAAGACCCTGATTGTCCAAAGTCTCTGAGCTGTCTTCTTGCGCGTTCTGGTTCCTATACTTCTTTCCATCCTGTCTGCCATCCAAGATACCACAACCCTAGAATGGTTAGCATTCCTAGTACTGGTGGTGGGAAAACATTGCAGAAATTTTCTGTGAACATTTTCTTTAAAAGTATTTGAGCCACAGTGAGACATCACTTCACACCTGCTAGGATGGCTAAAATAAAAAAGACAGACAATAACAAGTGTTGGCAAGGATATGGAGACGTCAGAACCCTCATGCACTGCTTGTAAGAAGGTAAAAGGATGTGTGACCATATTTCATCTAGTAAAAGGATGTGGAGAAAACAGTAAAAATGGAACTGTTATATGATCCAGGATTTCTGCTCCCAGGGAGAGACACTCGAGAGAAGGGAAAATACCTGTTCACATAAAAACTAGTGTGTGAATATTCATAGTAACGTTATTCATCATAGCAGAAGGAGAAACAACCCAAATGTCCATCAGCCTCTGCATGGATAAATAAGATGCAGCATATTATTCAGCCATAAAAAGGAATGAAGCCGTGAAAACATGCTAAGTGAAAGAAGCCAGTCCCAAAAGAGCACGTGTTGTGTGAATCCATTTGTATGAAATGTGCAGAATCTGCAGAGACAGAAAGTAGATTACTGGTTGCCAGAACTGCAGGGGTTGAAGAAAAATGGGGAGTGACTGCTAATGGGTATAGGATTTCTTTCTAGAATGAGGAAAATTTTCTAAACTTGATTGTAGTGGTGGTTGTATGACTTGGTAAGTACACTGAAAGCCATCGAATTTTATACTTTGTATGGGTAAACTACATGGTATATGAATTAAACCTTAATAAATCTGTTTTAAAATGAAGGCAAACTAAAGACATTTTTAAGTAAAATTTTTAAAAGGTAATTTGAAGGTGATTTTTTTCTTAGAAAATCATGCCCCAAATTAGGATATCTTAAAGAAATCACATATCTGAGCTTCTTTGGCAGCATGAGAAAGAAGGGGAAATGGTTTTAAATTTAATAGCTTATATCCTTTTTTTTTTTTTCTGTAATGAAAGATCTGTTACTTGTTCAACAGTGTCAACGCTTCCTATCTCTAGTTGGAATCTACAGCAGTAAGTTGGCACCCAGCCATCAAATACCTAGATTTACCTTTGTGCGATAAAACTCCCTTTAGCAATGCATGTTGAAATTTATCATTTTGAACCTATTTTAAATTCTGTGGCAAGCAAGTAAAACAAAATTTAAATCATGAAACATCAACCAAGTCAGAGAAAGCAAAGAAACGAATAGGAAATCCTCTCTATTCTGTTCACACTCCACTTTCTATAGTTTAATCTAAAGAAAAATGTGGAATTTCCTGCAGAGTGATTAATAGGCCAGTGTGGTGACATACAGGAACTCTGAGCTTGACCTTGCAGGTAAAGGCTAACTGGTATGTTAAGTTGATTACACAATTTCCTCTAAATAAGTTGACAAGTGGTTTGCACAGTTGCCTTGACTTTTGCCCTTATAAATGCACACTTATAAATGACTTGCTTTTTTAGCTAAAGCAATCCTTATTTTAGATGTGACATGTGTTAAGTAAACAGCCTGATAGGGAACCCTAGTTTCTGAGCCTTCCTAGCCAGGTCAGATTATCAGAGTTGCTAGGGGACAAGAGTTTGGGGAGCCTGAAACTCAGTTTTGAGATCTGGCTGTGTTGATAGGGTGTAAGAAACTCAAAATTGTCTTCCCTCTTCTAAGTATGAAGTAGACTAGCAGATTTAGAAAGGTGATTCCACATGTGGTCAGAAATGTTCCAGGAGTGGAAGCTGCTAAATGGTTTGCAGTAAACAACTAGTAGGCTTAATTCTGGTGTGCTAGTGTTTTTTCAGGGGGTCAAGTCTCTAAGAAAATACAGTCTCTGGTATTCCTTCAAAAATATCATGGAAAAAAGGTTTCTAGTTAGCATTTCTGTTCTGTGATCATTTTCACAGGAAGAAAATGTCCTTTCATCATCTAGAGAATATAGTTTATTGAGATATTTTTGTTTACAAATGTACTCCATCCCTCTATTTAAGGGGCAAGTTACAAAAAGCCATTATAAACGAACAGGAAATGTCGTTTCAGATGATAAATCAAAATGCTGCTTAGGAAAATAACTGTTTATTTGTAGATTTATAAGTCAAGTACCTTTATTGAACCTAATATATCCTGATTTGATAAGTGAAAAAAGCTTTGCTAACATTGTTGATTTAGCTGAGATCTATTCATGTGTGTGTCTCTTCCTGAATGAGTTAAGCATTTGGTAAATGAATTGATTTTTATTTGTATATACAAAGATAATACCATTTATGCTTTCCAGGTCTAGAATATGACAAGACTTGAGCCCCTCTGAAAAACAGAACATTATTAGGACTCAGAGGTTAAATTTCCCATCCCTCCATCAAGGCCATAAACATTCCTCTGAAACAGTGTGTAGACCCATTATAAATCATCTTCAGTCACGTTAACTCTTATATAAGATGAAGCTCGTCAACCTGAAAATGTTTACTACTTGCCAGAGATGACTCACTCAGTAACCTTTTTATTTCATTATTTCACTCAGTCATCTGTAGGTATTTGTAACAAAAGGATCGCCATCCACTCTCTGGCTGGCCATGTGCTTGGACGAGGGCTGGAGCTAACCTGTCCTGCCATGTGGCTTCTCGTTGCAAGTTGTCAATACTCACTAACCATTAACTATTAACGACAGCATCCTCGGCTCCTGTTTCTGAGCCATTTCACTTCCTCCCCAGCTGGCTGGCGCCCCGTTAGATGGACGCATAGGGCAGGGGGAGCCCTCTCTGCTTGCAGAAAGTCAGAATCTCCTGAGGTTTGGCTTTCAAATCTGCATGGCAAACCCCAGTCTCATGATCTTCCCACTCCAGTGGAACAGAGAAGTTTCTGCTGCCTGTCAAGTTTCTCTCTCAAGGGAGTACTCTCTTAGAAAATAAAAAATAAGACTTCTGGCATATACATTTTCTTTTTACATATGGATTCGACAGTTTTGTGCATGACTTAATGCTCACCACAGTAAGGACAGCCATCATCTGTCACCATCCAACATTGTTACAATATCGTTGACTCTATTTCCTATGCCATACTTGTTATTCATCTCCATGACTTATTTCATTTATAACTGGAAGTTTGTACTTCTTAATCCCCTCTATCTATTTCACCTCATCTATTTTACTTTTGTTTTTCTTAAAGATTTATTTATTTATTTTGAGAGAGAAAGAGAGCATGAGCAGGGAGAGAGGCAGAGGGAGAGAGAGAATCTCCAGCAGACTCCCCACTGAGCGCAGAGCCTGACGTGGAGCTCGATCTCAGGACCCTGAGATCATGACCTGACCCAAAACCAAGAGTCGGACACTCAACCGACTGAGCCACCCAGATGCCTCTATTTTACATTTTTAATCAAAAATTTCAGAAAGGAAAAATATAGGACACAATATAATGAACACCCTTCTTCTTGGCACAAGCTTAAGAATTAATAGTTTACAAATACAAAGGAAGGTCCTATTCGACCTCAGGAAAAGTTTATAAGATCAAGTCTGCAGCACCTCGAAGAAATCCAGATAAAATATTGAGACCTGCCCCGTGGGAGGAAAGCAAGATGATGCTCATGGAGGGGGAATGCACTTTTCTTTCATTGGGTTGCATTTTTTATATTCCAAATATTTGACTCATAAGAAATCACCGATCTTCGATTATTTTCAGCCTTCAAAAGGGACAGTTTACGTGGTCAGCCTCATAGCAGGGAGACAAATGTCCCTTGCATACTGCAGAGGAAACCAAAATCAAGCTCACATTTTCTCTGGTCTAGATCAATTGCTGGGCCTCAGAATAGGCTGCCCGGCCTCGTTTCTCAACCCCTTCCAATTGAGGCTCCTCCAGTCTCTCGCCAAGAGTTCATGTGTATGGTGGAGCTCTTACTACAAGCCTCACAGGGAGCTCTGAGATAGCCAGGGGCAGATCCCCGTTTTGTGGGATCTGCGCCTCATACAGTTTGGGATACCCTGCTGAGGAGAAGTGCAGTTCAGAATTCGTTATGAAAGTTAATGCTTGTTTGGGTCAAGAAAAGAAAGCACAAAAGAACTTTTGAAACAGGCAAATACTGCAAACACCACAAAGTCCAGGAAAATCTCATAATTTTATTACCTGACTGCTTGACAGACATTTATAATTCTTTTTTCTGTGTATTTTTAGCTGCATATTCTTTGGCCATTTCTTCATATAACAATTATTTCCCAATAGCATTTTCTATGGAGAGAATAGAAAGATGCTTCAGTCTTTCCTCTAACATGCTTGAGCTAAACCTGTTTATTGTTAAAAGTATTTTAAAATTTCTTTTTGCTTCAGAGCTCAAAATTAGTAAGATCATGGAAGTTTTTAAGATTGTTATCAAGCACTTTTTTCCCAGATATGAGCTGTAGGATTTGGAATTTTTTCCATAGACTAGCTCTTGGCTCCTTTTTTTTTTTTTTTTTTTTTTTGGTCTCTACTCACATACCTCTAGCACCAGGGGCCCTCAGGCATATTCATGCCACCATCTGACCTCAGGCCCTGCCCCTTCATGTCCCAACACTAGATGAGTTGGCATTCCCAGCCCAGGACAGCTAGCAATAATTTAATCAAACATGGAAATGACTGCAAAACCTATCCCACTGCATCCGAAATAGATTATTTCCAACTCAGCCTCCCCTTAGCTGGATCCCAGAAGGGCCCACCGCCACTCCAGTGCTCCTCAACGTAAGAGAGAGTCAGAGCAGAAAGAGACGGCTAATGGATGGATTGCAGTTAGTGTGTCTTGTTTTTACACATTGTACAAGATATTTGACCAGGTGAATGTATTTCTGAGGCCTTGGAAGGAGCCCAAACAAGTGAGGGACTGACCCAGAAGGCAACAAGGGAATAAGAAGCTGCATTCACTTCACAGTTCACCCCAACATGCTCAGGGTCACTCAGGTAGCAAGTGACAGAGCTAGGATTTGAACCCAGTTTTAGAGGACAAATTCTTATCAACTAAACTGTATTAGTTCATGTCTTATTTTACAAAACCTTCCCTTTCCATATGCCAGCTTAGCGTTCAGCATATAGACCTTGGTCAACATTGACTATATAAAAAATGGGCATCCAGGTCTCGAAACAGATTTGCTATCTTTTTTTTTTTTAAGATTTTATTTATTTATTTGACAGAGAGAGAGAGATAGCGAGAGCAGGAACACAAGTGGGGAGGAGAGGGAGAAGCAGGCTTCCCGCAGAGCAGGGAGCCCAATGAGGGGCTCGATCCCAGGACCCTGGGATCACGACCTGAGCCAAAAGCAGATGCTCAACCGACCGAGCCGCCCAGGCGCCCCAAGATTTGCTATCTTCCTAATCACCCATGGGCCAACTTCTTTTAAGACTCTGGAATTTCTGTTCGAAACAAATTTTAGCATGATATCGAATTTTAGATAACTCTGTATTAAAACTCACTGCCTCCATGCAACCATGTTCCAAAAATCATGTTGCTCCTCATTCAGTAGAAATATTTTTCAGTCCGACCCAAGGGCTGATAAATATAGTACAGTCCTCTTACGTTTATCCTGGTGTCCTAAGAGCCAGAGTTCGGAAATGGTAGGACAGTCCCAATTAGAAGGGGGGCAGCCAGCAGCGGCCCTGCTCTCAATGCCCTGGCACCTGCAGAAGAAAGGTTTTCTCCGATAAACCTTCCAATGTCTGCAGCCCTCGGTTATGCACATGGGCGGAACTCTCTCTCTCAGAACAAGTGTGTTTGCCAAATCATAGGGTAAACTATCTTGCAAGTCCACTTGTTCCAGAAGAAAGACAGGATAAGGGAAGTGGCAGAGGCAGTGATAGGAAAGGAGTTTTTCACACTAACAAGTGTGAACCGATAAGCCTGACCTGTAAGGCAAATGTTGAGGGTCCTAAGTGTACCTCTCATGCCAAAATTAGCCGAGCAAATTTGATTTGGCTTTCCATTTTATAATGGAAAAAAATTCCTCGGGAGGAAGAAAACTCAGTGTTTATTACTATGATGAATGACAGATTTGACTGCTTATCTGCTAGACTTTTCTACTAAATAAGTCGATGGAATCACTTTCTAAGATGCCTGAAATCTAAGGCATGCCATGATTAAAATATAGTAAAAAATAGTATTTCAGTCCTTACTCTGCTCCAGTCTCTGGGCTGGGTGTGTTTACACTGTGTCTTTCATTCCATCCTCACAAGAACCCGATGAGGCTGTTTCAGTTTACAGATGGAGGAAATGAGGCTCAGAGAGATTCAGTCACTTACCCAGCCCGGTCACACAGCCAGCAAGTGGCAGAAGCGAGATTTGAACCAAGGCAGCCAACTCGGAGCCTGCACACTTATCTGCTCTGTTGTACACGGAGAGATCCGTGTGCATCGTATTCCTGTCTCCCTGCTCACCCTGACCCTGCCTCCCTGAACAGTTCCCAGAGGAGGGGGCATGCTTTGAGAAACTCTCTGAATATTACCCTATAAATACGTGCAAAGCAAACAAGGGCTATTTGTATTATCTGCCACAAGTACCCTTATTAGCTCATTTTTTCCTCTTAGGGTATCTAGAATAAAATATAAGAACACTGGCAAGGGAGCAAAGTAAATATTTGTTGATCCCTGAAAGCATTGATATATGCTTGATTCTTCTTCACCCCTTCACCCCTTCCGATTCGGAAGCCCAGGCTCTGCAAAAGGAAGCCCTCAATGAGGATTAAAGAGAGTGTGGCTGCTTCCTTCTGGCAAACTCAGGTTACCGTGAGGTGTCTGAGGTCATATCTTAGGGGCTGAAACAGTTTTCAGTGTGTTACCCATTTATACCTAAAAACTCCACCAGGAAGGTTTTGACAAGTTCTCAGGAGGGGCAGCCATATTCACATGGTCCAGCTATAGGGTATGGTGGCAATTCAATACCCGGACCAGGGGTCCTGGGGGGGAAGTACTGGTCTGGGGCTCGTAGTCACATTAGAGAGGAAGTGATGGGCCAAGGCCAAGATGACAGGTGGGAACCTCAGGAGAATATGTGGCTCAACCCCATCATTTTGTAGATGGGGAAACTGAGGCCCAGGGAGAGGAAGTGACCTAGTGCAGATTACTCAGCTAGTTGTGGTGAAACCAGCACTAGGATTCCTTCGAAGACACCCTTCCCGCCATCACTGCTGATATGCCCGCCTCAGGGTAACATCACCCAAGTAGACAGGTGCCTTCCACAGAACATCCTAAATACTTCATGTCACTTTGTCATCCAGTGATCCGATTTGGGGTTGCATTTGAGAATTGTACCGAGAAGACCGATTACCAAGAGAAGTGATGGCCTTCTTTTCTCAGCTGGTTAGATTCCCAGTGTATAGCAATAAAAGAACTATTTAAATAGACTATTTTAAGGTGATGCGGATTAAGGAGTGCACTTGTGATGAGCACAGAGTGGCTTATGGAAGTGTTGAATCATTCAGTATATTGTACACCTGAAACTAATATAATACTATATGTTAACTAACTAGAATTAAAATAAAAACTTAAAAAGCAAAGAAAGAAAAGAAAAATAACTAAATAGACTATTTTATTCCTACAGTTGGTGACTCATCCATAGTAATCTGTGTTATCATATTCCCTGAGCCATTCAAGTTTTTTCCAGATTTATATTCCATGGCAGAGATGCAGGGAGAGGCCCAGAAAACTCTTTATTGCTTGTTCTGAAAGCAAGAAATGTTCTGAATGACTGTACGCATGTACAAGTATTTCACACAGATGGCACTTGCTACTCTTTTACTCTTACTTCACTAAATGACTTATTTAGTGAGGTAACTTATTTCACTAAATATACTTGGGAAGAGTTGGGGGAAATCAAACTGTTGTTCACATCAATCCATCTTGTTAGTTGTGAGGACGTTGGAAGAGCAGAAATTTAAAAGCAATGAATGTTCAGCAATGGGGGGAGGGGGAAGGTCAATATGCTAAAATACTATACAACGGCTAAAATAAATGAATTCTACACACATGCATCTTGAAACTAGTATGTCCGATCAAAAGTTAATTTTCAAAATGCTACATATAGAGCCATCTTAAAAACAGCACACATGTTTAGACATGCATAAGTATGTAGTAGAAGTATAAAAGCAGGGACAGAAGCATACCTACTGGGGAAGGAGTACCAACTGTATTTGTAACAGGATATCTTTTCAAAAGAGCAGCTCCATCTTCCATGCCATTAAACTGATTATTGTATTCCAAAAGGAAACAAAGAGAATGATTTTTAAGTATGTGTCCTGTGCAACAGTCCAGTGGGAAAGGGGGCTTTAGAGTTCTGTCTTGGGCTTTTGTGGGAGAACAATCCAAGTGAGCTGCCCTTTCACCTTGGACCCTGCAGCAGCCCCAGCTACAGGTTTCTGAGAATTTCCATCTTGGAAGGGGCTGAATCTAGTTAGTCTTCTTATCCCTAAGACTCTGCACAGTCATCCCTGATTTTTGTTTTTAATGAAATTTGACAAATAAAGTATGTGCATGGAGGCTCCTGTAGAATGGCCTTAATTTGTGCTTAGGAATGCATAATTTTATCAGGGTCTCTGTAATTAGATATTGTGCAATAGAATAAAAAGCAAATACTGCTTGTTCCATGGCAACAATGGCCTTTAGTACCTCACTATCTTTGAGATAACGAAGGTTTCCATAGATACACGTATCACATGGGATTTTTTTTAATAGACATCCAAGAAGAAAATGAAAGTTTCCCAGTTGGTTTTCCCCTATTTTTAAGGGTGAGCATATTAACGTGTGTTTTGTTCGCTTCTTTTTCTATTGCCTCCTAGATTTGGGCTTTTTCTCCCCCTTTTTTTCTCTGCCTAGACTGTAAATGTGAATACCTGAGGCTTCGTAGTCCTGTAGAATAATGTCGATGCTTAAACTCGTGTTTGGTGTAAAGAGGCTTATCTTTGGAGGGGAGAGGAAAGAATTGAGATTGTGGTCACTTCTGCGTAAGGACTAAAGAAAGGTTTGCTGGGAATGCAGTCTGTGTTTTTAGCAGAGAGAGTGCTGACGTGCCAGGGCATGAACAAGAGAGCAAGCTCCTAGAAGACAGAGAGTGGCCTCGCTCATCTCTGCGACCCCAGCATCTAGCATTGCAGGCACACAGTAGGTGCTTAATAATGAACTCCCAGCTGGTTAGCTAATCATATAAAGGGAAGACAATAATATTTATAATTACTAAGAAAAGACACCGCAAGGTGAACTGTTGCTTCTAGACCAGAGGTCGGATGCCTGTGGCAGCAGGTGGGTCACATAAATGTGCACGGGTGAGGCTAGCCAGATGTTACACAGTAAGAAGTGGAGGGCTTGGGGTAAACCAAGGTGTATGTGGCCTCTCTTAAAGCATCCCATCCACACTTTTTTCAAACACCAACTAAGACCAACAAAACACACTAATTTGCTTTCTGCCTGGGCTATAAGGAAAGCTAATTTCAGTACTGTGTTGTTTCCAGGGAGAGATGGCCAAATCCCAAAGAGGGTAAGGCCCATTCCTACCAAGTGCCAGTTTTGAGCAGGTAACTCTGCAGGGGCATTGCTCTCTACTAAGTAGTAAGACTTTGGGCTGGGCAGCCCTGTGCCAGGCCAGTCCTGGAAGCACCGGGCTCTTTTTCTCATAAGCATTGGTATCTGGTTGAAATCCATTTGTGATGTTCACCAAAGATAGCCTAGAAGGGGGAAAGTACCTAGCAAAGTAGGCTGCACCCTAAAAGGAAGGGTAGGTGGGAGGCAAGAGCAGCAAGCCCGTGTATTTGTGCTCTGCTGACATGCATGTGACCTTCAGCTCATCATTTTTAGACAACCAGCAGGTCAACCACTGCCTTCTGTCCAGCCTGCTGCCTCCCTGGGTTGATTTCCTAGAGTCTGATTAACTGCACCATCAAAAGAAAGCCTGATTGGTGGTACCTAAACATTCCTAATACAGATCCTCTTGGCCACAGGGTTTTTTGTTCTAAGAACGATGAGCCCAAGTACCTCCTGTTGGAGCACATGGCCTCAAATACTTGCAGATGTTCTGCCCGAGATACACCTAGGTTGAATTCTGGCAACTATTTCTTTTATCTCATATGTCATTAATTACATTGAATAGTATGATTGAAATTGTTAGGGCAAAGCCTTTTGCAAGTTCATGAGCATTAAGCAATTTTGTATGTGGCAGTGAAGTGTGCACCTTGAGAGAATAGTAACAACATTTTAAGAAGTGAAGAGAGATCCCGATATGCAGGGAGAGGGGCAGGGAAACACATTCACTTTTATTGTGAATCCAATAAAAGTCTTTGTGGAAACATAGAAATCAGAGCATTCCTTGGACTTACAGAACATTATCTTCTAAATAACTCAAGAGGCAGCTAGAGGTGTTGTCTTACCTTCAGATGATCCTGGGAGAGAAGGAAGGGCACTTGTAGAACTGTTCAGGCCCCGTTAGGCATGATGGGAGAGCGTTTAAAGCATCATTTAAGATATTGTCCATTTTTTCTAAAATTCAGAGTCTCATTGGAGGCAATTATACTCACCTTTGTACATAAGATCAATGAAAGAACTAAACTTGTCCCTCTGTCCATTAAAATGAAGAAATGTCTGGGACTCAAAAGCAAGTTAGAGGAAAGGAAGAATTTCACAGCATGCATCTGCAAAGGTGAGGAGTTGATCTCTACTCTCATTGTCTATATAGTCATTTTAAGATATTTAAACCCTTGCGGGTGGCAGCCCATCCTTCCTTTGCTCAACGATGAGTTTTCACGTTAGTAGAGTCGGCAGAGGTCCGGCAGCATTCTGTGATGGCTACAACTCACCTGTAGCCATTAGCACTCAGATATCAGTTTCATCTCCTTAACATCAACTAAAGAGTTCTTTTAACTCAGAACTCACGGAGAAAACAGGTCTCTCTTTGCAGGTTGAGAAGAACCAAAGTCAGAGTGTAGACATAACTATGCATAGGTAACATAAACAACCATGAACTGGGAACGGGTATAGAGAGGCCGTAGAGTACAGTTATAAGGAGGTTGCAGGTTAATTACCAACTCCTGCCCGTCGAGCTGTGATGAAACCCATGGTCAAGAGCTACCGGGGCTGAGCCCAGCCTGGCTCCAACCAGAGTCTCCTCCTTTGTCATCACACTGACTCCATTTTGTCCCTGCCTGGTTTGTGCTTCTTCGATACACCATGGGCTACTCTGAAACAGAGTTAATATCCTAATTACAGAGAGCTCTCCGTCTCACCAGCTGCAGTTGCTGAAAGATTAATTCCCAGAGTTCGTCCACCACATTTCTGTTGCTCTAGTACTTTCTGACCTTTGTGCTATTTGATAAATCTTTGAAAACGCTGAAAGTATGACTCTTCCTCAGTGGGAATATGCTTTGGAGAAATACCCAATACAGTGTATTTCTCCCCTGCTTTGGCAACCTGCTTGCTTTAGGCGAAGAACAACTTCTCCACATATAGATCACAGATTGTTTTCTGTAGGGAACTATCCCATGCCAGTATGTTATTAGGGGCAAGGACTATGGTGCCTGGTTGGTGTTCTGCTATTTACCTCCTTAAAATCCATACCATGGGGGTTATGGGGTTTGAGTATTGTACAGGCTTCTTTTTGGTCCTTCATTTCTCTTATAGGGACTTTTTTTCCCCACTTAGCCTCCTTTTTTTTTTTGGTATGATAAAAGCCTTTAGCTTGTGGACACTAAAACCATATTTAACAAATCAGTAAGATATGCAACTTGAAAAAGGATTTTTTTCCTGATTTTGTACATGTGTTTTACAGAAAGTTTCTTATAAATTCAGTCAAATTTAGTTATACATTAGGAAAAAAAATCACTTTTTAATAAGGTAAGTTACAAAAAATAGTGCCCTAAGAAGATGGCAATAGATGGACATTCTACTTATAACATATGTAGACAGAAAGGTATTATCGGCTGTTAGACTTACAACTTATATTTGCAGAGAGAATTCCCTCACCAGGTTTATATACATGAGAGAAATCACCCAAGAATCTTCACTTTTTTTTTTTTTAAGATTTTATTTATTTATTTGACAGAGAAAGACACAGTGAGAGAGGGAACACAAACGGGGAGTGGGAGAGGGAGAAGCAGACTCCCTGCCGAGCAGGGAGCCTGATGCGGGACTTGATCCTGGGACTCCAGCATCATGACCTGAGCCGAAGGCAGTCGCTTAACCAACTGAGCCACCCAGGCGCCCAGAATCTTCACTTTTTTGAATATAATAATAATACAGCCTTTAATCCCATAACCAGAAGAACAGACATCCCAAGTCACTTTTCTCAACTTTGGAAGGGGAATGAGTTGGGTTGGTGTTGATTTGGTTTTGGTTTTTGTGAGGTTTTCGTTTGTTTTTTCAGAGTTTCTGTCCTCAGAACAATATACAGTAGGCAAATCCTAGAAAGAGTTTATTCTGCTTAAAAAGTGAGCCTTTTCCCTCCAGAGTAATTGTTTGATGTTGAAACCAGGCCTATAATTACTCTTATCTAATAGTTTCATAGCATGCCATGCACTATTTGCAAGAAATTCTTTCCATCAGTTTTTTCATTGGTCATTCGGAAATACAATGGGAAAAGAGACTGTGTAAGGACAAAAATAACCCCCTCCCCCCCTATTTATGTTCTTCCTGCCCAGCTTTGAGGTAGCCAGGAATGAACAGGAATGTTCTCTGTGAATATATTTTTATGAAAATAATTTGACATTTCTTTCTCTTACGGATGGGGAAAAACCTCAGTTTGAGCCTCTATCCGTGGGGATTGTAAAAGAGGGAGAAAGCCCTCCCAGGAAGAAACCCCTTAGGTCAGAGTGAATCGAACCATCAGAGAATTTCCATGCGTGCTCCCCAGGACTGAAGCTATAACAAGAAGAATTCTATACGCAGTGCAGGTGGGAATCTACGAGCCAGGGAGAGATGGAACACATGAACATCTTCCTGCCACTTGATGAAGATCCTGTTATTGTATAAATATGCAAGCTGCACCAACAGAGAAAATAGGCCAGGCATTCTGTTTGAGGCATTGCACTTCTGCATAGACAAAGAAAACTTTGGGAAAATTTGAGCCAAAGGCAAGAACGTAGACATTCCTTAGGAGGAAATAACCAAGGGGGAAGGGCCTGTTTACTTCTCAGGAAGTTATGAAATCTCATATGTAAAACACAGTCATATTTTTGTTATTACTTGATTTAACACTCCAGGAACTTAGCCCGGCCAGCTGTGACTCTCAGGCTGCCCTGCTCATTAAAATTCCCCCCTTCTGATTCAGACCCCTTTCTACCACTCCTAGATGTTGCCTGGCCTCTTGTCCCTAAGTCGACTCCATATAATTCAGGAATGTGCCTGTTCAGTGCTCCCAAGAAGTTTCTTTTTTAATAGCATATTTTATATCTAGAAAAGTAAAAGTTCATTGTAGAAATTTGGGAAAGTTCTGAAAAGCACAAAGGAAAAAATACAGGGCACAATAATCCTGTCATCTGTATGTTGTACCACTGTTAACACTTAAGTGATATAAAATTATCATTATTTTTTAAGCATCCAAACTAACCCTGAAGATACCAAGAGTAGAGGTGTCCAGAGCCTGTCCTTAAGGGCAAAAGTTCTGCCTTTTCTATCTCGGCGTGCTTGGCAGCTTGCCCAGTGGCCAGCATGCAGGTAGGCCCCCTACACACCTGGGTTTTTGGAGGAAGAAGAAGGCAACGCTCTAGAATGAGTCCAGGAAGGAAGAAATGGGTTAGTACTGTTTCTCAAATAGCAACTATGAAATATATTCCCCAATTATGACCTTTTTCTGGAATTGTCCAGAAATGTGAAAAATGTGTTCACAAGATGATCTGTGGGGGGTGGGAAGGAGGTTCAGAGAAGGCCAGAGTTTCTGGGACTTTGCACAGAAGATAAATTTACTTAAAATTCTGCACCATTTCTTTAGCGTCCATGACAGGAAGGTGTCTGTTTGGGGAGTGGACTCTGGGCAGATGTGCAGAGCCCCATGCTGCTCGAGAAGGGGCCAGGGTCTGCCAAGGCTGGGGCCGGGCCGGCTGCCTTCAGTACTTGATTCGAGGTGGAGTGCGGTTCGAAGAAGGGGAGTGCAGGGGCCCGAGTGCTTGGGATCCAGGCCCTCGTACCCCACCAGGGTCTGCAGGTGGACCGAACGTTCCCTGCACAGAGCAGCGCCCATAAACAGATTACAGAACCACCATCCGTTAATCCCCAAACAGTTTTTCTGTCACTTAATTGGAAAATTCATCTTATTTTGCCTCCAGGCCTTGTAGCCTTATTGCATTTGCACATATTTCAAAATGTTTCAAGCACTGACCAGATAACATTAATGAATATATTAGATAGGCAAACGCTTTTAAACAAAAAATAATAAACATACTTGTGTGTATATATTAAAAAAATGTTAATTCTGTCTGGAGCCAAACAGGTAATTTTCCCTTCAGCATTTTTTCAGTCCGCTAAGACAGGTTGGCCTAGGAGTGCAGTCAGCCTGTCTGCAGACTCGGGCTTGACTTGCATACCAGGGTCAGCTTTGCTTCAGAAACAGACAGGGAGATGATCTGATTGGCTCGCGGCCAGAGCACGCTCACAAGGGCTTCTTTGATGAAAGGGTTCTTGGTAAGTACTGTACCCAAAGCAGCCTGCCACCCTCATTTCAAAGATACCCATTTAGAGTAATTCCCAGAAAGGGGAAAAGCAGCAAGAAAAAGTGAGAGGGAGGGGAAAGAGAGAGAAAAAGAGAGAGAGCGCCCAACTATAGGATTACCGCAAGAATAATTATGCTCCCTGGCATAGAGAAAGGGGGAAAGTTATTACAAATAAACTGCTGGATGTTGAAGTAGCTGGTTGGCAACTCTGCAAGAACATAAGGAATGTGCAATTAAGCTCATTAAAACATCATCATTATGCTTATCAATCTTTTTCCAAAAGGGGTAGGGTGGAGCAGTGTGTTAAGGCATGACTGCTTTCGCAGATAAAGATCCGGGGCTACCTCGTTTGTCGGGCTTCTCCCCGCAAACAAAATGAGCTATTGAGTTCCACGCGGCACTTAGTTAGGCAGGCTGGCTTCCACTCACCCTGGAGTGGCGCCTGAACTCTGGGAGAGGCATTCAGGAGGCTGGCTCCTCTCAGCGGGCATGCTTCCTTTTGAGACAGTCCCCATCAGACAAGCGAGGCTTTATTAAGCATCTACTAGATGCCCAACACTGGCATTTGGGGCGAATTCAGAAATATTATATATGATGTGAGCCCTGCCCTCTAGGCGCCATTAGCCTAGCTGGGGAGGTGAGACCCAGTCATCCATTCGTGATGCCAAAAAATGGGTATTGAGGGGCAACCATGTGTGGGTGCTCTGCTAGGAGCTCTGGGTACAGGGGTGACCGAAGAGGGCATGGGCCCCACCCTCACCATCTAGCAGAGGGGCAGGCAGGCAAGCAATGAGACAGAATTGCCACATGACCAGTGCTGGGAGGGGAAGGGGAAGATTCAGGAGGGAGCACAGGGTGGGAGCAAACCATACATAACTTGCTCATTTTCCACATTATGTTTGGAGCTCCTTAAGGAAAAGCAGTGTCTCTCTTTTGCTTTCACTTTTTCTCTCTCTTTGCTGCTGTTGTTTTTTAATGGCATTTTTAATATGAAAATAATGTTTCTTGATGAAAATTAGTCACATGAAGAATAATATAAAAAGAAAATTAAAATCAGCTGTAGTCTGACCACCTAGAGGTTACCTGGTCTGATATTTAGATCTATTTGCCTCCAATCTCTTGATTTTATTTTGGGTTTTTTTTTTTTTTTTTACAAAATTATATAAATAGAATTAATTTTTGCATTTTCCACTCGAACATTTTCCATACTGTTGAATATGCTTCAAAACATTGTTTAAAATGTCTGCACAGTTTAACTAATCTTCTACTGCTGGACATTTCGTTTCTTTACAGGCTTTCACCTGATAAATATGAAAAATAAGCGTGATAAATAATACTGCCCTGAGCATCTTTGTATGTAAGAGTTGTCACCTTTCCTATGCCCGCAGTTATGTGCAAAGAGCATTTATGCAATAACCACCTGTAAAAGAAAGGTACACAGTGCAAAGTAGGGGACCCACACTAAATAAATCTGGAGAACAAAGAGCTCACTGGGGCTTAGCACAACAGGAAGGCTCATGGGGAAGGTGGAGTGGTCCAGTTTTTTAGAGTCTTGTATTGCTGTAGATTGTCTCAAAACCCCAACTTGCATTTTCTTCTGAGCATCTGTAAAGAGCACCTCTTTTTTTCCGTCAGCTCGGTCCTGGCAGCCTCCATCACCCACGTCTACGCCACACCTCTAGTTCAGTAATCCGCAAACATTTCTCTGCTTCAGAATCACCTGGGGTGCAGGTTAGACCCCCTCAATCAAAGCCTGTGGGGTAGGGTCCAGGAACCTGAGTTTTGAAAACAGGCAGCCAGGTGAGTCCAGTGCAGGGGGTCCAAGGTCCAGAGATGTGCGAGCACGTCGCAGGCTGCCATCAGCGGTACTGGGCACGCAGTGGTCAAGCACAAGGGCTCGGGGCAGACCTGGGCCCCACCAGTCACCACTGTGTGGCCTTTGCCCACTGAGCCTGTTTCCTCACCTGTAAAAGGAAGACGGTGATAGGACGTCCCTCCAAGAGGGTTTGTGAGGATTCAATGAAGGCTTAAGACTGTGGCGCTGAACCCAACCCACGACCTGTTTCCCAGGCACATCTCTGGGAGCTGTTCTTATCGTCCACATGCGCCATCCTTCTTTAAAACATGAGCAGCATGTGGGCCTCCCTCCTTAGCTTTTTGTCTTGGCTGAGACTCTGTTTTGCAAAGTGGCCTCAGAGCTCAGTGACCCTGCAAGGCTCCTGCTGTGACCCCTGCCATGCCTTCCGCTGGTGCCTACTCTGCTTCCCTAGGCCTCCTGGCACGAGAGGGGAGCCGTGGCAGCTGATTGGTAGAAATGCATCCTTGGTTGGGAGCCAAGTTAAGCTAAGGTGGGAGGGAAAGATAAGCCTGAGGAAATGCTGACGTGAAGAGGTGTGACTGGAGAAACACCAGTACCCTCCAGGACTAGGGGAGCCAGCTTGAACTTTAATTCCTGGTTTGATCAAGGTAGTGTAAAAATGGACCCCAAAGGTCTTTAGATGGAAAACTGGGTTTTAGGTTTCACATATTAGCTGTAGTTAAAGCCAAATGTTCATTCCTCTCAAATTGTGTGGGTGGATCACTTTCCTCCCACTGTTGAAGTATCGTGTTTTTAGCTGCTAATAAACTTAATAAAATCCATTTCTTATTTTCCCTAGTGTATTAAGTTCGTTCACATGCACTGCTGAACCAACATTTAGTGACACTGTGTTAGAAAGTATTTTTGTTGGAAACAGACAACGGACACAGTTCAACTGCAAAACACTTCTCAAAAAGGCTTCTTTTCTCCAGTCTCAAGCTTGCAAAGAGCCATTTGAATTCAGGGCATCCTCCCAATCAACTATAACACCTACACAAAGTATGAAGGAATTTTGTTTTATTGGTTCAAGAAGCAGATTCAAAGGAACTGCATGCTTCTCTACTCCCACAGAAGCTCCCACCTGTCCCCACCCCCCACCTCCAGCCTCCCATTGCCACTAAAGCCCCCCATTTCCTCACTCTTCCAAAACCAGGGCTGCCCAGGTCAGAAGACTCGGGTGCATTTCCAGGGTCTACCCTACTCCAGGTATTCTCAAAGTGCTTGGTGATTGAATGTGGATGCTGTACTTAAGCAAAACAAACAAAAATGCACTTTTGAGAGGTGGGATGTGGAAAGTAGCATGAGGAATACTGGAGCCTTGGAAGGCTGGGTTGAAAAGAGGCAGAAATAAAGAAGAGGGATTGTGAAGCTCTAAACAAGGAAAAATATTCAGAAGTCCACATGAAGAAATAAAATCTAGGGAGGGAGAAATAGATGCTTTGCAGGGTTTTTTTAAGGATTTATTTATTTTAAAGAGAGCATGCACATGTGAGTTGGGGGGGCAGAGAGAGCGAGAGAGAGAGCGAGAGAGAGAATCTCAAGCAGACTCCCCACTGAACACAGAGCCCGACGAGGGGCTCGATCCCAGGACCCTGAGATTGACCTGAGCAGAAACCAAGAGTAGGACGTTTAACCAACGGTGCCACCCAGGTGCCCCCCACCCCCGATGCTTTGCAGTTTTTAATAGTTCTGTCTAAAATTTCAGAAGGTGGTGCTGAGACCATCCCAATGCAGGATATTTGTTGTGTGTTGATTGCTGGGATGTATGAGTTGGAGTGAGGACAGATAGGAGATTTTGTTTTAAGAAAAACAAAAAGTTGGAAACAATCCAGAGGTTTGTTGATCCATAATAGTGATTAAGTTCCCATTTGATTTAAGAATGCAGAAATCGGAGAGAACGTCCTTCCTTGTCAGTCAGGCTCTGTTTTAGTGATAGGTGACCCAATTTTACACGTGAGCATTCATTTTTCTTTTTTTTTCTTTTTAAAGTCCAAGAAAAAGATAAAGTCAACTTCTTACTCAGGCTTATGCATGCCATGACTGCAAGTCTTGAGAAATCTGCCTTTTTTTTTTTTTTTTCCAACAAAGTGATTGTGAGATCTTTGCTCTTCTGTAGGGTGAAAAACTAGAAAATTACAATGCCATGCCCATGTTTGCTCAAGTGATCACCCTTAGATTGTGTGGAGCTTATCTTCTGGTATAATCAGCATGGCCCTCTTAAACAGAGCTGTCTTTTTAAAACCCAGATCTACCGGTAAGATTTGTTTTAATTTAGGTCTAACAGCTTTAGGATTACCCCTCAAGACTATATCGTGAGGCTTTTGTACAAACAAGGAGCTTACACAAAACTGCCATTATAATGGTGGCTTGAGGTGGGGGTGGGGGGAACCTTGTTTGGTTGATTGAGTTATGATTGTATAGGGAACAAATAAAGGCTTTCTTTCCTTAAACATAACAGTTATGTCTTACTCTGGCTAATAATGCCACGTATTCTTTTAAAAAAATATTTACACAGCCTGACATTATTCTTAATGTCAATGCAATGTGTTACCTCTGGTTGAAATCCAGTTTTAATCCTATAAGCTAGAAAAATAAGTTTGATCCTGCACAATTGAGTCTTGAAATTGTTGATTCTGTTGCTGTATTTATTACCATTGATGGTTCGTCTCTCTCTCCCTCCCTCCTTCTCTTCCTCCTCCTCTCTCTCTCTCTCTCTCTTTCTCTTTCTCCATATAGGTATCTGAATTAAATCTATTAGATTTACATATGTATATAGCTCTCTATATGTGTATATCTGTACACATGTAACAATTCCATTCATGTTATAAGAAACTATCTTACTTCATTTTCTGGGTATCTACTCTGTGATCTCAATAAATTCTTTTTGTAATGAATTGATTTACTCCAGCCCTGTACGGTATTATGCTTGCTCATGCCTTCCTCCCCCAGAAAGTTAAACAGCTGTTCTTTGGCAGTTGTTACACTAGGTACATTATAGTTTGACCTACTAGATATTATTTAAAGTCTCTTGTAGGGGCGCCTGGGTGGCTCAGTTGGTTAAGCATCTGCCTTTGGTTCACGTCATGATCCCAGAGTCCTGGGATCCAGTCCCGCATGGGGCTCCCTAATCAGCGGGGAGCCTGCTTCTCCCTCTGCCGCTCCCCCTGCTTGTGCTCGCGCTCTCTGCCAAATAAATAAAATATTTTTTCAGATAAAATAATTTTTTAAAAAGTCTCTTGTAAATAAAATGGATGGGGAAGTTTTGGTGCCGGCTGGGTCACGTGACCTCAGCGAGGTGGTAGCCCCCCCGCTGGTGTTACGGATACTGCGGGCACACGAGAGCCGCACTCACGGGGCACGCAAGAGCCCATCACACTGCAGCCAGCTTTCCAGACGCACCTCCACGGCCGCAAGGTGTCGATGCTAAAGGCAAAAAAAAAAAAAAAAAAGAACAAGAAAGTGAAATCGGGGGTGAAGTTAGACAAAACTAGACTGCGAGCTTTTTTTTAATTTTCTGAAACGAAAGCAGGTAACAATCCAGAAACAGGGAAGACAAAGAGAGGTTCCTACAAATTGGAATGGGAGCCACAGCGAAGGCTGCTTAAAGTGAATTTGAAATGACTTTGGCCCCGAAATAAGCACTGAGTGCTTTTTGAGCTCTCTAAATCCATCTTTAAATACAGTTAGGTTCTGCAAGCATATTTGGGCAGGAGATTTGAATTAAGATTTATAACTTGCACAGGACTAATTTGAGTCAGCTAATTTGGCATTTTGAAAGCACTTAAGGTCATTGTAATTATGCAAAAGATATGCAATCATTAGTTCCCAATATACGAATATCTCATTAATATCTACTTGGAGAAGAGTTGATGAATACGAGGCTATCACTAGCTGAAAATGAACGTTTTTACTTGAAAACGGGGCTGTTTTTCACTGCCGGCTGCCCCCAGAATTGATGAAGTGCCAAGCCTGGACAGCAACAGGCTTGAAGTTTCAGAACCATGTCTCACACACATGTAATGGATCAAGACACTGAAATATCACTGATCCAGCTCCTCACAACCAACAGATCTGGGGGAAGGCTAGTTTTAAAAAAAGAATTAAGAGTCACAACTGGAGGACGTTCTGCATAGCCTCCACCCCTGACCTCAGGCGCTGAAAACTCTGTACCCAGACCGTGCCTACCACTTGGCCCCGGGCTCCCAAACCCCTGAGTGGTGCCGCTTTGGTTAGTAGAGAATGAGTGGCTGAGCATGTGGCCTCCTGTTTGACTTTAAACACCCCCACTGGCCTTTGGGACAAGTCTCACATCCGAGCGTAATTATAGGCGCTCCACCTGCAGTACGGTGATGGGTTCCCTTGAGTTCTTGCTACTTTTCCTGCATGTTTGTACTAAGAGCAATGTTGCTCTGCTTTGTAGCTCCGAGAAGTGGCTTTCATGTTCTGCTGGCAGTTAGGACACTGCTTCACTCATTATGGGACTTTACAGTCGTGTGTTTGGGAGTTTGGGGCATTAGATCAAGTTCTCTTTGTTTAGAGCCTATTTTATGCTGAAACCTCTCAATATAGCTCTCAGATGTTGTTTTATTAAAATACTCTACAAGATGATTGAGTTTCTGCCTTTGACCTCCAGCCTCACTTTTTTTTTGCCCCCTCCTGTCATATGATACCACGAACATGTAATGGACTGGGTGCCGATCAGACAGCTGTGCAGCACCTTGTACGACCATCTCACTGTTAGTCCGTTTGGTCCATGCCCTAACACCCTCTCCGAGAAACAGCATGCCAAGAATGTGTACGGTTTGGGGCACCTGGGTGGCTCAGTCGGTTCAGCTCAGGTCATGATCTCGTGGTCATGGGATCAAGCCCCACGCTGGGCTCTGCACTCAGCACGGAGTCTGCTTTGGATTCTCTCTCACCCTCTCCCTTCCACTCACTCTCTGTGTCTCTCTCAAATAAAGCAGTAAAATCTTAAAGAAAAAAAAGGGGGGATGTGTATGGTTTGAGGGAGAGAAAAAGGGAAAGACAGAAGGAAAGATTTGTAAACGCTGCAGCTGTGTCTGCCAATAACTGTCTCCAGAGTTGCTGGGAGTTCTTTAGAGCTTCCCCATAGACTGATGCCCAACGTGCTGTGCTGGCGATGGGTGCTCACCCTCCAGGGATATGGCACCCCCGGGAATTCTTAGCTAAGGGTAGCGACTTTTCCTCTTCCGTGCCAGAAATTCTTGGACTCCGTGTGCATGCGTGCTGTCAGTCACCAGCTACTTAATCCCACTCAGTGCCTCTAGTACCTGATGTGTCGGTCATTGTACCAGCCGTAGGCAACTCTTGATTGTCCGTAGGAATGGAGAAGTCTCGTGGCATGGCTAATCCAAAACAGTAAATAATGCAAAAGAGGCATATTTTGAGAATTACCTAGTTGGTTCTGTTTTTACAAAACGGCTTTACCTTCCTAGTTGTATTTTGCTTAAGCTGAACTCAGTGTTTAAAATGTTCTATTTTAAGTTTTTATATTAGAGGACTGTATTTAAAATATTAGAAAATTATAGGAAACTGCGAAGAAAATAAAGATCCTGTCTAATCACACTATTGAAAATCTTTTACTGAATATATGTCTAGACATTTTTCTCGGGATACATACATAGATAGATACCAATTTTTAATTAAGTGAGCTTTCTTCATTTTACTAAATATAATGATCTTTGCGCCACATCAATTAATTCGTCTCAGCATCATCCTTTTAATCAGCTGCACGGCATTTGGAGTTTTGAGGTGCACCACAGTTTGCTCATACAAATGCCTACTGAGGAACATTTGCATGATTTCAAAGTTATAGTTCCTTATAGTATTACAGCGTATACTCCTATACCTCCATACCTGTGTGCACCTGTTCTAATACCTCCTTAGAGTTCACGACTAAGGGTGGCATTGCTGGCTCATTTCCAGTTTTCAAAATGATGCCAAACTGTGGTCGAGAAAAGCGGCACAAATGCCCATTCCTGCAACAACGACTATTCCCCTGTCCTGGCTGGTGTCATGATTCCCTTTCACCTTCACTAGCCTGGTAGGTATGGAGGAAATGACGTCACACTGCTTTACCAGTTTCTCCATTTACTGGTTGAGATCAAGCATGTTAAAATACTGGCCACTTCTGTTTCTTCTTTTTAAAAGTACCTGTTTAGGTCTTTAGCCCATGTCTTCTATTAGAATCTTGGTCCTTTTAAAGGTTACATCTGCGTATTTTTTATTGATTGAAAAACACATACTGGGCACCTACTATGTGCTGAGCACTGCTCGGTGCTGGGGACACAATGATGGGCAAGAAAGACACAGTCCCTGCCCTGAGTTCAGTGGGAGAACAGACCTTAGCCACAGAATCGCCCAGATATGAGAGTGTGATTGTCATGGATGCCATGAAGGAGAGCTTCATAGTGCAACAGAACTCTGGGCAAGTGGTTCTCAAACTTCTGCAGGCATCAGTATTACCTGGAGGGCTTATAAAAAACACAGATCGCTGGGCCCTAACCCCAGAATTTCTGATTCAGTAGGTCTGAGGTGAGCCTGAGAATTTGCGTTTCTAACGAGACCCCACGTGGTGCTGATGACGCTGGTCCAGAGATCATGTGTGGAGAACCACCAGTCTAGAGATTTCTCCTGAACAGGGAGGCGGCCGAGGCAGGTTTCCTGAAGAAGCGGTGCTTGAGCTGAGATGTAAAGGCATTACCTAGATGCTCCTGTCCTTACAGAATAGCTTATGCAAGAGTCCGGTGGTGGGGAGAGTATGCAGAGAGCAAGGGACGTGAGGCCAGCGTGTCTGGAGAGGCACGAGGAGGAAGAGAGGAGTAGGTGCTGAGGGGGATATGGTAGCCAGGGTCAGACATGTTAGCGAATGTTAACATACATGGGTAAGGTTAAGCATAAAAGGAAACCTTAGGCAATAAAGTTGTTTTGTAGAAAGCAACAAAATTGAAGTTAAAAACTGACTCTAAGTGACGTACCACGTGTGTAAACGATACATAAATAATGAAAAACTGGTGCTTTCAAAGATAAACATTATTATTACAGAGTTACTTGAAATTTCTGGTTATAAGCCTTACTAAATTACATTAAAAGCTGGTTTATAAACTTAGGTTCAAATACAATTTTAGACATAATGGTTAGAAACAGGCTGTTTCCGGAAGCAGTTGGTATCTGATTCTTACCTCCTGGTTGCTCCAGGCGGCCTCACCTGAAGACGAAACCACTGCATGCAAATTAAGTCAGGATGAAAACCAGGACCCAAATTCCCATCGGAAAGAAGAAAGTGTGGGCGCCTGGGTGGCTCAGTCGGTTGGGCGACTGCCTTCGGCTCAGGTCATGATCCTGGAGTCCCAGGATCGAGTCCCGCATCGGGCTCCCTGCTCGGCAGGGAGTCTGCTTCTCCCTCTGACCCTCCCCCCTCTCATGTGCTCTCCCTCTCTCTCTCATTCTGTCTCAAATAAATAAATAAAATCTTTAAAAAACAAAAAGAAAGAAGAAAGTGTTAGTGCCCTTCAAGGAAGAGAGGAAACACGGCCGCTTCGGATTAACAAAAAGTGCTCAAACCTCTCCTCTCCCGTGATCGCTTTCATAAAGAAGAGGGACAGTGGTGGCTTCTTAATAAGACGTCCTGTCTGCTTCTTCATTAACCTTTTCCTTGGGGAGAAAGAGACGTAAGGGAGCGTAGATGTTCTAAGTAGGTAGAAGTATTTTAAGGTGCTGTGAGACTGGGTTAGTGGCAGTTACATGGAAGGAGATGGAGGCCAAGGGTTTCTTTTGTTGAAGCCCTAGAGAGAAAAAGGCAACAGGACGAGATTCACACCGGTTGTGGCTGAGTGAGAAAGGAGTAGCAATGTTGCATGCAGGTGTTAGTCCTTTAAATCTTGCTCCATATGGATTCCATGGCCTTCCAAACAGAGCTTTTAAGCTACGTATCTCTTCGCCATCTGAACTTTTATTCTTTAGAAGGGAGTCAGCTTCTTAATCTGTGGCTTAGAACTGACGTTTCAAACCATGTTGTAATAATAATAGAAGTACCAGCTAATAGGTACTGTTACTATCCTCCAGGTACTATGCTAAACTCTTGATATGAGTCATCTCACTTTAATTCTCACACCAACCTTTGGGGTAACAACTTGTATCATGTCCTGTTCCAGATGGTAAAACCAAGGCCCAAAGTCATGCAACTAATAAGACGCAATTTGGGGACTTGAATCCGGATGGTCTGACCACAGAACCCATACTCTTAGCCATTTGGCTGTCGTGCCTCCCACATCCCTTCTTCCCCTGGGGGCAGCAGACCTTAACTGCAGACGTTGTGCCCAAAAGGAAGTAGGTGCTATTCCCTGCTGAGGTTGAAGTACAAACTGTCCGATGAAAAGCACACTAGAGAAACCATTCTAGTGTGTTATACAGAATATGTTTGTCCTAGTCCTGAGAACAGGGAGGCATAAACTAATAACGGTGTGGAGTGTGCTGGAACAATGGGAGCAAATACCCTCTAATGTTAAATACATTGGTTTCGAGGTATTCAGCTAAAGGAGCCTGCCTGCCTGCCTGCCTGCCTTTCCTCTGGTCCTCTGTATTCTCCCAAGTTTCTTAGCTATGATAAAAAAAGAATAATTTAAAAAATTGTTTGAAGATCAAGGGGGACATGTAACCTACTTATTTAAAACACCAACTCCATATAAGTCATGGTTAGATGGTATGAAACCCAGAATGTTCTAGGCACTCAGCCCCTTCCCCGGACCAGTCTTCTCACCAGGCACCTTGGAGAGGGTGACTTTCCAGTGTTTGGGTGACTCCTTGTTCTCTTTTTATTGAATCTGGCTCAGCGGTTAGTGCGTGGGGGTGCTGCCGAGCGTGCGGTAGGACGAGGACACGGCGCCTGTTGGGATCCTGCTCTTTCCCCCAGAGGCGCAGATAAAATGCATCACCGTGCTTTGTGCCATGTGCTGTGGGGTACTTTTGTCACTGAAGGGGGATTCCACATTACTTCCCCCTTGCATCTTGACACGTTTTCTGGGACTTCGGCGCCCCACTCTCCCCCTGCACCCGAACACCGTATGACAGGTGACCACCAGGACCAAGCCAGGCCTCCGTCGTCCGCCCCTCTCTGTCCTATTTTGACCTGCAGCGCCTTGCAGCTCCCTGCAGATATTTGAAAAGAGAATGAAGTGATTTACATAATTAAAACAAATTGCCTGACGAGTGTGAGAATCCATTGTTGTGGTATAATGGCATGATTTAGATGCTTTGTGAGACACAAGGCTGGGGGGAAGCTTCTCTATCACCCTGGCAATGTAATTAGGCTCCACGGAGCTCTTTCTGGAGAGGCTTGAGGGCGATTAGAGCAGAACGTGGCAGTTGTCCCTGGAAGAAAGCAGAAGACCAAAATGGAAGACTCTGAACTCCACAAGTCGGCCTCATCCGCTGGAAGCATATAATGCAATTCCTGGAGCAACTGCTGAAGCCAAAGAGAGCATTTGGTGTTCCCCCACTGACCAGTTTACCGTTACATTTGGAGAGGTTTTTCCTCTCTCCTTGCAATGTTTCCACCGCCTACCTCTCTGTGTTCTGGTTCTCAACATCTTTAAAACCACATTTAGGATTTCAGATTAAAGGAGGTCAAAGGGGCCTGAAAACTAGACAGCTTAAAGGCAGTGCGTGAGCCTAGACTGGGTCCTGGAGCAGGGACGAGGGTGGCATAAAGGACATTATGGACATATGGGGACAGTGGCAGGATTAGAATGCAGGCTGTCGATTCAGTGTTAGTGTTGTATCACTGTTAAATTTCCTGGGTGAACGTGTCTGGTAACGCAAAGGGCCATGATGTCTGAAACTGACTCTCTCCTGGTCCCCAATGAAATATGCATTTATGCAGAGAGAGAGAGAGAGAATGGGAAAGCTTCTGGGGCAAAATAATAACAACCAGTAAATTTCAGTGAAGTGCATGGGAGCTCATTTTATTATTCTTGCAACTTTCCTGTTAAGTTTGGAATTATTTCAAACTAAGACGTTAAAAAAAAAATCACATTAGGAAGTAATTCTGGCCTTTGTAGGACTGACAATTACTCATTTCTTAAAAGAAAAACTGGGAGGGCCAGAAAAGAGAAACAATATGCACACTCCAAATAATTTCTGTGTGAAGTAGGGAGAGCTGAAATTTGCAATTAATTATATCCACCAGTCAAACGAAAATCCAGATCAGCCCCCCACAGCCCTGCTGACTGGAGAATACAGAACACAGGCCTTGCTGGTGGCCCACACCGGGTGGACCATCGCGGGGGCCTCATTATGAGGTAACTGGGGAGCGAGGCCTTCGTGTGCAGAGGAAGGACCCGCGCTTCCTCTGATGGTGTCAAGGAAGGCTTTGTCAGTTAACTTGCAGGATCTGTTTGTCTCTAGTTCTCATAAGGAAGGAAATGAGTTGACTTGGAATCCAAGTCCATTCGGAACGGAACGCTAGATGAACCCATGGCATTTCTCTGTCTTCTCGTTAGTGGGCTAGACTTGCCAACAGCAGCCTCCCGGGTTATACCTGGATGCCTGTCCATCTGGGAGCTGGAGGTCCTGGGCACAGGAGGGCATTGATCAGAGCTGAACCCTCCCGGTGTCTTGGAAGGTTCTGCTGTGGGTGTGATGTCAAGCATGAGGGCCAACGTGGTAGTCACAGCTCCGTGCCGTGGGCGCCCATCTCTGCATCTTCTTGCTCTGCATGGCATTTGGAAAAGCATATAGCAAGGTCCTGGTGTCTCACCTCGTTTTTATCTTCCTGTTGGAACACTACCAAGCTTAGAGCATAGCCTGGGAGAGCAGGTAGGAAGCAGAGGAAGGATCTAGTTCAGAGAGGGCATACCCAGTGGCCCATAAGTACCGGCTGGGTATCACGGGTGAGTAAAACAAGCCAGGGGGGGTGATGAGGTAAACCAGAGAGTGGGTGCGCCACCAAAAAGGCTTCTTAGGATCCATTCCACTGCTGCAGTCAGGGAAGGTGGGCCCACTGAGGCCCATCCTCTGAGTTTTCCAGAATGCCTGAATTCTAGATTATAAATCTCCCCATTAGTAAATATTGGCAAGGAAAAAAATTTTTTTTTAATTAAAAACTGAGCAGGCCAAACCAACACATCTGGCAGGTGGGATCTGGCCACAGGCTGCCAGTTGGCAACCCCTGATCTGATCCAACCCACTCATGTTACGTGTTGGACAATGATACTCCACAGTTATTGGGCCCCAGCAGGGTGCTAGCCCCCAGAGAGGCAAGTGACTGGCCTCCGATCACACCATAAGTCAATGGCAGAGGTGGGCACGCTGCATCAAAGTGTTAACTTGTATAGCGAGTCTTCTGGTTTGACATGAAAACAAAAATTTGGCTAAAAGACTCAGCCTCATGAACAGGAGTAATTAACTCCAAATGTTTTTTAAAAAGAAAATTAATTCCATTTTTAAATCTCGTAACATCCTACTTCTGCCACATGTTTATAGAAATAACTCCTTAAAATTCAATGAGTATGTTTTTTCCCTAACCACAAACAAACTGGTTTTCAGAAACAAATACGTGTAAAGATGGGTTCAAAGTGTCAGTTACAACTGCTTCGGGGGAAAACAAACCCCCTCCAGTTTTAAATAAACAGGATGGATAGGACTTCTCTCAAAAGGAGTCTCTAGCTTCTCTCTAAAGAAGTTTCTGGCTCTCCCAGGGAACATTCTAGGCAGGTTAGAATGGAGAGGCCTTCAAGATTCCCCAGGCTGCAAGGGGAAGGGGAGGTTTCCATGAGTGCACACTGTCCCCCATCCACCCCCCCCCCGGCCCCGCCATGGCAGTGTCCCATGTTTATACATAACTAAGGCCCCCATGTGCCCAATTCTGGAGTCAGATGCACTCGAGGTCAAATCCAGGAGCTGCCCCTTACTAGCTGTGTGACCTTGGACAGGTTACCTAAACTCCTTCAGTTTCCCGGTATTTAAGTGGAAGTAGGAACGGTAGCTGTCGTGGGGAGCAGTTGTAAGAATTAAATGATGTAACCTGTGCACAACACTTAACATCGGGCCTGGCAAGGAGCACGTAGCTCCTTCTCTCTGTCCTCAAAGGATGAGTAGAGAAGGCACTTTTAAAATGAGTAGCACACCTGCCCAAGTGGGACAGACCCTCAGAGCCGGGAAGCAACTGTGGGGTAGAATTTGGCTGCTACACAGCAAAGGAACCACGCTGCAAGAGCAGTACCTAAGGCACAGTCATGTGGTGGGTTGTTTCAGGGCGTTTTTTCAGCTATAATTCACATCCCCTACAGTTTGCCTATTTAAAGTGCACAATTCAGTGGGGTTTTTGTACGTTACAGATACACGCACCCATCAGCGTCATTGTATCACCTCATAAGGAGGCCCCTTAACTTTTAGCCATCACTCCCTGATGTCACCGTTCCCCAGCCCTAAGCAACCACTAACCTCCTTTCTCTATAGACTATTCTGGACATTTCGTAGAAATGGAATCACAGATGATATTTTGCGGCTGACTTCTTTCACTCACCATGTTTTCAAGCTTCATCCACGCTGTAGCCTGTGTGAGTAGGTCATTCTTTTTTATGGCAGAGTAACATTTTGTTTATCCAGTCATCAGCTGATGGGCAACTGGGGGTTTTTTCCACATTTCGGTTATTGTGAATAATGCGGTTATGAACGTTCACATACAAGTCTTTGTGTGCACATATGTTTTCATTTCTCTTGGGCAAAAACCTAGGAGCAGAATACTGAGTCAAAGGGTAATTCCAGTTTTAACTTTTTGAGGACCTGCCAAACTGTTTCCAAGGCAGCTGCACCACTTTATATTCCCACAAGAGTGTATGAATGTTTGGTTTCTCCATATCCTCACCAATACCTGTTATTATCTGACTTTTTGATTCTAGCTGTATTCGTGAGTATAAAGTGGTATCTCATTGTGGTTTGGATTTGCATTTCCCTGATGACTATTGATCTTGTCATGTGCTATAATATTGGCTATTTGCATCTTTTCTTTAGAGAAATGTCTGCTCAGATCCTTTTCCCATTTTGTAATTGTATCCATTTTCTTTTTTATTAGTAAGTCGTAAGAGTTCTTTGTAAGGTCTAGATACAAGTCACTTATCAGCTATATGATTTACAAATATTTTTCCCATTCTGTGAGTTATCTTTTAACTTTCCTGATAGTGTCCTTTGAAGCACAAAAGTTTTTCATTTTGGTGAAGTATAGTCTGTCTATTTCTTTTTGCTTTTGGTATCATATCCAAGAATCTATTGCTAAATCCAAGGTCACAAAGATTTACTCCTGTGTTTTCTTCTAAGAGTTTTATAGTTTTGGCTTTGCATTTAGGTCTGTGATTTGCTTTTGAAGTAATGCTTATATTACTCCTGTGTTTTCTTCTAAGAGTTTTATAGTTTTGGCTTTGCATTTAGGTCTTTGATTTGCTTCTGAAGTAATGCTTATATGTGGTGTGAGGTAAGGGTCCCACTCTCTTTTCTTGCATATAGATATCCGATTATACAACTGTTTTTAAGGGAGGAAAAAGAACTGTGGAATGATGTGGTCCTCCACTAAGACACACCTCAGCCCAATCCACCCTGGAAGCCCATTGGCCAATCAGAGCAGGATGGGCAGAGTCAACTTTCACAACAGGAGAACCACTTCATGTCTCATAAGCTCTAGACTACAGGCCGTAGAATGTAACTCTATAGCTCATAAAGTGAGCCTATTAATTGGATGTAAAAATAACCAGTGAGGTAGTGATTTAATCACCTTAACTTATACTTGTCTCTTATCTCCCTGCCATCTCCAGGCCTTTGGGGCAGAAGTAAGTTGTTATAGAAAGAGAATTGACCTTTCTGACCTTTCTGTCAAAAGACTAAGAGCTGATTCTTGGCCACGCTTGTGACCTTAGAGAAGTCACTTAACCTCTCTGAGCCTTAGTTTTCTCATGTCTAAAGTGGGATAATGATATGAAATTTCCAGTGTTACCAAATGGCTTAAAGAAAACATTCCCATGTACAGAAAAGCCCATACTACCTGATATCCAGTTGCCACACAAAGGATGTGTGCTCACCCTCATTGTATTCTTCTCCCCTTTTCCACCATTGATCAAGCTAAAAGTTAACGATGTGTCTGCTATTTCAGATCATAGAGGCCAGAACCCTAGAACCCCACACAGTAGCAAATTCCAGAGGTACAAACCCACCCCACAAACTATCCTCTGTTAGCCTCATTCCTCCACCTACAGCATTAACCACTGGAAGGCTTAGAAAAGAATGATGCCAGGGCACCTGGGTGGCTCAGTTGGTTGAGTGTCAGACTCTTGGTTTCGGCTCAGGTCATGATCTGGGGATCCTGCCTTGGGCTCCATGCTCAGCACGGAGTCTGCTTGTCTCTCTCCCTCCCCCTCTGCTCCTCCTCCCACTCTCTCTCTTTCTCAAATAAATAAATAAAATCTTTATTAAAAAAAGAAAAGAATGATGCTTAGACACACCTCAACTTGGCAGAAGGTGTGCTTGGAAGGTGCTCGGGCCTCAACCCATCTCAGTGTTCCAAGTAGTGTCCCCAGAGCCTGGCAAGAGACAGTTAATTGGAAAGAAAACTTGTAGCCATAAGACCGAGTGACAGCCCATCTAGCGTAGCCTACATGTTGAGAAGAGAGGACCAAGAGGGATCTTCAGAGTGTGAACTGAGATTCTTTTCTTCCCCCTGGGCTTGAAATTCCTTCCAGTGGTGCCTTGCCACTGGGTTAAGGCATAGTGTCATTGCCAGAATTGAACACCTAACCTGGGGCAGGCAGCAGAGAGCTGGTGGACATGAAGACACCGGGAGCAGTAAGAAGAGCTATGCAAACATGATGAGGCATGAAAACCCATGAGTGGCCTTTGGCATAAATCCTAGGATGTTAGAGCTGATAGGAAATCTTAGAAATCTCTCCAACTCCCTCATTTGGAAAAAGAAAACAACTAAGTCTCAGAGACAAGGAATGACTTGGCTGAAGCAAGGCAAGGAGTAGCAACAGAGCAAGGGACCTGATACACATGCCATTGGGCCCTAAGGCCATGGAACCTGGAACTGAAACATTTTGATGTGGAGGGTATTAGAGAAGGTGTCACAAAAAGAGGCTGAGTGTTCAGGTCTGGAGCTGAGGGCACGGGAGAATAGCTCAGGAGCTATTTTACTGGGGAGAGAGAAGCAGAAATAGGTGAGGCAGAGGCATGAAGAAGCTCCCTTGCATCTCTGTTTGGCCAAAGGTTCTTCTCATGGCTATATTCTATCTCAGTCGAAACTTGAGAATGCAAGAAAAAGATGGCGAAAAATCTAGTGCCTCTGCCACTAACTCTCCAGGGGCTCCCCCGAACCACCACTTCCCCTTCTGAACCTTGGTCTTCTCATGAAAAATGAGATAGGAGTAAAGTAGGTGTACTCTGGAGGCCAGTGGCTCTGCCCAGTCTCCAAGCTCAAGGCCAGATTGTGCTTAGGGTAGTCCATTCATCTGAGGACAAACAACTTTTTGTGAGCATATTTAGAAATAAGTTTGGGATGATGATTTCAAGTTCCACCATTTTTTAATGCATCTATTCAGGTGATACATCTGATCTGATTAATAGAAAGTACAGGAGCCTGATGTACGATATTAGGAGATAATTGCAATGGATGGAAGTCTCTTGAGTCAATTAACTCTTATTACCTGGAAACCATTTATAAGAGGCAATAAATTATTGGGACAACACAATTAGCAGTCCCACAATAAAATGGGTTTCATGTGTGCGCATGTAGGTGCCCCCCCCCAATCTCCTGAGGGCCCATCAAGTTAAAGGGTACATGTTTGAGGGGGTCGCTGTGCCCTTTTGTGTTCACAGGAGTGTGTTAACATGCAGTAGGGCTGACATATCCCAGGCTAGACCGAAGCAATGAAATAAGCTTTCCACGCCTGGGAACAATGATGCTTGTGTCACAGCCAGTCAATGGCTGCTTCAGTGCCTTGTAGCTAATAGACTTTCACCAAACGTTGGCCAATCTGCTGAGTGATATTTGAGGTTGGATGTTGTGATTCTGTTTAAAGACCATTTCTAACACTCCCTCCCTTGAATTTAAAAACTAAAATCGCTCAGCATTTAAAAAGCCTTTTTTTTTCCCCTGTCAAGCTACAGGTTCTGTAATAGCATAGACAGAATTGGGAAAAGAAACTTTTCTGTAAGGATTCTAGAAGGAACTACTGCAGTAGCAACTAAGCTCCAAGAGCCCCACTGATCTCTTACATTTGCTTACAACCTATGGAAGAAGACTGTCTCGCACCCAAGCTTAGTTCAACATGTCTTAAAGCAGCAGAATCCTGGATCTTTGCCACTGAATCTTCACACCATTTGCCTATTAAGTAAGGAGAACTGCTCTAGAATTCTTTTGCAATGATCTGAAATAACCTGGCATTTACTTCCGTGACCTTTTAGTGTTTGTATCACCTAAAGCATTTTTCCCTCCACTGTTGCATTACAAGCAAGATTCAAATTCCTGACAGCAGGGGAGAAAAAAAAAAAAACCACCAACAAACCCCAGAGCACAATGTTAATGATCAACATTTTATTTTTATTGTGTTGACGATTTCAGCTACAAGCTTCAAGAATTATCCAGGCAGGCTACATTTGTCCGTGTGAGCTGGAAATGATAGACTGACCAGAACTAGTGCAGAGCAGGCAAATTTGTAAGCCAAGTAAATGAAAATATAATAAAGACAGAAACAAGTTGCCATAGAGCACAGGTCTCTCTCTTTTGTGTGCACATCCAAATATGTGGGAGTTTTTTATATTACCAGATAATTTCATGATAGTCTATCTGTGACTTCTTCGATGATGATAAATGTGCAATCTGATCTTTTAGAAGAATAAACAGTTCCTTGTTAATTAATTTATACAGCTGTCAGTGCAGCTTTCTCTCTTTGCACTCTAAGAGTTTCCCTGCCATAGATTTTCTTGCAGTTCCTGGCAAACCTCCAGTGAGAGCCTGGGATTTATTAGGCTGACTTGGTGCAAAGTCTATTGATTGTGGCCCCGAGGGTAATAACTAAATAGAGCCGGAGCAACAAGTCAATAACACCATTGTTGCTGCAGCCTGCATTCACTCGAGGAGTGAGATTGTTTTACAGCCGCCGAGGGTAATCATGGGCAGATCGGCGTGTTCAACACGCGCTGCATGCACCGTGTTAGTGCTGAGGACCGTTTGAAAGATTTCAGCGGGATCGCTGGAGAATCGGGGTGGGGTACTGGGATTATGAACCCTGTGAACTCCTTCATTACAGCTTAAAGGTTTCAACTTTAGTTTTTAACATCTGCTGCAACCTCGGGGAGCTCAGAGGCAGGGCTGGTGCGAAGGAGTTGCAGACACGGGCCCTGGGCTAGCACGGAAGGGTCTGTTCTGCACCATGTCCCGGAAACAAGATGGTTATGAGCAGAGAGATTCTCACAGCTGCTGCCTGTCATGCATCCGTCCATCCGGCCGGCCATGCATGTGGGGTGATAGCCAGTGGCGCTGTCCCTAGCCTCTCACAGCCCAGAGTGTGTTCAACATTAACCATCTAAGCGGGAGCTACTGTAACCTCCGCAGAAGTCACATAATTGTCATTTTCTCGCTTCCAAGTCTTGAGTTGCACTGACTTGATTTAAAAAATCTTTTTCATAAGGCTTGCTGAGAAAGAAACCAATCACGCCTTTCAAAGCCCTTCTTTCCTAACTGGGAGAAGGTCAGAATTCTGGCTTTCACATACCTGATGACTGGGTTTTAAATTACAGAGAGCAAAATCAAAGTCCACATCAGTGCCTATCTCTGTTTTGTCTTTGGAAGAATCCTTACCATCCTCATGGTAGAAACCCGTTTCTGTGCGTGGAGGACTAGAAAGTCATGGGACAGGTTCCCAGATGTGGCTAGCACTAGCCAGTCTTCCGACCTCCCAAGACTCGGCTTGTCCCACGTGGCTATGTGAACCAATTACCCACGAATAACCACAAACCCTTGAGTGACCCAATCTACACTGGGTACAAGTCTTTCACAAAATCTTCTATTTCCATCAAATCTTACATTTTTAAACAAATTTAATTATTCCGTATAGAACTAAAAGGATGGTGGTTTGTTTTTGTTTTTGTTTTTTTTTCCTGTTAACTCCTATTTTACTGAAAGAATTCTTGGCAAATCTATAGCAAAAAAGAAAACTTGGGAGGGTTTTTAAAAATTACTTGCAGTATGACTCACTGTAATGAAAGGTTCAGAGTGTGGAGTAATTCCATCGGGTAGCAGTCCTTTCGAAAAAAAAGAATGTTTTCAGAATTCAGTCAATACTAACACACAACTTAGGAGCAAAGGTGGACCACCCCTTTCTCCATTGGGAGACAGAAGTAACTTTCTCGTCAGACTTTTTTTTTTATGTGCATGAAGAAATCCCTGTCCAATCTGCTTAGGTTCAACCCTGTGATCCAAGCAGTTTTTGACAAATCAAGATGACCTAAGAGTTGATAAGCTTTGGCACAGGAAAGAAATAGGCAGGAGAAGTTTAGGAGCTTGGGGGGCGGGGATGATAATCTAAGCTGATGTGTGGAATACTTTCAAATTCTCAAAGAAGATGTTTTTGTTTGGGTGGTTGTGGAAACCTCACGTTTGCTTTATCACCGCTTGAACAGGGAAAAGAGGCAAAACACCAAAGAAGACGCACATTTGCGGTTCTTTTGCGTGATTCTACCAGCATCTCCCATCAAGGTTTCCGTGAGTGGGTGCCAGATATTTTCACCGCCATTCACTCCTCTAAGTGTCAGAGGTGGTCAGAATCCTCTCTGACGGAAGAGACCAGGGGATAAACAGAGGAGAATGATAGCTTTGCGAATTTGCTAGATGCCGAGAAGTCAAAGGGAGTCATGTGTGAGTTCATAAAACAGCGGCTGCAGGGATTTATCTGTTTAAGGGGAGACTGGAGTTTGACACAGTGACAAGCATGGCAGGGGCATCACAGTCGTAAAATGACCAGTGCTTTTGCTCACGGCCACCCAGGAAACTAGTCTGTGGCGAATGCATCTCCTTAGGAGAGATTGTCCCCTTCTCGCCCCATGGGGCAGGTTATCCCAAACTCATACACACTCAAGGCCAATAGTGTAGAGGCTCGACTTATTTTGAGCTGGTTCAGATCATCTGGACGTGAATTTAGAGAATATTCCTCAGTCTGTTAGCACATGCTCACCTACTTTAAAAAAAAAAAATGACCATCTAGGAAAAAATTTTCTGTGACCATCAAGTCAGCCTGAGCGACGACAGCCAAAATTCATCTTTCATCACTTTATGATTTCATTTCCTGCATGTTATGGTCTGCAATCATCTGAAAATAGGTATCTGAAGGATGACTCCCCTAAACAGGTGAGATTGGAGAAGATATCTGTATTTTCAATATTGCTGTTATATAGAAGGTGTCCTGCTCTCTGTAGCCACATCCTCATTTATGAGGTGCTATTCTCCCTAAGAGCTCCTCTGTTCTTAGATTTCTCGTGGACCTGTTTTCTGTTACAAGCTATTTATTACTTATTCAGCTCTGAATTGCCAATGTTAATTGTTTAATTCTAAGCTTATTTGTATGCCTGGAATTCCATTAATTGAGGATTGGAATAACACCATGCTTTTGGTGGAGAGGAAATTGAGCAGTTTCGCTTATAGTTTGTTCAAACGCACGCACGTTATTTCAGCATAAAACTTAAACACCTTTGAAAATAAAATACAAAAGTAAGTCCATTTTTCTCCTTTGCTTTCTTTCAAAAGGCATTTCAAGTTTTCTATAATATCCAACATTTACCAAGCGTTGCCCGTGTACCAGGCACTAGATCAAAAGCTCAATATGTACAATCTCACTCAACTTCTCACATCAACTTTACAAAGCATCTATTATTTTTCTCATTTTGCAGATTAGGAAACTAAATGTCAGTAAAGTTAGGAACTTCCTCAGAGCTGCTTAGCTAATAGAAAACCAGATCCTTACGATGATCCACAAGGCTAGCACTGTCCGATCTCTGCCTCCCCCCGGGCGCACCTCCTTCCATCCTTGTCCTCTCTGGGCACATTGCCTTGTCTCAGTCCCACCGACATACCACTCCAGATAAAGGACCTTTGCACATGCTAGGCCACCTGCCTGGAGTCTTTTTCCCGTCCCCGCCCTCCCTTGCTTATTAACCCAGTGCATTCTTCAGTTCTCCAGTCAGCATCATCGCTGCCTCAGGGAAGCCCTCTCCAGGCCCCGCGCTGAGCTCAGTCCTGTGGCAGCCATGGGGGTGCAGCCAGCCAGCTCCCACGAATGCACTCGCTCCAGGTATCGGCACCTGCAGGTACCCAGCTCATCTCATCATCAGGACTGAGGCAGCCTCTTCCCAGGCAGCCCCCAGCCGCTGACTGAGCACAGTGGAGGTCCCAGCACCAAGCCATTTCCGCCCACTGTGAGCTCCCTCTCTTGGCATGCAGTCAGCTTTGCCCCAGAGCCTTTCACTGGGTTGGTGGAAACTTGGTTCCACCCGCATGGGATCTGACGCTCTCCTTTGCTTTCATTGGTGTCCGAGCTGCATGACGGTCTGCAGCCTTTCCCTCCCCAGGCTTGCTTCTTCCCCCGCCTATCTTCCACGGGTGTTACCGTTCAATACACTTTTTTCGCTCCTAACTTCATTTCGGCACCTGCTTCCCGAGAAGTCCCACCTGACGTGAGCCCCCTCTTCTCGACTCTCAGAGGTTTGCATCTGCCCCTTTTGCAGCACTGTCCAGTCTTGCCGCCGCTGTATACTGGGCGGGTGTGGCTGAGTTGGTATAAAGTCTGTAAGCTCCGTGAGGGCAGGCACCCGTTCGGTTTTGCTCATCACTGCCTCCCCAGGCCCAGGGCTCTTGCCTTTCGCCCCGGTGTCCACGGACTGGTGTGCAGCACCGGACCACATCACTTCCCATCGCGCTGCTCTGGGGCTTGCTCCCCCCCAGTGTGTCCAGGGCCATGTCACCAGCTGTGGGCAGTTGAGTGCCGAGACTGTCAAAGCCTCGCTGAGGGTGGGACCCTGCGCCCTACGCTGACTTGGAGAGCCCCCTGCAAAAGGATGTTGCACCAGGGCCTGCATCGGGCTCGGCCCCTGTGCAAAGGCCCTTTGGCTTCTTTTTCCCAAGTGGAAGTGCATGCCCTTTCTCCGTGAGGAGAAGATAGGACTTTAGCGTTTCCAAAACCTTCTGAGTGAAAACATCTGTATCCGATTTTTCCCGTCACAGCGTATTAGTGAAGTCCTGCTAAAGAGCAGCTTGCAGTCGACAAGACTCTCATCAGAAGGTGTCACTGCCATCAGCTGGAATTACAGAGGGGCTGTGAAAGCTGGTGCCCTAGCCAGATGCCAGTCTGGGTAATTACATTTGGTCTACCTAAATTCCCTCCGGACTTCTCATCGGACACAGGATTCTTCATCTCTGCCCTGAACTGCTAGGGAGTGTTTGCTAAGAGGCTTTCAGCTGCTGCCATAGTTCATTCCAAAAATGGATGCATTCCTGAAGGACCACTTGTCAGGGGTGTTGTTGCGGCTCGGGAGAGGGGCTGGCCTGGCTCGATGGCCCCTAAGGCCCCTTGCCCTTCCAGTTCTGACTCTGTGATTCTGTGATTGTCACCTTCAAAATATGGTGTTCTTGGAGCTGCTAAGAGCCTTGTAAATGAAAACGCTGCCAGATCAAAGGGTCAAACTTGGTAGGAAAGATGCCTAAATAGACCCACACCAAAAAAAAAAAAAAAAAAAAAAAAAAAATGTGGACACAAATCTGAATATCCCTAGAACCCACAAACAGTCACGGTTATATTTTCTCTCTCAAGTAGATTTTGAAGCCGTAGTTAAGTGAAGACAAAAACATATACATCGAATGAAAGGCGTGTAATCTTTGGGATAATTCTGATGTAATTAACACAGCAGAGCTGCATTCAGGCCCATGTGCAATGAGTGGAATTTTCCAACATTGATTAAGCTGGACTCGAGGAGAACTGAGTCTTTGTCTAAAAGCTGCCAAATGAAAACAACTTTGGGATATTTAAATTCAGGTTGGAAATTGGTTTGAGTAAGGGATATTTAAACCACAGCTGTTCAAGGACTAAAAACATATGAGTATATACGCACGCACGCACGCACACACACACACACACGGCCTCCTCTAAAAACAAGTTAGCCAAAGGTGTACATTCCTTCTAAGTTCTCATGATCAGCAGATGTAAATGTTCACGGTGTTCAGATGAATTATGGACCCTAATGAGATTTCAATACTGAGCAAACAATAAAAATTTATGCATTGCATAGTTGCCGTGGCCTTTGGCTCCGTGGCTAGTGTTCCACCCTTTCAACAGCTTCAGTAATATAATATCCAGCTGGCTTTGGAGGTAAGGAAAATTCGAGGGGTGAATTGAAATTGTGAGAAATTATTTGATGGATTACTTTGTCAGAATAATGCATGGCCTTGGCATAATTACCGTGGCCACCTTAACCCTTGCGGTAGGTGGTGACAAAGTCCTGCACGGCCCAGGTGCCCGGCCGGCCCCGCACATGCTCCTCGCCGTCCCGGGCCCCAGGGTCCGGGGAGTCTTGGTTCTCCTGAGCACATGCCAAACAAGCACATTCCAGTCCCAGGCCAGCGATCGAGCCGGACAGCCAAAGGGCTGCACTTTTCCCGAGAACCGTCATCTGTGTCAGAGTGAAAGGAACCAAACAAAAGGCAGACCGACCTTGAAATAAAATGGGGCGAAGTCAGGGAAAGAGATAAATGATATCTTTTAAAGCGATATGTTCAAACACAATGGCAGACACGGGCACGCTAATCCTTTTTCTCCTCTCTCTCTTTTTTTTTTAATCAATCCAGACCTTGAACTTAATGGTTGTCTGCCTTATACTTTATAATGTTCAAATCTTAGTGTGTACGTGTCAGAGACCACATCTGTAGCAAATCTGCCAGTGTATTTCTTACACTAGTTTTGCTTTGGAACCATAAAGTAATTACTATTTTGTGAATGAGAATAAACCTGTTATGCACTAATGTAGCTACACCCAGCATCCGCTCTTCACTCTTTGGGGAAAAGAAGTTGCCTATAGGATAGGGCAGCTCAGATTTCAGTGTTTTGAAGTGCTTTTCAGCATGGCCTTCAACAGTGAGAAACCACTCCCACCCATTTCTTGGTTTCATTATGATAACAGAAATATATTTGCAGCATGTTGACAAACTCATTTGGCGTAAACAGAGGAGTCTAAATTGTAAGTTCTAATGTTTTAATGCTAAATCAGGCGATAAGTCAATGTTTCAGTTTGGCACGGTGAACCACATGTTCTCCAGAAATAGCCTTTGACACTTTTTAAAGCAAGTCAGTGGTGTTCAGAAAAGGCTTCATTCTTGTCTACAAATGGCAAGCCTCCGCCTCCCAAGAGTGCCCAACTCAAGCGAGGTTGGAGAAAAATAGACACTTCCTGTTTTAAGGCATTTCTCCAATTCTTAGTCTCCTCCAAAAGGCAAGATTTTGGAGTTTATGGGAAAGCATGCCTAAGAAAGGTTATCTTGATTTTCATTTAACACACCCTCCTACTGACTTTTTTAAAGGTTCGTTGTAAGTATTTCTGCATAGCTTGAAAACATAGATTCCACCCTGGAGAGATCTCAGGGCTGTTCATGTTACACCCTGAAGCCATATGTTTTCACATCACGGCAAAACCCAAGATGTCGGCAGATCCCTCGGCCCCTGTTGGCTTTGGAATTTAGTCTTTCCCTTGTTTTCCACTGTAAACTTGCACAGAGAAAGACCTTCCCAGCCCTGAATGGAAGCATGGCCGTTAATGTTTTCCCACACATGCCAGTGGTATAGCTAAGCAAACTCCAGGAGTGGTAGGAAAGGGAAGGACCAGGGGCAGAGGTCCATGAGTGTGGTAGATGGGCATAAGGAGCACTCTGGGGGACTCCAAGTGCCTTCCCGGGGCAGCCATTTTCTTGGAGGGCTTTGTCGGCACAAGGACCATGGAAGCTGATTCAGAGAAGCCCCTCCCCAACAAAGGCATCTCTAAAGTTTCTAAGATCCTCCTTCAAAACCATACGAGAGAGGCACCTGGGTGGCTCAGTCGGTTCAAGCGTCCAACTCTTGACTTCGGCTCAGGTCATAACGGAGTTAGTTGTGCATCAGACTCTGTGGTTGGCAGGGAGTCTGCTTGAGATTCTCTCTCTCCCTCTGCTCCTACCCCCGCCCCTGCTTGCACTCTCTCTCTCTAAAATAAATTAAAAAATAAAATCTAAAAAAAAAAAACCCACATATAAGAGAATGATTATGGAAATAATATCAACTCTTTACTTTTATAGTGGTCACTATGGCCTAATCACTTCTTATGGCTTATCTCATTTAATCCTTATTACCACCTGATATGATAGGTATTGGTAGTATCCTGAAGCCCAGAGAGGTAAGGACCTTGTCCGAGGTTACACAGCTCAAGAGTGGCAGAGAGCCAGGATCAAACCCAGGCAGTCGGGGTGAAGTCTCACACTCTCCACATCATACTGTGCCATCTTCCATTCTTTAGAAGCTGCCTGCTCCTGTCTTTTAGTATAACCTGATCCAGATTTTTCTGCCTTGTCACATTCTCTTCCACTTTATCAATATTTTAGCAATGGGTGTAGATTTCATTATAAGTAGCTAACTTTAGGTACTTTACAGTTCCTCCGAATTATTTTGCTTATAAAGTGCTAAAGCATTTTCTACCACAGTGCACTTGAACAATTTTGATAGCTGGGGTAAACAGACAATTGGGCCGGTGTGTCCCCAAGCTGCATTTTGAGGTCTGACCAAGTACAAACATCCTCAGGACCCACAGTTTTCCATAACTCTCTCCAGTGAACTCATTCTGTATATCTTTCTAAGTGTCTATGGCCCTCAGTGGCCCTCACTTATGCCCTATAAATATCTTTCAGTGTCCAGTTTGATGGATTCTATAAATAAAATGCCCCAAATCCCTCCCTCTGCTTCCCCCTAGAATAGCAGGCCTTAAACTTTTAAGTCTCAGGACACTTTTACACTCTTAAAAATTACTGAGAGCCCCAAAGAGTCCTTGTTTGTATGGGTTAGTTCGATCAATATTTTTCATATTAGAAATTGAAACAGAAAAATTTAAGTATTTACTAATTCATTTTTATTTTTTTATTTTTTTTAAAGATTTTTATTTATTTATTTGAGAGAGAGAATGAGCTAGAGAGAGCGAGCACATGAGAGGGGGGAGGGTCAGAGGGAGAAGCAGACTCCCTGCCGAGCAGGGTGCCCGATGCGGGACTCGATCCCGGGACTCCAGGATCATGACCTGAGCCGAAGGCAGTCGCTTAACCAACTGAGCCACCCAGGCGCCCCACTAATTCATTTTTAAATCGTGATAATCAACTGATTACATATGAACAAAAATTTTTATGAGAAGTTACTGTATTTTCTAAAACAAAATGAGTGAGAAGGGGGCATTGTTTTATATTATTGCAAATCTCTTTAATGTCTGGCTTAATGGAGAACACCTGGAGTCTCATAGGTGCTTCTGCATTCAATCTGTTGTGATGTCAGTTGTGATCTTCTAGAAAACTCCACTATACACTCATGAGAGAAGGAGAGTGGAAACGGCAAATAACATCTTATTATTATAAAAATAGTTCTGACTTCATGGAAGCCCTGAAAGGGTCCATGGAACACATTTTGAGAACCCTGCCCTAAAATATGGCTGAGATTTACAATACCACACTAATCTGAGTATAGGAGGCACAGTCCTTCTGCAATAAACAGGTGATATCTTAGGCTACGAACCAGTTTACCTTGAGCCACAGGTAGTATTTGATTCTCTACCCCTTTCCTCCAGATTTCCTGTAGTCTGAGCCACGCCACTCGTGCTCATTAGATGTCAGAATACCATGTCTTGTTTTCCACTAGGCCATGAGCTTCTTGAGGACACAAACCAGGTCTGTTTAATCTTATTGCCTAGTATCAAGCACATCATGCCTGACACGTGATAGGGAATTTTGCTGAAATGAATAAGGTTCCATGATAAAGATATTAGTAAACAATCCAGGCAAATATGTGTTGATTTTTTAATGAAAATTCAAATATTTCTCCTCTTTCTCAACATCATCTGCTCATCAGATATTTGTTAATGTCTGTAATGTGCCAAGCAGTAGAATAGGTAATGGGCTACAACAAAGACCAATGCATACTTGAACCTTGCTCTTATGCATTTCCATTTCATAAAAGAGGCAACCAAGGAAACAAATAAATAATTACAGACTGAAAGAAGTAAAGAGGCTGCCATTACTAAAAAGGGGAGACAAGAAGGTAGGCTACTTCAGTCTGGAAGATTGCCTTTACTACATTAGCATACCATCTACCCTGAGACCCAGACCAGCCATTGCTGGCCTGTGGACTTTTCTGTTTAACAAGTGTATTGGGGTATCGTTTATATACTATGAAATTTATCCATTGGTAAGCATCCAGTTCAGTGATTTATAGTAACTTTATAGAGTTGCACAACCATCACCATAATCTATTTTAAAAATATTTCTATCACCCCAAAGTCCTTCATGCCTATTTGCATTGAGTCAATTCCTGCTCCTGACCCCAGCCCCAGGCAATCACTGATCCGATTTCTAGATATTTCATATGAATAGAATCATACAATATATAATCTTTTATGTCTAGCTTCTTTTGCTTAGCCTAATGTTTTTGAGGCTCATCCCTATTGCAGCATGTATCAGTCATTTGCTCCTTTTTAGTGCTGAGTGTTATTCCACTGTATGCCTGTATCACATTTTGTTTGGATTGTTTGGAGTTTTGGGCTATTATGAATATGCTGCTATGAACCTTTGCATACAGGTCTTTGTATAGACATATGTTTTCATTTCCCTTGGGTGATGCTTGGGAGTAGAATCAATGGGTCATATAGTATGTGTATGTTTACTTTTTTTTTAACTGCCAAACCATTTTTGCAAAGGAGATGTGCCATTTTACATTCTCACCTGCAGAGTGTGAAGACTCCATGTCCTCAGTAGGGTCCATCTTTTCGATTAAAGCCATTTAGTGGATGTGTTGTGCTCTCTCATTTTAATTTGCATTTTCTTAATGACTAATGAGGTTGCTCATTTTTTTCATATGCTTATTAGCCATTGGTATATGGTCTTTGGTGAAATGTCTGTTTAGCTCTTTTCTAATTGTATAAATTTTTAATGGAGTTGTTTGTCTTAGTATTGGATTTTGAGAGTTTTTATTTTTTACACTTCTGGATACAAGTCTTTATTAGATATATAACTTGCAGATACTCTCCCTTAGCCTGTAGCTTGCCTTTCTATGCCTTTCTATTTTCTTCTTGGTGAATTTTTAAAAAGTAAAAGCTTCTAAATTTGGGGGAGTCAGTTTATCAATTCTTTATTTTATGGATCATGCTAGTGTCTTGCCTAAGAAATCTTTGCCTATCCCAAGGTGACAAGGATTTTCTTCTAGGTTTTCTTCTAGAAGTTTGATAGTTTTAGCTGTTACATTTAAGTCTGTGTTCCATTTTGAATTTTTGTGTAGAGTGTGAGATAATGGTCTATTCATTTTTTTCAAAATATAGGCATCCAATTCCCCTAGCATGTTTGAATTGCTTTGGATCCTTTGTCAGAAATGAATTCATAAATGTAAAGGTTTAATTCTGAGATTGCTATCTTGTTCCATTGATCTAAATGTTGTCCTTACACCAATAAATACTATATGGTCTCAATTACTATAGCTTTATAACAAGTTTGAAATCCAGTGATGGAAGTCCTTCAATTTGTTATTTTTAAAATTGTTTTGGCCATTCTAGTTCTTTTCATATATATATTAAGGATTCATTTTCAAATACACACACACACACATACACACACACTAAGATTTAATAAAGCTTGAATTGTGTTGAATTGCCATCTTAACAGTATTGAAATTTCCAGTCCACAAACATGAACTTGTTCTCCATTTATTTAGATCTTTAATTTTTCTCAGCATTATTTTATAGATTTCATTGTACAGGTTTTACACTTACTTTGTTAAAATTATTCCTAAATTTTTTTATTCTTTTTGATCCTGTTGTCAATTAAATTGTTTTCTTAATTTCATTTGCATACTGTTCATTGCTGGTATGTAGAAATACAATTAATTTTTGTATGTTGATCTTGTGTCTTGCAATTTTGCTATATTTACTAGTTCTAGTAGCTTTTTGTAGACTACTTAGGATTCTCTACATATAGAATCATGTCATCTGTAAATGATGATAATTTTATTTCCTTTCCAGTCAAGATGCCTTTTATTTCTCTTTCATGCCGGACTACATTGGCTAGAACCTCCAGTACAACGTTGAACAGTAGTAGTAAGAGCATTCTTGCCTCAATCCCAATCCTAGGGGGAAAGCATTCAATCTTTTTCATTAAGTATGATGTTACCTATGGATTGATTTTTCATAGACACCCTTTATCAGATTGAGGAAATTCTCTTTTATTCCAAGTTTTTGAGAGTTTTGTCATGAATAGGTGTTGGATTTTGCCAAATGTTTTTTCTGTGTCTAATAAGATGATCGTGTGGGTTTTGTCCCTTATTATATTAATGCAGTGTATTACATTAATTGATTTTCATATGCTAAACCAACCTTGCATTACTGGATAAATCCATTTGGTTGTGGTGTTTAATTCTTGTAATATGTTGCTGGATTCAATTTAATATTTGTAAAGGATTTGGGTGTCTTATGTTTATGGTGAGTAGTTCTTGTGATGTCTTTGTTTAGCTTTTGTATCAGGCCTCATAGAATGAGTTGGGAAGTATTCTCTCCTCCTCTATTAGAAAATTGATCAGTATTACTTCTTTAAATATGCAATAGAGGGGACCCTGGGTGGCTCAGTCTGTTGTATTACTTCTTTAAATATGCAATAGAGGGGACCCTGGGTGGCTCAGTCTGTTGAGCATCCCACTCTTGATTTTGACTTGGGTCATGATCTTGGGGTCATGGGATTGAGCCCCGCCTCAGGCTCTGAGCTCAGCAGGGAGTCTGCTTAAGGATTCTCTCTCCCTCTCCCTTTGCCCCTCCCCCCACTCGCACACAAGCTCTCTCTCTCTGTAATAAATAAATAAATTTATGCAATAGAATTCATTGTTCAAGCCATCTGGTGCCAGGCTTTTCTTTGTGGGAAGATTTTAAATTACTAATCCAATTTATTTACTTGTTATAGGTCTATTCAGTTTTTCTATGCCTTCTTGAGTCAGTGGTTTTTTTTTTTATTTTATTTATTTATTTGACAGAGACACAGCGAGAGAGGGAACAGAAGCAGGGGGAGTGGGAGATGGAGAAGCAGGCTTCCCATGGAGCAGGGAGCCCTATGCGGGGCTCGATCCCAGGACCCTGGGATCATGACCTGAGCCGAAGGCAGACGCTTAACGACTGAGCCACCCAGGCGCCCCAGAGTCAGTTTTGATAATGCATATATTTCTAGGAATTTGTTCATTTCACCTAAATTGTCTAATTTTTTAGCATAACGTTATTCAGAATATTCCCTTATAATTCTTTTAATTTTTGTTAAGTCAGTAGAGATGTTCCTTTTTCATTGTCGGTATTGGTAATTGTATGTTTTTCTTCTTGGTTATTCTAGCTAGGTTTATCAGTTTCATTGATCTTTTCAAAAAAGCCAACTTTAGGGGTGCCTGGGTGGCTCAGTCAGTTAAGAATCTGACTCTTGATTTCAGCTCAGCTCATGACCTCAGGGTTGTGAGATCAAGCACCAGGTCAGGCTCTGCGCTGAGTGGAGCTTCCTTAAGATTCTCTCTCTCTCCCTCTCCCTCTGTGCCCCTCATCCTGCCCATGCTCTCTCTCTCTCTCTCTCAAAAATAAATAAATAAATAAATAGCCAACTTTTGATTTCATTAAATTTCTGTATTGTGTTCTGTTTTCTATCCCATTGATTTCTGCTCTAACCCTTCTTTTTTCTGCTTGTGTTGGGCTTGATTTGCTCTTTTTCTAATTTGTTAGTATAGTAGCTTAGATTAATGATTTGTAACTTTTCTTTTTTTCTCATTTCTAATTTTTTTCTAAATTTCCTTCTAAGTTCTGCTTTAGTCGCATCCCACAAATATGGATAGTTTTGTTTTCATTCATTTCAAAGCATTTTCTAATTTCCATTGTAATTTCTTGTTTGACTCATAGGTTCATTAGAAGTGTGTTATTTAATTCTCTAATATTTGGGGATTTCCCAAATTACTTTCTTTTGTGGTCAATTTCTAATTTAGTCCTGTTGTGATTGGAGAACACACTTTTTATTCTTTCAGTACTTTTCAATTTACTGAGACTTGTTTTATGGCCTATATGTGGTCTATGCAGGAGAATATTCCATGTGGTTTTGAAAAGAACATGTATTCTGCTGTCATTGAGTGCAGTGTTCTATAAATGTTAATTGGGTCAAGTTGGCTGATAGTGTTGAAGCCTTCTATATCTTTACTGATTTTTTGTCTCGTTATTCTATCAGTAGTTTTTTGGGTTTTTTTAAGTAGGCTCCATGCTCAGCATGGGGCCCAACTCAGGGCTTGAACTCACGTCCCTGAGATCAAGACCTGAGCTGAGATCAAGAGTCAATGCCTAACCAACTCAGCTATCCAGGCACCCCTTCTATGAGTTTTTTGAGAGGAGTATTGAAATCTTCAAGGGTAATTATTGAACTTTTTCCTTTCATCTGTCAGTTTGTGCTTCATGTATTTTAGGAAATGGTTGTTAGGTATGTATATGTTTATAATTGCCATATCTTCCTGGTGCATTGACCCTTTCATATTTATTATGTAATGTTTCTCTTTGTCTCTAGGAATATTTCTTATCCTAAAGTCCATTTGTCTGATATTAGTGTAGGCACTCCAGTTCTCTCATGGTTACTATTTGCATGGTATAAATATATATATATATATATATATATATATATATATATATACACACACACACATTTATATGTATATATATATATACATATATATATATACACATTTATATGTATATATATATATATATATATATATATCCACCTTTAATTTTAACCAATGTGTGTTTTTGAATCTGAAGTGTGTTTCTTGTAGGCAGCAAAAAGTTGAATTTTTTAAATTCTGTCTGACAATCTGCCATTTGATTGGAGTACTTAGTCCCATAGCATTTGTACAATTTTTGATCTTGTTGGATTTATGCCTGTTATTTTGCTGTGTTTTCTATATGCCTCATGTCTTTTTTTCCCATTTCCCCTTTTCAGTTTTCTGTTTTTAAAAAGATATTTTTTGTATACCATTTTAATTATCTGCTGGGTTTTGTTTTTTTTTTAAGATTTTATTTATTTATTCATGAGAGACAGAGACAGAGAGAGGCAGAGGGAAAAGCAGGCTCCCAAGGAGCAGGAAGCCCAATGCGGGACTCGAACCCAGGACCCTGAGATCATGACCTGAGCCAAAGGCAGACGCTTAACCATCTGAGCCACCCAGGCGCCCTATCTGCTGGTTTTTAAACTACATTTGTGGTTATTATTTTCTTAGTCTCTGCACTAGGAATTGCAATATATATCCCAACTTTTCACAATCTACTTCAGCTTATTACTGACTTAATTTTCATAAAACCTAGCAGCTTTATTCCAATATAGCCAGTTTCTTCCCTTTTCCTTTGTACTATCATAGATATGATATGATTGTCATATTATGTATGTTCTAAACCCCAAAATACTAAATGATAATTATTGCTTATGCAATCTTTATGTTTTTTAAGGAAATTAAGGGAACAAAGGAGAACATATATAGCTATGCAGTCTTTTATATTTCCCCACATATTTACCATTTCTAGTGTTCTTCATTTCTTTCTGTGGAGTTGAGTTACCATCTGGGGTCATTTCCCTTCAGCCTAAAGGACATCATGTAGGATTTCTTATAAGGCAAGTCTGCTAACAAAAAGAAAAAACAAAAAACAAAAAAACTTTCTCATTCCTTATTTATCTATAAATATCTTTTTGTCACTTTCATTTTTGAGGGATAGTATTGCTAGATATGGAATTCTTGGTAGAAAGTTTCCCCGCACCCTTACCCTTTCTGCCACTTAACTATATTGTTCCGCTCTCTTCTCCCTCCATTGTTTCTGAGGAGAAGTCAGCTATTAATCATCCTGCTGTTTACCTGTACATAGTGAGTTATTTTTGCTTTGCTGCTTTCAGGATTTTCTCTTTAAGCCACTATTTCTTAAATATTTTTTTCTGCCACTTTCTCTCTTCCTTCTCCTCCTGGGACTCCCATTGCACGTATGTTGGTCTGCTTACTATTGTTAAGCCTGTTGTGTTACACAGGGCTTTGAGGCTCAGCTCACCTTCCATCCAACTTTTTTTCTTTCTCATCTTCAGATTGGATGATTTCTATTGACATGTGTTCAAATTCGCTAATTCCTGTTCATGTAATTTATGTATTTTTCAACTCTAGAACCTTTTTTATAGTTCCTCTTTCTCTGCTAAGATTCCCTATTTGTTGAAGCATTGTCATCATAATTTCTTTTAATTCTTTAAACAGTGCTTATAATAGCTGCTTTGAAGTCTTTGTCTGCTAGATCCAACATCAGAGCCACTCAGAATCAGTTTGTATTGACTGCTTTTATTCTCCTGAATATGGAGCATGCTTTTTTTCTTCATCGTGTCATAATATTTTGTTGAAAACTAAACATTTTAGATGATATGTTGTAATAGCTCAGGGTTCTGATATTTTTAAATAGTTTGCCTGATCGTAATCTGCAGGCTCCCATCTCCCCAGCAGTCTGCTTAGTTGTTGCTTTTCTGTTTGTTTTTTATTTCTTATTTTTATTTTATGAGCCTGGCTTCCTAGGGGTTGCCCCTTTATGTGCATAGCTTATTGGCCACCCGGTGATTGAGAAAGGGTTGTGCTCAAAAACCTTGAATCCATAAGTCTTCCGTCCTTTGCCAAGTGACCGATATGTGGGTTCAGGAAAACATTCAAAGTTCAGCCTGTTCTCAAGCCTGCCTTGGCTTTGACTTTTTACTGGGGGTCTCTCAGATCTCCCTGACACATGCATATACTTTGTCGATCAACACCTTATGGCTCTCTCCTTTCCCGGATCTGTCACATTTTTGGTTGGTCTGTCACTCACCAACCAAACCAGAACCACAACCTCAGGCTAACAGAACTCTGGGTTTTGGGGTGCCTGGGGGGCTCAGTTGGTTAAGCATCTGCGATCGGCTCAGGTCATGATCCCAGGGTCCTGGGATCAAGCCCCATATCAGGCTGCCTGCTCAGTGCAGAGTCTGCTTCTCCCTCTCCCTCTGCCCCTCCCTTGCTTGTGCTCTGTCTCTCTCTCTCTCAAATAAATAAATAAAATCTTAAAAAAAAAAAAAAAAGAACTTTGGGTTTTTCCTTCTGTATTTCCCTATCAGTTTTGCTGCTTTTACTGAGAATGCCACTGGGCGTGGGTTTTGCCTTCTGCTCCAAGTCAAGTCAGCCATCTCTGGCAGCCCTACCCTGGTAAAACTATCATTCTAGCCAACAAAGCTAGGGGAAGAAGTGAGGATGTTCTTACACAAAGTTCTTCCGAAAGCTTTCTATGAATAAACTTCTTGATTTCTTTTCTTTTGCCTTTGGTCATTATCCAGAGAACTGAGAGGCCTTTTTTTTTTTTTCTTTTCTGAGAGGATTTTTTAAACAATTGTTTAGTTTTATACTTGCTTTAGGGAGAGTGAATTTGCTGACCTCTTCACTCGTAGCCGGAAGTCCCCCTGTAGAAGGAGTTTTGCTAGCCTGTATGAAGTGTGTGTTTGTGGGGTGCTGGGTTGGCTCAGTCAGTAGAGCATGTGACTCTTGATTTCAGGGTTGTGAGTTCGAGCCCCATGCGGAGTGTAGAGATTAAAAAGAAAAGCTTTAAAAATTAAATGAAATAAAGTGTGTGTGTGTATGTGTATAAAGTATGTAGGATGTGGTTGTTAACGAAAGACTTCATCCTTTCATCCCACCCATCTCACCATCAGGAGTTTGTGGAAGTCTCTGCATGGGCTTACATTGGCCACAAATCTGGGGCAGTTCTTCTCGCCCATTCACTGACCCAAAGACAACAGGTGGGACCTGTTTCTGACAGAACTGTGGAAGAAAAATGGGCTAGTCGTCAGCTTGTTTCACTTTCATTTATCTCCGTCATCTGGGAATACAATATAGATAGTATCAGGCCCAACAAAAGGAACATCCTGATATTATTTTCAGTTTTTGTCTAGACAGAGAAGACTAAGCACTTGGATATCAGAAATACCTACCATGAAAAATAAGAAAGATGGGCTCAGTGGAAGGCCAGAGGGGGGTAGCACGGCTTGTTCACTTTTTCTCTCTATATTCTTCTTTTCTTAAAAAAAGAATAAAGTTTAAACCCCACCACCCACTCGTCAGATGATTGGAGACTGTAGTTGTAAAAATGTGCTGCAGGCAGAAGTTCTGAAAAATCCCAGAAAGTGTTGAAAACATCTCTAAACAAGGTATTTTTCTCCTGCACCTTTCTTGCTAAAGGTCCCAATTGCTGCCAAGAAAACTAGTGAGAATGTTAGCTGCCAAATAAAAAATTTATGACAGTGTTTGGCAAAGGACTATCTTGCTGCTTGTTTTATACATTTCCACAAGGCACTTGAAGGCAGACTCTTTTTTCCTTCCCCTCCCACCCCCCCAGCCCCCCCACTTTGGGTACATATACCTTACTGATCACTGTTCTGGGTCTGTTTTCTAATAAAAGAGCAAACTCCTATAAAGTAGGATTAAACAATGTAACTTTTTCCCTCTTTAGTTGCCTCTGAAAGTGTGAGGGAAATGTTTTCAAATACGTGTTGCATAGAAGGGGAGAAGAGATGCTGGGTTTGCTGGTTTAGAATGGACACATTTAGGAGAAAAAGAGCAAGGACCTTTTAATTAATGACTGGAGGCTCTTAGGAGCAGAAGGAATCTTAGAATTCCCTCAGTCCTTGCACACCCCCCCACCCTACACTTTGCAGATAAGGAAACGGGCGCCCAGAAGGAGCCGGCGTTCTGCCTAAGGTCACACAGCCAAGCTCACCTGGGATGCTTTCCGCCCCGCGTCCCAGGCTTTACGCGCCACGTTGCACCCCAGCCCAGCCTGGATTTTGTGTGCGGGGATTCCCACACTCGTACGTGCACTTACAGCATGTTTGATGAGCATTAGCTTTCAAAGCCATTCTGCTTTATGAAAATTAAAACATCTCCTTCCCTAAAATTCTTTTAAAAATCTAACGCATTAAAACTGGGTCAAGATCAGGGCCGGGATCTGCCAAAATGGCATTGCCTGCCCGTATCAGTGAAGCCTCCTGGTTGTACCATGAAATGTTTCCATGAACCTTTACAAAGGGCGGGGGGCTCTAGTTAGGAAAAAAAGTTTTTCTCAGACCAAGTTTGGATGTTGATAGTAATGAGGACATCGGCTGCTGAACACCCCCAAAATAGTCTGCCCGCCTGTCTGGGAAAGCAAAATGATTTCTCGCAGCCTTTTCAAAACAGTTACCAGGTGATGCTTTCAGTTGTTAATGAGGGCCTTGTAGCACACAGGTCATCATGGGGACTTACTCGGAAGCCTGGCTGCACCCCGCACCTCGCCCCGGCTCCCGCCCGCCCAGGCCTCTGCGGTGGCGGACCCACATTTCTGCAGCACCCGGGCTCGGGGACGTGTGCCTTCAGCCCGGGTTACTTGATACAAAGTACTGCAGACAGACCAGGAGTAAGCGGATTACTTCAGACAGGGTGCGGAGGTAACTGGAGGAAGATTAGCTCGACATGAGGCAGATATCATAAGCAAATTAGAAAACCTCCCCAATTAGTACAAGAAACCCAGATTTGTGCCTTTTGTGATCTTCTGCTGAAAGGCAAAGTGTCGATGTTATGGGCTCTAGGCTTGCTTTAAGTTGAAATGTTGGCATGTCCTATCAGTGCATGTTAGCATCTGAGACTGTGTACCGGCCTAATAAATGAAGTAAATCCCTGTTCTCCTCGGCTGCCAAGTGGTCCTCGTTCTGAGGTTCTATACGTTGGGTTATGTTTTATTTGGCCCTGGAATAATCTCTAGGGCATATTATAATATTTCTATACTGGGAATATTCAACATGACTTCAGGGTCCCACACTTAATTGCTCTTGTTTGTTTGTCTTAGGGCACATGTATCATGCTGAAGTCATAAAAATGGAGCGTGCAAAATGCCAGATGCTACAAATGCAATTAGATACTTAAAAATAGCTTCCTTGGTGGCACTGCTTGAAATCTGAACTGGGCCTTGTTTTTCCAAACCGGGTGACACTTTTCTGCTAAGCTACTGCTTGTGTGCTTGGACCAGAGGCCCGGGTCCCCTTGAGAGCCCCATGCCCAGGATCAGGTCATTCTAGAAATCAGACCAGGCCCTACTGTCCTATCAGTATCATGGCAGTCCCAAGCGGGTTTTCTTTTTCTCAGACTGCACTGTGTTGTCTCTTGTTTCTTGACCCCTGGTGATTCACAGGCAAGTTGCATGTGGCAAAGCTCTCAAGAGACCGAGGCAGTCCAAATCAACTTTTATTTCACCAGAATTCAAACAACCACAAAGCTCAGATTTCATTTTGTAGTCTCTCTGTTTTTGCAGATATATGTGGTGAGTGAATTTTTTTTCTGATTGTAAAATGAGTTCATATTCATGACAGAAACTAATTTGGAAAAGGTGAGATTTTTTTAAAGATCTGCATGATCCCAGTATCTAGCCATGATCATTACTTTAAGCTAAGGTATGTATTTTCCTTTTAGCAAAACTGGGATCATAACGTACATACTGTTTACAACCTTTGCTTTTTAGCTAGCATATTATGGGCAAGAGAATTGGTGGTCTTCATGCTGGGTGGGATAGTTCAATATCCTCTTACGCCTTCTGAGTCATCAAGAACAAATTCGTTCAATGTGGTTTTAGTAGTAATTCTATTTTAGTGTATTTTTTACTTTGAAAATCATCAGTATCCAAGCAACATTTGTGGCAACTCTCAACTCACCAGTGTTAATATGAAATATTATCACATCACCATATTCCTTTGAGCAGAACTTTGCATTTTCTGTTTTTACATGCATGATCTAATTTGAACATCACAAGAACCTATAAGGTAGGGAAAAAAAGAACAGATGTTGTTATCCCTGATTTTATTCATAAATGCAAAGTGAGCTAGAATGTAGGATGCAACATAATGCCCATGATTGCTCGTCACACCATGCACGGTACGTGGTCTTTGAAATCAGGCCTGACTTTAAATACCAACTTTGCCACTGCCTTGCTGTGCGTGCTAGTGGGCAAATTAACCTCCCTGAGCCTCAGTTTTCCTCCTCTGGAAAATGAGAACATTGATACCTTTGTCATAGATGTGTTAGGAGAATTCAATAAAAGAATTTTTGTAAAGTACTTAAAATAGTATAAGGCACAAAAAAAAGATTTAAAAAAATAAATCTTACCATTGTTTTTCTTTTTCTCACACATCCCCTCTCATTTTCTTATAACCTTGTGAACAAATTACTAGGCTTCTTTCTTTCAATTTACTCAATTCTTAGTTTAGTGTTATTTTAAATAATAATTATACATGCAATAATCAACAGTTCAAGAAAATGTAGAAATACATAAAGATAGGAAAAAAAAAACACCTACCGCCTGTCACATAGGAACACTGTTAACATTTGGCTACATTTCCTTCCAGTCTTTTTTCCCCCTGCACAAAGGCTTGCCATTTGTTTTAGACATAGCAACTACCATTGCACGCCGAGCTAATGAAACAGAGGTGGTAGTTAAGGCATGTGTTTTAGAGCATGTGCTCTGCATGCCACCATACTCTGCTCTTGTTTCCAGATTATAAAAGAGGTGCCCCTGGGGAATCCCACTTCCCTTGGCAGGAAGCCAAAACCAGGGGTCCGATGGTTGTCATGGTGGAGGTACGAGGTTGTCTCAAGAACCTGACGTATTTGAACGCACTGGGTCCGTGGCCCACTGATCCTGTGGGTTTGGAGCAAACTGTGTAAAGCTCAGCCCAACAAGACTCAGTCCAACAAAACTTCCAACAGAGGCCACCATCCGTCAGGTCTGAAATCGGCCTTGTTGTCGCCCAAGGCATGGGCAACTCAGAATTACTACTCTCGAGTTATCTTCAACCACTGGGAAGAAAAGCTTTCTCCTAGACTCTTAAAAGGTGTTCTGTTCAGGCCGAAAGGAAAATTCCTACAGCCAAGCATCTCCTGTCAGCTAATTTGATAGTTCTCTATCAAGTAAACCATTAGTGAATACACTGATTCTATTTTTCCCCCCCTTTTTTGCAGTTCTGCCTTGGCTATTCCCAAGATTTCTCTGAACCAGTTGGGCAAAATTGATTTTTATTAGTTCCACCGGCCTTCTGGAAAATTATCTCATGAACTGGTTTTTATAGGAAGACTCAAAGCACAGCACAGGGTAAAAAATAAGCCTATAGCAGTCAAAACTGTTGTCTGAAATGTCTTCAGACTGGAAGGCTGAATTTATTGCACAAAACAAGTGCTCGCAAGGCGGAGGTGTGCAGTCCTGCTCATTATCACCGGAAAGGGGAACCAAAAAGCCGAGTAAAAAATTAAATTTTAATAATGCCAGTGATATTTTCTAAATCTTTCCTGACAGAAAGATTCTCATTATTTTTATCTGTCTCCGAGTAGGTTCTTTTAGTGCCATCTCAGAAATGGCCTTCGCTATGATTGTTTTCCAGGCTTTAAAGCATCTGAAAAACCAAATATATACAGAGAGAAATATGCTTTAGATTGTTCAAGGAAGAGCCGTGACCGTGGTAACATTTCGGCTGGTGCATTTGCAGCCAACATTTGCTGGGAATGCCTTCAGCTTTCACAGAAGAGGTCCACGTTGTTAAGACAATTGAAGTAAATCCCCCGAACAAAGGGCACCCACCATCCGCTGCACTTGGCTACGGAGGAACCCAGAGGCCCCAAGTCCCAAGTTTGGGTTCGTTCTGGAAATCGCCCCATGCTGGCCATGAAAGGAGATTCAAGGGAAAAATGGAAATGTCCTGTTGTTTTGGTAAACGTGTAAACTCGCTTTCCAAGTATCACATGGAACAGGATTGTTTGGGGATATGAGGAAAAATAAAGCCAGAATCATTCCAGTAGCCGACCCATGAGGACATGAATTCCTTTTGTTTTCTTAGTTCCTCAATGCCTATGTGTAAGCCTGTCCTGTCTGGTCCCAAAAGGATTTATAGCAAATTACCTAAATATATACAACAGATTTTCTATATATAAAATGAAGTCAGGGGTGAGGTTAGTACACAAACTTGGAAGTTTGTGAGAGGTGGGCCACAAATTTATCTCGAGGCATCCTGGCAGAGGAAGATGGTTTCAGTTTCATGAGTCAATACCCATAAGATAAAAACAGAGCTCTTTCCCCTACCCCGACGCAAGAGAACACCTTCCCATGGGACCTCATTGCAGGGACACACGCTGTTCAGGGTAATAAACACCATGTTCAAGAGCATCCTTACAGGAAGGATGAGCTCCACAGGGCCGCTTCTTACTGTTCCTCTGAGTAAGCCAGTTGCATTTTGCCAAGCACAGGTAAGAGCGTGTGTGTGAACCCAAACTGCACGGTGCAGGTGGGCTCCCGGGGGCTCCGCCACTCCAGGGAGAGACCCTGGTGTCTCCAGGAGAGATGGACCCCATTCATGAGACTCCTCAGTCACCGCCGTTTCTCTCTGCTGGACTTCTGACAGCTATTCAGCAGGGGACTTTGAGGTCATGCCCTCTGGCAAGGACCTGGAGCAATACCACCTTCTGTTGGTAATTAGGTGGCCTCGTGTTGTCTGGTAGCTGGTAGTCAGGGGTTGGATTTCGCCATCCACTTTTGAAAATGAAAGCCAAGGAGCTTGGGGGCAGCCCCTCCAAAGGATGAGAGAGAAAAAAGTGGCTCCTTCTTTGTAACATTCAGGCTGCTTGTTGGCTCAGCTCCGTGAAGATCCCTCCCAACTAAGGGTTGGTTTTTCTGTTTATTGCAGCGAAATAAAGAACCTGAGAATGTGTTCAAAGGCCACTCTCCTCCTCAGCAATTTTTCTTTATTTTTATCAAGTCCATAAACGTAGTCCTCAGCGTCCATCCTCAGGAGTGCTTGAGTCACATATAGCCACTACCAGTTTAGAGTTGGGGAAACTGAGGCACGCTTACTTCATTTTCACAAGATCGCTCAGTAGATTGCAAATCTCTCTTTGCTTCTCACCCTTCAGTAGAGACTGCTTGGTTACCCCTCACAGGCCTGCTGGCTTATAAGGTGTTGCGTGTAAGATGTACACCATCCTCCTTGAGAATCACCAGCTGGGCTCTTGAGTGCATTGTGCAGGCTGCGAAGGTCAAGGGGGCTGCAGATGTGGGGTCCAGCCGACCTCTGCCTGGGCTTTTCGTCACCTTGTGAGAGGTCCGCAGGGCACACACAAACTGGTTTGTGGCTTCTGTTGACCTCTCACTGGCCTTTGATCCGGTAGTTAGGAGTTGGTTGTGGGCTAAGTTGGATACACTCAGTGTAGACCCTGGTATTGATGCTCCTCTCGAGGCTGAACTTCACACTTCTGTGGGGTCGGGAGGGCCTCCGAGGGAATCCCCAGAACAGTGGTAGGGCAGGATGCTTTCACCCACCCACCCTCTTCCTTTTCATTTGTTCCATAATAACCAGTCAGAGGTCACTGACTGAAGACCCACAGGCCCACTCTGCCCCCCGGACAGATGTGCTTTGTTTGGCCAGTCAGTGTTTTGGAAAACTTTTACTCGGTTGCCAGTAATTAAAACTTGGGAGATTTCACAGAAGGAACACAGTTTTTGGCTTCTCTTAGCAAATCAGAAGATCTGGCTGCACTCAGCCCACTTTGAGTCCCATAGCAATCAGGAGCAGCCCCTCAGTTTAGAGAAAAAGCAAACACTCCAGTTCTCCCAATTCTCCCAGTTCCCACTCCTGGTGCCCGCACCCTCGACTTGCTATTCCCCCCACCTCCCCACAGGACTTCCTTGCTTAGTTAGAGAGAACGCGTGTTTTCAGGCCAGCAGTGACGTGGCTTCACCCAGCACAAACCTTGGGATCCTGCCATCTGACTGTCACCCCCCAAAGAACTGAGTCAGCCATCCTGCTTATCATTAATAAGTCTTCAGAGGAGGCCTTCTCAACCTGGAGTTCACCTGCTCCAAAGTAATTAGTACCGCTTTGGGGTATGTAAGGTGAGTTTAAGGGAAAAGATGGTGAAGGACGTGAAGTTCGAGCGGCCGGCGCCCACTCTGCTGGGGGCATCATGTACTCTCCCGCCAGGAAAACAGAGTAGCCCAGGGATTAGCATTGGCAGCAGGTCCCCGGAATGGAGGGACCCGTGGGCAGAACAGGGTGCCCAGAGCCCAGGACTGGGGTCACCTGATGGAAGCTAGAAGCATGGAGGCCTGTCTGTCTGGCGCCACAGTGGAGATGGAGCTGCTGAGAAGGCAGAGGAAGAAAGGGAAGAATACCCTGGCTTCTCTTCCCCTCCCCGCCCAGCCCTGGTGTCCTCCCAGTGCCTCCCATTGGCCGAACGCAGCGGGAAGCCGGCCGCAGGAGTCAGCCTCTCTGTGATGCAGAGAAAAGCAATCAAGGGACACGAAGAGGATCTAAGGAGCAGCAGGCCCGGGACTGGCACAGTGCGGCTACGATTAAGACAGCCCGTTCAGCTCGCCACAGAACCAAATCTGGACAAGACAGAGAAGTTCTGATGTTATAATCTAGAAACTGTAACCACATCCCTCAAGAGTTGACAGAGATGCAGGTGGCTGATAAACTTCTGCCAAAATGTTTCTTCCTCCTGACACCAGGAAAGAAAAAAAGTGTAAATCCATAACAATTAGGAGATAAGTATCTAACGTCATATCTCGCAGGGAAGGAATGTTAGAGCCCATCACTAAAGCGAAGGCAACTGTGTCTCCACCAGTGTGACCTCAACCAGCCGTGGCTCAGAAGAGGCATCTTGGCTCGTCCCAGGGTGTTCCCAGGGAAACCAACAGAGCTGGAAAGGGCAGCCTCCGCCTTCCTGAGTAGCTTAGTAGCTGCTGAAGATGGGGCTTCCAGGAGAGGGCTCAGCCTGGACCCCACAAGGCAAGCTAATCAGGGTCAGCGCCAGGATGTGCCCTGCAGGAACCAGAGAGAAATCTGCAGGCTTTCCAGGCCAAGACACCTGACGTGGGGGGGCTGTCGAACACTGCAGGGGGAAGAGGGAGCAGCCAAACAAGAAAGAGTTTCAGGGCCCATTGTGAGGAGATCTGTGAGTGATAATAGGAGTGGAATAATAATAATTCTTAGAGCTCTTTACGGAGCAGTTACCATTACCAAGCACTGACCTAAAGCACCTCATGTTGAATTAACTCATTTCTTTATTAATGTAATTCATTGAGGTACTGCTATTATTAGCCCCACTTTCTTCTAATGTGGAAACTGACGCATTGGTTCTTTGGAACTTTCAGATTCCTTGTATTGCACTTTTGTTTTTCTTTTTCAATAGAGGACGGAAGGAGGTTGTCCACTTTCTGTTTTGCCAGGTAAGAGAGAGAACATTTCCGATGTCCAAGTAAGGACATTGGAAAAAACACTGCCATCTACTATCACCATCACATCATAAAATAAGAACATTTTCACACTAAAGCAGTCAAAAGGACGTAATCTCAGAGAAATAAGAAAGCAACCTGCACAGCGGGTGTGTGGCAGATCCCGGATTCAAATCTGGGCAGTTTGGCTCCAGAAGTGAAGGGAGCTGCTCAGCTTCTGCCCAAACATAGTTCACGGCTGCCCTGGAGGGTGAGAGAGTGAGGGGCCCCCAGGCAGGAGGAACTGGCGGGGGGCCAGGTCAGCAGGACAGTGAGGCTGCCTCATAGTACAGGGACAGGACCCAGCGGGAGTGGGGGACCTCAGGGCACCCAGCAGGAGTGGGGAGCTCAGCACCCAAAACCGGGGGTCGGGAAGGGGGTGCCATGATAGTCTGCCTTGTGCTGAGAACTTTACCAGGGCCACATCTGGAGTGGGCCTAGCCTTCTCCCCCGGTGGGCCTGAGCCACCAAATCTGGGTTCTCATAAATCAGGATCATTGTGAGATTAAATGACATCACACATGCCATAAGCATCCAAGACCACAAAGAGTCACCTTGCCTTTTTCAGACTGGAAGTATATCACTGCCCACACCCCGTGCAGACAATACTTGGGAGAGATTCCTTTATTACGTTTCATGGATGGAGAGACCTTTAGTCCTTTCCCAGAATCACACCGTGAGTCTAGCTAATTCTCCTGCCTGATTTTCTTTTCTGTCAGGTACTCTATTCCAACAGATGCATTAAATTAAACCTTCCGCAGACCTGGCATCTTCTTATAGCATATTCCCTCATTTGTATGATAGGTGATGTAAACATAACAAAAAATCATGTGGTCTCAGGTCACTGGGCGACAGGCAGTCTTGGGTGAGAAGCCCCCAGGGGACAAGTGCCATTCACTTTGTCCCGGAATCCAGTGAGGGATCCAGTGATCATGCCTTTACCTAGAAGAGAGAGGCAGAGAGGACAACAGACTGAAGAAAGTTGACAAATATGCTACTGAATAAAAATGAACGTTATCTTAGTAATTTCCTGTGCGTTTACACCAGGCACTAAGAAAAGAGTTGACTTTGGTAACTAATGTTCCGTACTTTCAACAAAATTAACCTGCATACCCAATTACTGTGTCTATGGAGAAGAATATAAAGATGAAGATGTCAAAGACTCGCCCTTCAAACAACCGAGAAGAATCTGGTAGGGAACGTAAGACACACCAGTTACATAAATAACCACTGGGGTGGTTATTGGGGTGTTATTGGGGTGTCCTGCAGGGGTGGAAGACAAGCTCGAAGGGGCGATTTGAGGTCTTGGTGAAAGTGGGGATGAGAACGGTCTCCACCTCACAGGACTGCTGTGAAGGTCCAACAAAGTGTAGAAGATGCCAGAACGGCACCCGGCCCCGAATACGTGCCCAGTGGCGTGGCATGGCCGTGTCTGTGTCCGTCCTTGATGAGGCTGCCACCACGAGCACCAGGAACACCGTCCTGTCGAGGCCTGAGGAGGAATCACCAGAGAGTCCAGCTGGGTGGGATTTTCTAGCTGCCAGGTACGGAAACTTTCACATTTCTCCGATTGGGACTTTTTCTTTTTAAATCCGGGACAGAGGACTGTCCACTTTTTGTTTTGCCAAGTCAGAGAGAATAATTTCCAAGGAGAGAGTATATCGCCAATGTCCAAATAAGGTCACCTGGGAAAAAACCTGCCACCTACTATCACCATCACGCCATAAAACGAAGGACATTTGGACGCTGAAGCAGTCGAAGGGACACGATGTTGGAGAAACGGAGAGTCCTTTAAATTGAGTCATCTTGTGTTCAGGGACAAAGAAGCTTCCAAGCTGCTCTTCTCGAGGCAGCCTCAGCCCAGAGCACGGGAACCACTGTTCTCCGTGGCCTGTGCATCGGGGTGTGTTCTCTGATTTTGTCCAGCAGATCCTCTTCGCAGCAACCTGTCTGTGAGTGGCCACCTCGCGCCGTCACCACGGTGACACTGGCCACTCGGATGAGCCTGAACATTACTGCGAAACAAGAATGAGCCTGGGGGTCTGAAGGCCTGGCTGGCCCCCCAGATGGTCGGCCTTGGGCAGGTCCCTGGCCCTCCCAGGCGGTGGAGCCCGCTGTCTGCTCTAGCGGGCGGCAGACCTGCCAGGGACTAAGTAGATGATGCCTTTCTGCAGCATCATGACTTCATTCCTTTCAAGTTCTTCGGAAACCCTTTGATTCTGTCTGAAAGCCCCGTGGCCAGCCAAGCCACTCTCCAGGCCCCTGGCCACGGTCAAGTCCATGTTTAAGAATGGTAGTGGCCGTGGCGCCCAGCCTGAAACTCACTGTACACCTTTGGAACAGAGAGTGCACGGTAGCTGCAGATCGCTGATCAGAACCCTTCGGCCTTATGCGTGCGCCCTGACAGGTCCTTGCTGGAGGCCTTCCCTGGCCAGTCCAGGGCGGTGGGCACACAGCAAATCGTGGCGCGCCGGCTTTGCTCTGGTAACGGCCTTTCCTGTGGGGCTTCTGTAATTGATAGCTCACTGTGACACCCTCAGCTCCCACCGGGCAGGGACTCTGTGTTTCCTTTCTTCCTCGGCAGGACTCGTTTGTGCGCGGCGCAGGGACCACCCTGTTCTCCAGCAGACCAGGGCCGGCCTTACCTAGCTTTCAGCTTTCAGACCAGGAGTGGGCAAACCGGGGATGGAAGGCCAAATCTAGCCCGCTGCCTGTTTTTTGTCTGACCCGCAGGATCAAGATCACCTTACATTTTTACATGATGGGAAAAAAGTCAAAATAATTCTGTCCATTTCTGTTGTGTAAGCCCCCAGTCTGTGGTCCTTTGTGATGGCAGCTCTAGAAAACTAACACATCTACTCTCTGGTCCTTTACAGAGAGTATTTGCTGATCGCTGTTGAACTAAGCTATCTGACCCTCACTCAGGACCTAACCTAGGTGTGCTAGGGCTCAGACCCCCATTCCTATCTCCTGGGTTCCTTGCCAGAGTGTGCTCATTTCTCCACCTATCAAAACGTATGCCTACTTGTGCCTTGTGCCCTCAGGGCTCACAGACAACCCACTTTTCCTAAACTTTGGTCAGTAAATGTGGATGATGAGTGGTGGATGATGGCTTAGTAAGTTGACCCAGAAGTGACATCTGGCTTGTCCTCCTATTTTAAATGTCTTTTCCCAGAGGCGGAGTCCTCTGAGACATGTCCCCTCGGGTCTGCCTCTCGTGTGGCTTTGGGCAGTGCCTGCTCGGTGCACAAGTGGAAATTCTCATTCTGAGATGAAAGAACCGACAGCTCCAGAAGATGATTATGGGCCCCATGGCTATGTTCAGAGCTTTCAGGGAACAAGGCTGGGACGGCCCTGTCCTCAGAGGAAGACTTTGTACAGTTCCTAAGTAAATATGTCCTGCAGCCAGGGGACAGTGGATAGAAAACAGTCATCATAAAGGCCAACACAAGATGACCAGGTCCATAGCCCATCCTGGATCCAAGAATTCCATGTATTTGGGTCCTGGAGCTGCCATAACAAAGTACCACCAACTGAGTGGCTACAACAACAAATTTATTCTTTCCCTGTTCTGGGGGCTTGAAGTCTGAGATCAAGGAGTCAGCAGGGCCATGTTCCTTCCAAGGGCTCTAGAGAAGCAACCTTCCTTACCTCTCCCAGATTCTATGGCCCCAGGCATTCCTTGGCTCTAGCTGCATCTCCAGTCTCTGCTACCAGTCTCACATGGTCTTTCCCCACCATGTCTTTCTGTGTCCTGTCTTCTTATAAGGACACCAGTCATTGGATCTAGGCCCCACCGTACCTCCAAGATGATTTTATCTCCACATCCTTGACAGATTACATCTACAGAGACCCTGTTTCCAAACAAGGTCCCATCCTGAGGTTCCAGGGTGGGGTGGGGTTGGAAGGGACACCGTTCACCTCAGTACAGTCAGTATGGTTGAAAGTGAGAGAAGCCTCAACCAAACTTGCTCAAATCCAAAGGGAATGTTTGGCTCCTCTAACTGGGAAGTTTAAATGTGACTCTTCAGGTTTCAGGCACACAGCAGGATCCAAGGGTCCAAAGAATGCTTTTAGGAATCCATCTCTTTTCTTCTTCATCTCTGGACTCTGTGTTCCTCTGTGTTGGTATCCTTCGGGCAGGTTCCCGTCCTGCATGGTGAGAAGAATGCCCTGTAGCTGTTCTAGGCTTCCATCGTCCCTACAGTCAATCCCAGCAAAGAGAGGACCTTTTTCTTGATTTTCCAGGAAAAAAAGTCCCCAGAGGTCTCTCTCTTGCTTGGGTGGCATGCCACTTCCTTAACAAACACTTGTGCACGGGATAGAGCGCTGTCATTAGCTGGGCCTGCCTGGGTCCTATGTCTCCCTGTGGAATCAGGGAATGGGGTCAGCCCTCCCTGACTCCTGGGGTGAGGCAGAGGATTCTTCCCAAAGGTGCAGGACACAGAAGACCCCAGATGGGCATTATCAGGGGGCATGACAACCATACACCTCTCGCTCAGAGGCAACCATGTATCAGGCTTGGAAATAATGCTTCCAACTAAAGTTAGTGTTAGAGGCTGATGACAATGATCCATTTCCCCTATTCCTGTTTTCATTTCTTTCTGGTGAATACTAACATTGAAGTTGACAGAGAACTTGGAGAGCCTTTCCCTTGGCCCTTGTTTTGGGGAACTTCCCAGAGAGACACGGGTATAGACTCCCTTGAACAGTTTACCCCATGCTCTCATGATTGCTAATTGTTCTGCCAGTTGTTACTGTTCTGTCAGACCCCAGAGGTGGGGCATCATTATCCAGGCCTGCTTGGCCAGGCAGGAAAGCGTGTGTAGGACGGGGTGCTGAACCTATGGAGTGTCACGCACTCTCCAGCTAATGAATGCAGGCTTGTAAAAGCATTTGGACACGGCTGGCATCCTTAATGGGAGGGTGGCTGATAGCTAACTCCTAAAGCCGTGCTTGTCTACAAGCAGCCCTTAGAAAGCAGGAAGCATACTACATGAATCTTCGGGGGAGCAGTTGGAGCTAGAGTCTCTCGTTCGTTCATTCCGCAAGCACTTTTTTGAGAACGTCCATGCCAAGCTCTGTTTGAGACACTAGGAATACAAAAGACAAAGGAGAGTCAGACCCTAGAAGGTCTACTTTTTACTGGAGAATCCTGCGCAGAAACAGAAAATCATTAAAGAACTGCGTGGTAAGGGATGCACAGGAAGTACAAATGGGAGAAGGGCACAGGCAGGAAATTCTTTGTGGAAGTTGTGAGGAGAACATGCTGTAGATCAAGGACTTGGTTTTGGAATTGGGGCAAATCAACCTAAAAGTGCTTTTAGGTCTCAACTAACAGAAGACCTAACTCAAACTGACTCGAAAAATTAAGTTAATTTATCTTCTCCTGTAACTCTGAGTCCAGAGGAAGGGTGGTTTGATATAGAGGTTACCATGTTTTCAGGACCAGGGTTCCATTTCTCTGCCACTCTTTTGACTGCGCTGTCCTCCACCGGTCAGCTTCTTCCTTAGGCTGGCTTCCCTCATGGAAACAAAATGGCTATAGCAAAATGGCTACTAACACCCACACACTGGACAACCCGGATGACCCAGCACTTCTGAGAGTCACTCTGTTGGACTGGCTGAAGTCACATGCCTTCATCTCATCTCATTAAGCCATATTTCACTGCCTTACTACAAGTCGGCTGTGAGTCCAGGAGAGTCTCCAGGGCACCGATGCTCCTTCCATGTGATGATGCAGGGATCCAGGCAGAAGCAGTCTCCCATCTTGTAACCACACTCCTGGGACATACAGCCTCCTGAATTGGACCAGCAAGAGAAGAGCCAGCCGGGGAGGCCAACACTGGAAGTCAAATGCCTCCACCTGGAACGAATGGAAGTGGCAGCCAGGGCTCCTGCTCACATTTCACTAAGACAAGTCACGTGGCCACGCCTCGCATCAAGGGACAGGTGAGAGCAATCTGTGCCTAGAAGTCGAGGAGAACCGGGTGCTGGCGGATGCTGGGGACGCCTCCTGCAAATTCCCGGGCTTCTCCAGCAGGTGCCCTGCCTGCCTGCTCCACTGGAACCAGTCTCCTCCGAATCTGCCGCCACACGCAGGAGCTTGTTTCCAGAGGGGGAGGAGACTGGCAATGGAAAGATTAGCCGCTCCCAGGGTTCCACGCGGGATCAGTATTTTCAATAGTACTTTGTGAGTTCAGCCTCAAAGTAAATGGTTAATTCATCTTGTATCAACAGCACTGTGATTCATAATGTAAACTTGGAGAATCCTTGATGTTTCGGCCCACATTCCTTTTAATTTGGCTCTGCATTCTTTTAAAGCCACAGTGTGCTCACTTAATAGAATGCAGCATGCAAATGCACAAGCTTTTGCCCGGAGGCAATTTAGCCTGGCTGTTTCAATGGATGTCTTCTTTCAAGTGTATATTCTTTCTTAAATTATTTACTGAGTAAACACACTTTGCATTTTCAAAAGGGAGATTAAGACAGCTTGCTGCCGACCTAGTTGAACGTAAAGCCCCCTTTGCCCAAAGTTGGAAAGAAGTTACTTCGGGTTTCCCCAAAGTTCCTTCTCTGGCTCACTCGCTGGGAACCCCTCTCCTGGCTTGTTTTTCTGATGCTCGGCGGACTCTGCATTCCTGTAGCTCTGCCTGTAGAGATACCTGCCGGCAGGCCCTGGCTGTGACTATCCTCCAGGCTCCCTCACCAATGGGGCCCGCCAGTGCCAGCCTTTTTGTCCCCTGCTCCTATCCATTCAAGGGCCCCAGCAGCTCCTTCTTCTGGTCCTTAGAGGCACCATATCAACCCAACATCTTTGAGGTGCAAAGCTGGGGAGCTGGCCTGAGTCAAGCTTCCTTCCACCTCTGTCTGTTCCAATTCTCTTTTCCCCCACTCCGTACCCTCTGTCCTAAATACCTGCCCACCCTTGCTTCGAAAGCAAGTGCCCTCTCCTGCCGACCTCCTCCACTGTGTGCCTCGTTTCCGTGAGGACCGTTCCTCCTCTTACCTTCAGAGAGAAGACCCAGTAGGGCTCTGAAAAGGCATATGGCGTGAAGTTCCATGTCTGGGGGGTTCACTTCAGCTTTTAACTTCAGCCTTACCTACACAGACTCCCTGAGATTTTCCTGCAAATTGAGTTTACGCGGATGTCTTCTCCATTCACCCTGGAATGGAACGATTAGAATGACAGGAGCTGCATTCTTTCATTATCCTCCTGTGGGTGGGTCTCTCCCAAGTTGTGTTGTCAGCAACAGTGCCATGTGTTCTACGTGCTGGGGCTGCAAAGGAGAAGAACACTCTAGGCTCTGGACGTGCCAAGGAGGGGGTGGGCTCTTCGGTCTTCCTGAATGTCTGCGAGCCAGCGGAGAGGTCAGGCTGTCCTGGGCTCGGTGGTGTGCTGAGTGAATGACGGATAGGAGATGTTAAGAATGATCGCGGGTGGGGGCGCCTGGGTGGCTCAGTTGGTTAAGCGACTGCCTTCGGCTCAGGTCATGGTCCTGGAGTCCCGGGATTGAGTCCCGCATCGGGCTCCCTGCTCAGCGGGGAGTCTGCTTCTCCCTCTGATCCTCCCCCCTCTCATGTGCTCTCCCTCATTCTCAAATAAATAAATAAAATCTTTAAAAAAAAAAAAAGAATGATCGCGGGTGAAGCACAACCCCTCTTTGCCTTGCGATGAGAGAAGCCCAACTAGGAAGGCCAGGGAAGAGCTGAGGACTTAGGGATTCCTGTGTATTCATTTTTCTAACCATGCTTCAGATTAAACAACACCCGCAGTTAATCCTTTATAAATTAGCATCACGGATGCCTTGGGGCCCTCAACCCACAAATAAAATTGTTGTCAACCAAGAGACGCACTACCGTATATTACTTAAGGCAGGATTTTAAAGAGTTTTCATGCTTTTAATCTGTTTCACTGCTGAGTTTCAATTTTGCTGATTTCCTTTGCAAGTCTGACGCGGATGGCTGTGGTAAATAGAGATTGTGACAGTGACTTGGGCAAACGGGATGTGTCGAGTCTGTTCTGAAGACTTATGCCCCTTCCAGAGAAAAAGGGAAAAATCAATTTGGGTTTTAAATCCAGCCACCAAGTAGCACTGATCAGTGTTCATAATTAGCCTCACTTTAACAAGCCGTGAAGTCCTGTTTTTATTTATTTATTTTGGGGACTGAGAATCTCCCTGCCTCCTGAGTAAATATGGCCTGTTAAGTCTGAATTAGCTGTCATTGCAGAAGAATTAATGTCAGGGCACAGCTTTTCTAGTGGGGAAGGGAAGAAATAAAGGAGACAGATCTTAGCGGAGTCTTACATGATAAATGAGGACCGAGCAGATCATTCATCTCCTTCGAGGAAAGTGGACACAGGCACTAAAGCAGTTTTGCGGAAGACGTGTCAGCAAATGTGATCATTTTGTAACCTGTCAGGAGGAGAGGGAGCTAGTCCTTCCAAGGGGCCACAGGGGAGTGGGCTTGTCTGATGCGACCATCTCCATCCATCCATCGAGGTTGGGAGAGGAAGGGGGTGGGCGGGGAGGACTCCAGCTGAAGCCACAAGGATGTCATCTTCCTTCGGAGAAAGAAACTCATCCAGAACTGAGAAAAGGCTGCCAACACCCTGCAGAGATTTCTTTGCAGAGATACGAAATAGGAGGGCATGTTAGACTCTGTTAGACTAAGACGGCGGACCTTTTCCTGCTTGGTATTTGCAGGACGTGCGGATGGGGTTTGCTGTGCGGCGTTAGGCACCTGGACACCTGGCCGGGCCACCAGCCACTCCATCCTCGCTGTGTGGCTGGTTCTGCCAGAGGAGCATGGGCGAGGCCTCTTGACCTGGGTTCCCTTTGACAGTCTCAGCAAGGCATTCCGGGGTTCAGCCTCTTTGCTCAGAGTGAGCTAACACCTGAGGAGGCAACTTCATGGGAGACTCTCTGCGGGCATCTCGGAGCACGTGTCTCCAGTCTGGTTCTCCTCCTGACTTCCCAGCATTTGGCGGAGCCAGACCTGAGGGGGCTGGAATCCCCAGAGGTGAGGGCCCACCAACCCAGGCACATGAGGCACTCGGGGACTTTGTGTCATTTCTCATTTCCATCTTTTTTTTTTTTTTTTTTTTTTTTGTGGGTTACGGAGCAAATATAACATTTCCTCCTGGCGTAACAGAGCAGTGAGCCCCAGTGACAGATGACGGTTTCACAGCCTGAACTGCAAGGTTGACACTTGCTTCTTAATCCTGTCCTTTTCTTCCTAAATCTCTTTTACTTTTTCCCCGGTATTTTTGTACAGGTAAGTACCTTACTGACATATGTTTCCTTGGAGTCTTTTACTTTACCAGGAAACACTGCAAAAAAAATGAGGCTTGTCTCGAATTTTAAATTAAAAAGAGAAGCTCACATGGGGCCCTTGATCGCTTGCAGATTACTACATGGTACCGCGAGCCCAGAAAGCCATTGGATTTGCTTTCGCTTTGCAGTAAGCATTTCTCCGGGTGCCGTGTGACGGTCACGGTGGAGTCGCTCATTTCCTCGTGGATCATTTTAGAACCAAAAGCTCCTCTGTACGTGCACACTCACATACACACACACCATACGCACGCACACACAAGCCCTACACTGGGCTCCCTACCCCCACCTGTGAAGCCATCGTTTGATTAGCCAGCTTGGTCTTGGATGGTCTTTGTCAGAAAACCCTTCGTGTATCTATGTGAATTTTTTCTTTCCTCTGCTCTTTCCTAGAATCATCCAGAACCGCATCCTGGTCGTCATCTTGGCCATCATCCTGGTCGTCACCATCCTGATGGCGATCACTTTTTCTGTCAGAAGACACTGATGGATCTGCTCTTCCCTGATAAACAGCAAAAACGGCTCGTTCTGAGTAATTAAGACAAAATGGTCACATGAATCATTCTTTTATGCTGACAGGCCCTGAATGACCCTCCCTCTTTTCACCCCTGTTCAGCTCAAGTGCAAAGGGTGTAAAAATATTTTCTATTCCTGTTTGCATGTGGGTCGGTTTCCTTTTCTAGGCTTGTCTTCACCCAGATTTGTTTTTTGTAGGGGAAGGTGAATGTTTATTTGTCTTTTGGTGATTTCATCTCCTAACCAAAATAGCCTTGGTGACATTCTTCCTTGCCCTGTGGACATGTCAGGGGTCACGGTTTGGGATAGGGCATGATGAGTCAGCCGTGGGGCATCTGATGGGCTGTGCTGTTTGTCACACATCTCTTGTCACCAAATTGCCCTTCTGTGATGTCCAAGGATAAAAACGCAGAGAAAAACAGGGGCCAGAGCCAGTGACTGGCTCTAGCAAACCAGCCCTGTTCTACCCAGGCATACTGAAGATAATCTGCCTGCCTGAGTGCTTTCACTGAAAAGGTGGATATTTAATGTCAGTTGTGCCGGAAATTGACTTAGCACTTTCTCTGTTTATATATATATATATATATATATATATATAAATTTTTTTTTTTTTTTTACAGCCAAGAATATTTTTGCTGAGCCTGCCCAAGATCCACTTTTCACAACTTTGATTACTGGCTACATGAAATATTTCCTTACCTTCCCCAAATCCCATAGTCTCCAGAATTTGCTGGCAAAGTGAGCCCTGGCACGATATTTAATTGTGACCTCCTCTCCCCTGACCTGTGTAAGCATCTCGGCATCCTTTCGGTTTTAATATCTTCACTGCCAAAAGCAGCCCTCATACAAGCAAAAGGTCTGACAAGGCTCTCTCCACATCCATTCCAGTATGTAAGAGAACATGAATATTTCAGGAAGAGCAAGAACATGAGTCCGTCAGTGTGAAATTTCAAATGTGATTATAAATATGGTAGAGTTCTATAGGATGATCCACTAGAAATAAACTTCATGGAAAACGTTCACTAACCTCCTTTCAAAGAATAAGGGGTTGCAGCATATTACAAGGACGGCTTGGATTTTCTACAAAAAAATGTTAGCACAGCCTTCCTGAGTTCACTGTGTATTCAAACCTCTGACGTGCTTTGTGATTTCCTTTGGTTTCTTTCTGTCCGAGGTAACCGGGAATTGCGTTCAAAATGAGTTCATTTATGATCAGGCTTAAGGTTGCCCCAAGCTGAGGTCATTTTCCCCCTAGTCATAAAGCAAAATGTGTTTTTCTTAAGACTTCATAGGCACTTCCAAGGTCCGTACTATCTTTTGAATATAATTGGAAGCTTTGAATCCTTGAAAAGCAAACCTGTTCTCTCCCCCCAAAAATGCTAACCACCTGTGCCTGTAGATCGAGATCACCTGGATGCAGCACTTTATTTTTATGTTTTTTTTCCCCCCAACTCAGAAAAGAACAGTTATGGTTTAGAGAGGAAATGCAGAATGGCAAAATCTACCAGAGAAATCGCACTTAGCGCACTTAGCCAGGGCCTACATGTGTCCAGATAAATCATTTAGTATTGTGTACATAAAGCTGTGGCCTTTACCTCGCAGGGATGGTATGGGATTTTGGCCGAGCGAAGTAGGACAGTGAAGGAGTGGGAAGGCAGTGCGAATTTTCCTATCAGCTTAAGGGATCTATCTCAGCAAGATTCTTTTATTCCGATAACGGAATTCTGTACATGCTGAACACACTGGAGAAACCATTAAAGAGGAGGAAACAAACAGACAACCTCCTTCTCGTTCTGAAACACGAATGGCGGGGAAGTATTACACCAGCCTCTCGGGTAGCTGCTTTTGGAACTGTTGTTCTTAGCCAAAGTGTATAACCAGCTCTCTACCTACGCCTCACGCCGCTTCCCCGGGCCACCCAGCAAGCCAGGTTGATCTGATCATCTAAACCAGTGCGCTGGCTCCTAAATATTTCAGTAAAACCCTGTGTTCGTGTTGAAGTAGATGAAATGGGGAGGTAATGCACTGCTCACCCCTCAGTGGCTTTTTACTTGCCAGTTCTGTCTCTTTATCGGCTCTTGCCTGAGATTTTGCCCCAATTCAGCCTCGAGAGTGAGAGTATCGGAACAGATAACCCTTGGCCTGACAGCCCCGTCCAGCCCACCTGGAGAAGGGAGCCTGACAGTGGGCGCTTTGTAAGAAGCTGCTCTGAAGTCCCCCGAACCCCTGCGTGGCCCTCCCGGGTGCTGGAGGAGAAATGCGCAGGAGCCCGGCGGGGACACAGTTTTCTCCCCACTTCGCTGCTCCACCAGGGAAGGGGAAAAGCCCACCGAGGTGAAGCAGGTCCAGATCTGTGAAAGGTTCTAGGAACTTAACCCGTAGACTTTGATCGAGGACTTATTTCTACGGTTGGGCACGTGTGCTAATGATGATGTTCAGAAGGAAGGTGGGATGGGGGGGTGAAGGCGAGGACTCGGAGGAGGACGAGGAGGAGGAAGCCCTTGCCATCTAAAATTCATGCAGACTAAACAGTTTCCCCGACCGAATAAACACAGTGGATGCTACCCTGCTCCGGAATCAAAAGCAATTTAATTAAAGTCTCTTAAGTTGTAAAGAGTTTTAAATGTTCCGTGTTGAAGGCGAATGCCTGCAGATGCACTGGGCTTGACGTCAGCCGCCAGGCCTGGGCTGGGAGGCCATTTGCTATTCTGTTTAAGGCAGGCTGGATTGTCTTATTTTGGAACCAGCTTGGTGGGGGGTTTGCTTTGCTACGGCTTCTGAGCCCTGAGCTTCAAAGGCTGAAATTAATGGTGAACAAAATTGTGCGGCTCTGGCCGTCCCATGCGGGGCAAGCCCATTGAGGGTTATCATTAAGTAAGGAAATAAAGAGGGGGAAAAAAGCCTGCCTGTTCCAAAAACCTCATCAGATAATGACCTCAGTGATTGGATTTTCATTACCAAACAGCATCCAGAGATTATCCACCCCGTAGAATAAGGGAAGGGGGTGGAAAGAAAGAAAGGAAAGCAACTGTCTTTCTCTCCCTCTCTCCTCTTTTTTTTTTTTTTTGCCCATCTTTTCTTTAAAACTGTCAGATCATTTCAGTATTTCAAATCCGAGGAAAACAGCCTGCCTGCTGCTGTATTTGAAGTTGTAATGGTGTCAAAAAGTCACGACTGACTGACAGCCGTCAGTCCCAGAGGGGCTCATTAAATCATAAAAACTTGACAAGGAAATAATTGCGCATCGCCAGCAACTTGGCGCCTGTTTAGACGGTTTTATTTTCTTTCCTTATTAGTCCCCGCCATTACGTTCATTAACAAATTGCATTAAACAACCGTTAAGGGCTAATGATTTGTTTATCGCTTATTATTATTATTATTATTATTATTTAAACATTAGCTGTGTCAGGTGGTACCCATGCAGCCTCTTGCCATCATCTGACTGAATATTTTTCCACTCCTGAGCTCTGGGTACTGTTGGAATATGAAATAGATTATTCATTACTCTCCTCTTTGCCACTGATTTGATTTCATGTAGCGTCTTCCACAGAGAAAGATGAAAACTTGTCAAAAATAGGTTATATCTTATTCGAGGGGGCAACAATAGCAGGTACAGCACACTTTAATATTTAATTAAGGTTGATGTTAACCCCTTTAAATGACTTTAGCTGTAAGTTCTATTCAAATGCAGAAGAGAAAAATAATTGTTCTTAATTTGCAACCTGTTCAGCAGGCATTCTTCATGGAGTTAGCTGGAAATTTAGAGCCGAATTTTTAAATAATGAAATTTCCCATCATAAATATTTATAGCCATTTGTCTACGTAGTTGAGAATTAACTACAAGCAATGATTTCCTTGTCTCTTTGGTTTGAACTGCTAGCCTGGTGGGGCACTCGGTGCTTGGGAGTGGAGGTGGCTTTCCTGGGAGAAATGCAGATCCAGAGCCAAGGACGGTTGGTTGGTTGTGGCTGGGGCTGGTCTCAAAGGAACCTCTGTGAGTCCCCTGTCTCTGGTCCACTTGTCTCCTCCACTAGCTGAGTGTGTGGTTGGAGGACTGTGGTCTGGAGAGTAAGTAGGGATTTCTTAAAGGAACACTTGTGCATCCAGTCGGCTGGTGTGGGGAGCGTGTGATGGGGCGTCTCTGTGTAGTCAATGAGCTCATTGCAAACAGCGCTTCCCTAAGAGACAATAGGAGCAATGCTTTGCTGGGATTGACCTTCTATCTTTTTTCCTTTCTGTGACTTGCCGTTGGTGAAATCATTAGCTTTTCCACGGGCTCTGAGCTTTGAGGGGAAAAGCTCCATCATCATCATCGTCATCATCGTCATTCGGGGTCTGAGGTCAGTGGCATTCTCCATGCCCGAACGTCTGGCGGCATCTGATCTCCTTGTTTGATCCGATGAGTTTCACAGAGCCATGGAAGCTACTCTCAGAGGCCTGGTCCACTGGTACTGCAGGGCTGGGGTGTTCCGGTCAATAACAGGGAACGAGGAGTACTTTTCCGCCAACCTGCTTTACTCCCACCCACCCGTCCCTAGAAAGACAGACCTCCTTGGGCGGCCACTCCATGGATGTGAAGGGGAGAGATGGCGCATGTCCCTTGCTCAGCCACCATCTCTCAGCATCACCCCCTCCCCCCAAGGACAGATGGTCCCAGCAGGAGCTGTGGCATAGGAGGGGCGGGTCCAGCAGGTGGGAGCCAAGCGAGGCCTGCCCTAAGCTTCAGACATCACCATGGGCATAGAAATGGTCCACACACCAGGGTCTAAGGGGTCTCAGGTCTCTATTTCAGTCTGTTCCAAATTAGCCACATGACAACTTACCACCTTCGGAATGGACTCCACACCTCAGCAAAAGACAGGCTCAGAGTCGTTTCTCCAAAAGGAAGGAAGGCTTTGTGGTAAGCCATCCCCAGTCTGACTCCCAGAGACCCTGGTTGCCTGAGATGAGCCACCAACCCTCAAACTGGACCTCATCCTATGCTATAATTCACTAACCTTAAGCCAGACTCCAGGAAACATTCTTGTTTAGATGGCTTTGCCTGCAGCCCATTGGGCTCAAACCAGTATGTCTGCCAGGGGCCATCCACATCTTGTGACTTGTCAGGTAGCTCTTAGACACGATGTCAGCCTTTTAAAAATGGGGCAGGGGACTGTGTGGACAGCTCAGAGAAGTTCTTAAAGCCACAGGATACTCCCCAAGAAAGGAGACATTGCAGGGTAACCAAGAGCTGCCAGGTGCAGGCAGGAGAATAGTGTATGTGATTGGAGCCAAGGCTGGATATAGGGTCCTCTTCTGTGGTAGAGGAGCCAAGACCCAGGGAATGCTAAGAGAGACTGCCCATGTCCATTAGGATTCTAGGTCAGTAATAAGGGGAATGTTCCAAAGCCCTCTTACCAGAGGCAAGTTGGGCAAAAACAAGATGGTGGCACAAACCCAAAATGACAGGACAAGTGGGTTGGGAATGTGTGAGGAGGTGAGGAATAGATGGTGTATGGGTTAAGGATGGATTCCCAGCCCCAGGGGACAAGAAATGATTAGTGGGACTCATCCCCGGAGATAGGTAAGAGAGAAGGGCACTGGCGTTAGGCCCCACTTTGTGCCACCCTGGGCCCATTATTGGCCTCCTTCAGGAGGCGCCAAAGGTGGGGAAAGACAGGGTGCCTGTCTCCCAGGACCCCCGGCCCAAATCCCACACAGCCTCTGTTGTCATGCCTCAAGGAGCTCCCAGCATGCTGTGGGAGAAGCACTTCCTCATCCTGAATCACCTCATTACTCGTGCTACATAAATAACGAAGGCATCACAGAGAGAGGGGGAAATGCCAAGCAGCAGAGCTCTAGACTGTGATTCTGTGAACTCGTGCACCCCCTCCTTCCCTTCATCCAAACAAGGCCCTTTGGCGTGAATAATAGCTCAGCGGCCCGAAGCCCGTATTGATCCGCTGTGCACACGGCTCCACTGAGAGCTGCCTGGACTTTTCCTGGGGGCAGGACAGCGCCGTTCAGCGCAGCCCCCTCCTTCCCCCACCCCTCAGCTTCCCCAGGTGTGCTCAGGAGGGGACAGTACTGGGGGGCCGGGGTGGGGGCAAGGCCCTTCTCCAGCTCAGTGCTGCTTTATTGCCTCAACTTTTTTGTTTTTAACTTATTTTGCCAAGAAAAAGTACCTGAGTTGGATAGAAATGTTTTTTGGATGATGAGGCCCCACAGAGTTGAGAATGAAATACATCCTCAGGCTCCAGCTTCTCTCCGGAAGGTTCTGCCAAAGACCCAGGCCACAGGGGCGCCCTCCGCTGACACTCTCAGAGGCCTCCCGCATGCCCGGCACTGGGCTAAGCACCTTGGCATGCTGTACTGCGTGTGCCTGTTAATTTTCCATCTTAACACCATCAGAGAGAGAGGAGCCGAGAATGTGGCCAAATCCGTCATGTTTGGGGGGAATGGGGTTGTTGTTAAATTCAGTAGAGAAGCCTCAGCCATAGGATGCTAAATGCACAGGGCCTGAAGCCCGACAGCCCCACACCCTGAGGCTCAAAACACATTATCCCCTTCCATGTTCCCATGTCTTCTGGACACAGGAGGTGACCCAGGCCTTGGTCCTCTAAGCCATGTACAATTGTAAGATGAGCCAGGTCTCTGCACAGGAACACTGGTAAGCTGGTGAATCCCACCAGCTGAAATCCCACCTCTAAAGTCCATTCCTTTGGTGGGTGACCTTGAGCCCTGGCAAAATGCAGCTTCTTCTTCCCCTGGTCAGCTTCAGTCCCATCAACAACTGATCCCTCTGGGTGAACTGTCTCCCCCTTTCTTGAAGGCAGATTTAGGGGAGGCAAGACCCACCATGGCAAGGAGCAGTCAGTGGTCTTTGGGAGAAGGGGGCAGAAGGGAAGGAGACCTTGGTTGCCTGGGACCAGCTCCCTGGTGGTTTCTCCTGGGATCAGCTGCCTTTTTGGGTAAGGAATGTGTTACCGGGGGGCACAGCCTTGCCGGAGAAGCCCACACACACCCTGGCCCCCGGGCCCAGGACCACTCAGGTCAGAGAACACATGGGCTCGGCCAAGGCAAGATAACTGGGTGAGGTTCCCCTGGTACGTCCCACAGCAGTGGCCTTGCTGAGGAGGAGGAGGAGAGAAGGCAGGAAGGCGGGGGGGTGAGGGGGGTGGTTAGGACAGTAGACAGTGGGTTCCAGCCAATTGCTTTCCTTGGGGAGCTCCTGCTCCAGCCTGCTCCCCTCCCAACCCTGCTGAGATGAGGAGGCCAAGGCATTTGGGGAAGAGACCAAACCTGATGGCTTATGCCCCGGGCAGCCCCTCCGCACACTGCCCCATCCAGGGGTTTCAGCACAGCAGGGACATCGTGGCGCTCAGAGACTGTCTCTGCTTGATTCCTGTCTCCTCCTCATCCATGCACCCCGCCCCCCGTCCCCCCATGGCTCCTTACCATGTTCCAGGCTCCAAAGACACGTGGTGAAGAAGCGAGGTGCGAAAACAAGCGCAACAGCCCCATAGCCCTGGGGCTGCAGGTGGGACAGCTGTTTTCGTCCCCAGAGCCTGGCCTTGCTCTCTGCTCTCAGGCAGGTCACTCTCCGGGGGCTGGAAATCCTGCGGCGCTGCCCACGCCCCTGCCACCTCCCACCACGGCCCCCAAGGTCAAAGCCCCACCTCCACAAATCCTTGCCACGCCCTCTAGTCCTGTGTGTTCCTTCCTCCTTGCAGTTCCCACGACTACATGTGCAAAATGGCCCCACTGGAGTAGAGTAGAGTTGACATTTTGCCTGCAAGTGGTTGAGTCCCCATGAGCACTGGCTCCGTATCCAGGACCAGCCCCAGAGAGGCAGGGGACAGGAATGGGGACCCTTTAGATTGGGACTGACTTAGAGGATTTTTTTTTCCTTTTTTTCTTTTTTCTTTCTTCCTTTTTTCTGCTTATTAAATGATAAAGGTTCGACTTGGCAGGCAATCAGAAACCCAAAATATCATAAAAGGGAAAAAAGTTGCCGAGTGGCTAAGAGGTGCACCACGGGAGTGTCACTGGGCTCGGCGGCGAGGTGAATTGCTGAACGATGGAGCAGGAGACGTTTTTTCAAAGGCTTCTCTCTCCTTCTTCTCTCTCTGTCCCCCATGCAGAAAGGGGAAAATAGAAGCAGAATCCAGATTTGGGTACGAGGCTGATGGGTCACCCTCCCCCACCACCAGCCCCCAGACAGTGGAGAAACTTTGATCCAGGGACGGGAGGAGCCTGGGCATCCCGGCAAAGCCTGCCACAGGGTACTGGCCTCCAAATGGACCTCCCTGAGCTCCCGTGGGGGGAGACAAAACCCACAGAGCCAGGGAGAGCGGGGTTGGAAAGGAGGAAATGTGGGACCCGTGTCCTTTGAACTCTGGGCTGGCCACCTTGACGACGGTTTGGATGGCAAAAGCCAACCAGGTGGATGGGCTCAGATTCACAGAACCCTCTAGCTGCACAGGATTTAGGAACCATTTTGGCCAAACTGCTTGTTCACATGGGGAGATGGGGCACAGAGAGGGAATGAGTCTTTGCTCGAAACCACCCAGCAAATGGGTGGCGGAGCCAGGAATGGACTCCAGGTCTTCAGCCTCTACTCAGGCTTCTGTCCTCTGCACAAGGAGATGTAACTCAGACAGCACCACATTCTGGAAGCCACGGCCCAGCCACGGAGCCTCTTTGTTAGTGCTGGCCTTCACACCACGGGGCTAACGTTCCTCCATTACATTCTTTTTAAACCCCAACATGCACAGAAAAACTCGGTTCCATCCCCATTGGCTGTGATCATTTTTTCCCTGAATGTCAGATCTTTTCTCTCTTGAGGACTGACAGAGGACACCCTGGGTGTCCCCTCAGCTGAGCTACTAGCCTCCCCGGGGAAAGGCGTTTTCGTGCTCAAGTCCACCATCACTAGCAAAAGAATCTTGTGAGAAACAATTGAAAATTGGAGTCCCCCTCCCCCGACGCTGAGCCCAGAGGCCTCTGGCAAACACCTCGGCTGCTGATGCTAAGGGGACGCTGCTTTAGAGCTGGGGGAGGCCCTGACACGCTCTGGGTTCTGGTGGCGGTGGTGGCCGCGTATGCGCACCCAGGAACAGCCTGGCAGGGAGACCCCACGAGGCTGCTCTCTTTTCCCAGAGTCTGGCATCTTCCAGGCCGGAGGTACTCAGAGCTCTGGGCCCTTCCATGCCACCAGCCTGGCATGTGGCCTCATGGTGACAAGTCAGAGCCTGCTCGGGGCTTCGGTTCCTCATCTGGCAAATGGGAAAGTTGGTTGGAAAGTCTTAGGAAGGTCGGCCTCTGCCAACTCCAGTCATCCATGGCAGAGAAAAGGGAATGTTCCTAACCATGTGAGGGCCAAAGCCTTGGGGTAAGATGGCAGCCCCTGGTGTGTAGAACGTCCTAGAAGAGCAGGAGATTTGGTGCACTGAGCTTCTGAGTGCTCTTGGATGCAGGGCTGCCGGCACGGGCTGTGCAGTGCAGTCCAGGCGACCCCACCTTCAGAAGGGCCCCACACTGCGGGCTTAATGCTGTACAGTCGCCATGTTGAAATTCATGATAATTTTATCTTCATAATTGCGTTTTGTAAATGAAGTTCAGGGAGACAATGCGGACCAAGAATGGGGAGCTTAGAGCCATGGCTCCCATGCAGTCCTGCCTCCCACCAACTCCCTGCTTCTGGGGTCTGATGCTCAGCCCCCTGGCACCCCAGTTCCACTCGGCCTTCCCACCCCAACCTCCACTCAGCCACTGCTGCCAACCTGCCCCCAACCTGGGCTCAGGCAGGGGGAGGGTCAAAGGTTGGACAGGTGCAGCGCATGGCATCTTGGGTGGGGCATGGCAGCTGCAGGCCCCGCCCTATGCTGGCAGCATCAGGGCACATTTAGTGGGGGGGGGGGGCGCGAGCCTCTAATCCACCCCGATGCAGGCACCGGGTATGCCTAATGCATCCTGGCACCAAGGTTGCCCTGCCCTTGGGGTTGCCCATCTGCTGAGGATTGGGGCAGGGACCCTGCAGAAGAGGGACATGCCTACCTTGACCTCCTGTTCCAGGCCTGGGGCACAACCCATCCGTCCAGCCTCTGGGAAGGAAAGAATCCTGATCCCCAGGCCGGAGGGCAAGTGCATGCCCAAGTCACAAGGCAGGGGCCAGCGCCCTGAGGGTTTGACCTCCCCCAGAGAGAATCCCCAGGCCCCGGGGAGCCCTGTCTTCCTTCTGCCAACGTTCCTGAGTCTGGCTTGTCTCTTCTGGCCTGAGTCTTCTTGTCTCTTCTGGTTGAGGCACCCTCTCAAAACAAGCCACAAAATAGGTTGTGTAACTGCTGATTCCACAAACGTAAATATTCTGATATTTGCCTTTAAAACTGGCGTTGCACAATATGAAAATGAACAGTAAAAAAAAGAACAGTAAAATCTGTGCTAGTGATTTAAAATTTTGACCTGACTTGGAAGACATTAACTAGAAAATTTTAAACACCATGACAAGAGAGAGAAACAAGGAAAGAAATGAAAAAGCATTTCTTTCTTGCTTTCTGAACACAGGGCTCCATATTTTCATTTTGCTTTGGATTTCACAAATTATGGAGCCGGTCCTGCCTGGGTGAGTCACTTTCCCTCTGGGGCACCCATTTCCCTATCAGGAAACCAGACCATTAACTTTGCACTCGCCCCTCCCTTGCTCACGGCACATTATGAAGGTGCACTTGGATGAAACCCATGAACAGGATTTAGAAGCCAGTTTGTGGTGCCAACCCTTGGCCTTGGAACATGGCCCTTCTTTCTTAAAAAAGGGGTTCAGCCCCTCTCGTGTAGGTTTAACCATTAAGTCAGACTCTCCCCCAGGTATTGTCCATAGGTATTATGTCCTAGAACTAAAGCGCCAGTCTAAAAGCCACCCCTCTTCCCTGGCATACATACTGAATAGCCTCTATATTTGGAATCCAAGCAAGTTGTGAGATAGGAAGATGTCAGCCAGCCCAAGGGCTGAGGCCAGTGTGCAAACACTGGTCATTGATCTCTAATTTCATCCCTTTTATTTAACGGTGAGGCCAGAATTTCAAAGGTACCAACACAGGAGGGTAGGTGCCCACCAGGTTTGGGTTGAGGGGTCATCTTCTCGAGAATGGTAAAAATCCCGATTCCACTTATCCTTCCAGGAAGAGGTATCTCCTTTTCAGAAGCATTTCCAAAGCTACTGTCATGGAGGTTCCAAGTGCGACTTTCCACCTTCCTTGCCTGATGTGGGAGGACTCACCTGTCCAAGGGATGAATGTGTCCAAAGTAGCAGCCTGTCATCTTCTCTAAAATGCTGTTAACTTTAAGAGAACATTTGTAGGATGAATGGCATGAATGAATGAATGAGTCAGTTTAGATCAACTCGCCTCAAATGGAATCCCCCAGATACTAAACAGCATACTCAACAGTGCCATTTCAAGAGAAGAAAATTCGGATGACCTCCATTTGGCTTCTCCTACAGCTTTTCTCCAATAGCGGATGATCTCTTGATCATTTTTAAATTTTGTGGTTTTAAGTTTATCTTATTTCACTTCAATTCCCTTTGAGTGATGTCTTCTGGCTCCTGCTCAACTTCCTCCGGCTAATTCATTAGGCCTGAGAGCTGCTCCAGAGTGGGATTAGAACCCGTGTAGTACATAGTCACTTTAAACTGAAATCTGCTAATTAATGGCTCTTCTGTGCGTAACTGAACGATAGCGCTTCTTCCCTGGGGAATTGCGATTTCATGGTTCCTAATGATGCTGCGATTACATTATCTGGATCGCGCAGACGGTGGGTGTCGGGAGCGGTGCTCAGAGCCTGGCTCGGGGATAGGGAGAAATCGCTCCTAAAACCAAGGGGATGAGGGGAAGGAGTTAGAATGTCCGCTGTTAATTGTCATTAACACGTGCTGTTCCTTCATCTCATTCGGGCATTTGTTTCAACTTCCCCTAGCTCCACAATGCCTCCATAACCTCACTCCCCCTCCCCCAATATTCATAGGGTTATTTTTTGTTTTAAAAAAAAAACTATTTATTTGCTGTATTCCACAAAGTAATTTATTTTCATTACCTTTCTTGGAAATGTGGGTCTACATATCGTTAGTACAAGTAACATATGTTGATTGTTGTTTCCCGAACTAACCTGTATTATTTGATAAGTTAAATAAAATGCCTAAATCCAACGTCCGCTATTCCCACCCTTTGCATTTGAATTATTTATCTTACTTTCATTCCCTTTCTAAATAAAGGGGAGTTATAAATCTTCAGTACTTTGCTACAATTTCTGTCCTGTGAATATAGACAGTGTCATTTTTTGATTTAATGATGGAACTTGAAAGGATTATGTTCAAGGTTGCTTTTGAATACCGGTCCCCCCCTTCTTTAATTGTCCCCTGAGATGGCTTTGCAGAGTGACCACAAACCTGGATATGAGCTCTGGTTCTCTCATTGGTGAGTTGAAATAATCCACTCATCTCTTCACTGAGCTTCTGTTTCTTTGACTGTAAAGCAGGGAAAATACCATGCACCCTGAGGACTGATAGGAAGATTCAATTAGGTAACCCATGGACAGCACCACCAGGCATGTGATAAGCCATCACCATACCCCTCATCTTGGTAAAATGAGCTGCCCTGTAACATCGTGGTGGACAAATATTGAGGGTGGGGAGTTTTGGGTGTTTTTGTTTTGTTTTCTTTAAAGATTGCCATGATTATGGCCTTAAAATTCCTCCGGAATGCCTTATATTAATAATAGTAAAAGGAAGATATTCATGTCTTCATTCATTAAAAAGATTTTTCATTTAAAAAAATGTTTTCAAATTGTTTTTTTAACACTGAGTGTCAGACATGGCCCCAGAGATTGGAAGACAGCACTGAACCAAAACCAGAGCTGAGAGGCCAGTGAGGAGTTACGTGGCAGTTGCCTGCCATAGGAATTGAGTCACGGAGAGACTTGGAGAGCAAGGCCAGCCTCCGTTGGTCAGGCTGATATGAGCCTCTTCAATGCCAAGGGTATGCCATCCTGGGAGACCCAGCTGAGAACAGTTTTCAAGTAGCAATAATCACTCCTCGGATAAACCTCATTGGTTATGATGCTGCCACTGTGCAAAGCTGGAAAACATACTTGACACACACACACACACACACGAAGTATTGATTGCGAATGAATGAATGAATGCAGGCAACTTCTATCACCCCAGGTGACCTGCTCAATCAGAATTTCACCACCAGGAAGTTCCCTATTAAGTGATCATTTGTTCCCCCCTTGGGGGCAGAGACGCCGTGGACTGTGTAGGCAGGAAGACAGCCACATGGGATCCCCCCTCGTGCTGGACAAGGGGTAGGGGCACCGAGCCAGAGGCCACACCTACTCCTAGCACAGCAGGTGCTTCTCAATGTTTCTGGGTGGGCTGCCTGCCATGGTTTTCTTCAGGGGTCTCCTTATACCCCCCTAATTTGGTCACCAAGACACTCCCCCCCCGATCTTATGAGGCAGCTGAGCTGCTTCACTAGGCCTGCCTCGTTTGGATGCACAGCACAATGAGTTTGTACCCACCGAGCCTCCAGCGCCGATATTTCAAACCCTACAGTACACTAAACGTGAAACTTTTGTTCAAATTTCAAGGATTTTGATAGCCCAAGTGAATAGACACTGCCTATTGATTTTTCCCTTACAATGACTCTTGGATAACCTATTTTCTCATTTATTTTTAAAGACAGCTCATGAGATTTCATAGCAATTCTGCCCAACCTCCTAATATCAAAATCCCTCCTTGACCCTGAAAATTGTAATTCTGCTATAGATCACAGCTGCTGAATATTACCTTTTACTAAGCTGGTTAAATAAAATATGTCCAAATCACTAGATCCCACAAGCCGTGGCCTGCAAGTGTAATGATCCGGGGGCCGAGATTTCTACCGCCGCACGCCCGCCAGCCCAGCGCTCTCACTCGCCGGCCGGCCGACCGACAGCAAAGTGTGAGAATCCAGAATATCGGTTCGGGTTTAAAAGTGAAGGAGGAGGAGAGGGGAAGGGTAGCCCTTCTGGTCTTCAATGATTTTCTTGTAAAACTTTTACAAGGGAGAGTTGGGCTGTTTGATGTGTTCTAGACAATCAAATGCCCTCTGAGTCTGTGGCAGAGTGGCTAGGGTTTTCTCCCGAGCAGAGGAGGGGGCATATTTGATGTAGGGCAAGTTCAAAACCTCCAAAGCCTTCCATGCTGGTAGGTCAGGTGACACTCACGAGGTGGGAAGATACAACACGAGCAACATGAAAAGGACCAGGGACCTGGGAAGTCTCATTCTGCCACCAGCTGGCCGGGGCTCTTGCTTTTCGGCTGGAGAGGGGCGCTGTGGAATTTAGACCACGGGGGCCTGTGCCCTGCCCGAGGCCCGTCACCTGCGTGCACTCAGGCTCTCACCTGCGCTTCATTCACTTTAGCCAAAAGGCCCCACGGATCTCCCAGCCTGCCAAGCGGCCCAGAGCCTCCTTCCTCCCAGACTGGCTTTTTCGCTTTCTCAGAAGAAGGAAGGACAGCACTGACCCAGGTTGGTTCCAGGGGAGTTTTAAATATTTCAAAGCCAACACTTAGATCAAAAGTCATAACCTCTGGCTTGCAGATTGTCCTCTTGCCTTACGTGGGCGGCCCCCAAGTCCAGTATGGTAATGCCTCCCAGAGCAGCTCACTCATTACAGGTGAACAGAGTCTGAAATAGCCCTGACTCAGCAGAAATGGGACCTCTCCCAGCAGTGGCCATTGGAACCCACTTGAAATGCAGGAGACAAGAGGGTCTTCCTCAGGCCCGTGGAGCTTTGCAGCAGCAACCCCCCCCCGACTCCCGCCCGGGCCCTCCTGGGACTGCGGGGCCCACCGCCTCCCCTGCAGGTCCCAGGCTCTGGCAGGTGACGGTCCTGCGGAACAGAAGCAGGAAACCTGCTGATATCAGCACCCGGTGAGTCAGAGTGAGCAGGAAATTGTCCACGAAAGAGAAATTAATAAATAGCAGTGCGTTCCCCCACCCCCACCCCCACCCCCAAATCAGGATCTGTCAGGAGGTCAAAGAGCTAACACGTATTACTGTCCTCTAAGCATACCTGATGCCAGGGATGACAAGCTTGTGGCAGGAGGTCACCCCCTTCCTCCCACGTTCCTGGCTGACATTGCTAATTGATCCTGGCTCTCTGTCGTCCTCCGAATCTTCTTCAACCCCGCGTTCCCAGCAGCCTCTGCTCATCAGTAAGAATTGATATGGGGGATACAAGCTATGTCCCACCTGGCCCCCTGCGTCCCCGCACCCCACACACATCCTGTGCAGGCCAATCCCAAGACCTGGAGGTCCTCCCAACGCCTCCCCTGGGAGTCTGCTTCTGCTCCTTCAAGGTCCCACTCCAGGACCTGTGTCCTTGAAGAGGAGCTGCCTACTGGTGGTGTGTTCAATTCCCATGACGGGATCATCTCCCAAGGAAGGAGAGTCCCTAGAAAAATGCAGTGACATCAAAGTAAGCATTGTTCCAAAGGGCTTGGCTCCATCAGCTACCCCTCCAGGGGGCACCAGACTGGGCACCCGGGAGAGGTGAGAGAGAGGGCCGCACCCATAGCTCCGTGAGTTCAAGCTGGTACAGCCACCTCCCCGCGCTCCAGGTCCCTTCCCTGCAAGGGAGGCCTGGCAAGGTTACCCTGGGCCAAGGTGATGGTGTCGGGATTGAACGAGAGAACCGTGTCACGCACTTAGCTCTGAACCTGGGCGGCGGTAAGTGCCCTGTAAATAGAAGCAGTTGTCTCAGTTCTCAGGAGGCAACCCACTGAGGACGGGCTCCGCCCTCGAGGCCTCTGGTCCTTTCATGAGACTCTTACCCGCGGGGGCTTGTTCTGTCGGTGCATGCCGCCGGCCTGCTCTGTGCCCGCCACTGGGCTGGGAGTGCAAAGGGGAAGGAGCCATTCATGGCCTGAAGGAGGAATTTAGAGCATCTGGAGCAGTCACGAGATGAGGTCAGACAAGGAGGTCCAAATTCTGACGTTCCAAAGTAGATGTGGAGACACCACCTCCAAGCCCTGACCAGCTTGTAACGGGCTGCAAGCGAGGAGCCCTCCCTGTGGCAAAGGCGGGGCTTGGCAGAGCAGAGCCCCCCCTCCCCGGGGGGCAATGCCACCTGCCTCCGGGGAGAAGGCAAGCTTCAGGGCAATCCATTTTAGCTCTTGTTACCACCTCTCCGTTCGCTTCCATTGCTCCCTCTTGATCGTCCCCCCTCTGCTGACAACAAGATATGGTTGGCATGTAGCTGGGGATTTAAAACCAGGAGAGCTTCTCCCTCCCTTCAAGCTGGAAGCTGGCTCCCTGGCTCTCTGAGGCCTCTCGAAGCTGGGCACTTGATGAGTGCAGGAGACCAGCTCCCCAAACCGGAAGGGGCCTGCATTGTTAGACCAAAATAGCAAACGTGTAACATGAGTCTCTTCAGGGGCCCTCCGTGGGCTGGCGGCTTCCGGTGGGTGCTCGACACAGGCCAGCCTGTGGAAGCCAACCGGAGTGGCCCTCACTGCACTTGAGAGCGCTCTTCTACCTCCAGGACTGTTCTGTCCCTTAGCTAGATGAGTTCATCCCCCTGAAAATGGATCGGAGATATCCTTAGCCAAAAAAGTGACATGTCTGGGTCAGATAAACCAAACTTGTACACATGACACGTGTACTTCCTGAATGCCTGAAATCCTCCCATCTGAGCTTACTTCCCCTGCATGTCCCAGAACAAAAGATACCCCCACCCCCAAAAGGACCCCTTCCACATGGATGGCAGCCACGCTTTCTCCCACTTGTGAGGCCGGAATGCAGAGTTCCGGGATGTCACTTCTCCCAGGTGGTGCCCAACTGATTGCTTGTCAACTTCCCAAATACTTTCATCTCTGGAAGTAACAATGCACCAAAAAAGGCCGTTCTGAGAGAGGACTAAGAGGCTGGTTTGACATGGGTCTCGGGTCAAGGTTGGTGGCCTGTCTGGGGGGCCTCTGAGCAGGTGTGCTGGGATTTTTTTAAAAGACTCCCCTGCAGTCCCCCTTAATGAAGCTGTTGTCCAAGCCCCTCGGAGGGCCCATATGGTCCGAAGTAGTAGCAAGTGTCCCATTACTGTAAACGGCCTTTTATTTTTAAACTAATGCTATATTTGGAAAGCAGTAATCCTGGGGAAATGATACTGGGACTAATGGGGAACATATTACCTTTCATGTGTTTTCTTCATGTTTAAGGTTTCTTTGTTATTATCTGAGTTAGCAAGGCTCTGCATACACTCTTGGGCAAAAAATCAAAATAAGCCTTAAAGCAATAATATTTTAATAAGCATCAAATGTCTTCAATGAGATAAAAGTATTAGAGGGTGTTTTGATATTGGGCTTTAGTTAAAACCTCATTAAAAAAAAAAGAAAATTTCTCAGATGTCGTGGGGTGGGGGAGCGGTGATGTGTTTTTAAATTCAGGTGGAGAATAAGGTCCAGTTCAGGTCAATTATGCTAATTAAATGCCACAAACGACTGGAATTGCCAGCAAATGGATGTTATTATTTGTTGCTTTCCCTGTTTTCCATTGATCAAAAGCAGTATCTAATGACACTTGAGCCTCGAGAAGCTGAAGCTGCAGCCTGACTCCACATCGATGCCGGGGCGCCAATCCCGGCCGTGGGGTGGCCGGACTGAGCTCCCGTCCCGCCCGCCCGCGCCCCTCTCCCCTCCTCGGGTGAGGCTCTCAACAGCCCGGGCTGCTGGCCACGTCGCTGAGATTCAGATTAGCTCGGGCAACGAGTGTCTGGTCCTGTTCCCACCCCAACTGGGAAGGGCTCAGGGGCCCAAGTTACGAAACGAACCTGAGTCATTTCTTCACCCACAGCCAGGGACCGAGCTCGAATCAGGGGCTCTTTAGAACTGAAGGGAGCTTGGAGATCCTCCATTCGGTTTTATAAAATAAGGAAACTGAGGCTCGAAGCGGGGAAGTGACCTGCCCAAGGCCACCCCAGCCCTCTGATTGCTGAGCCAAGAATAGAACAGCCATTTCCTGACTTTCAGTCCCGTGCCCACATGTTCCCTTCTCCAACATTACAGAAGAGAACTTCACCTTCCCTCCCCCTGTCCTCACAGCAACCACCACCCCTCGCCCCGCCTGCAGCTTTCCCTCGTGAACGTCAAATCTTGGTCGGGAGACATCAGCATTAACCAGCAAGACTTCAAGTTTGGAATCGGGCCACGTGGGGCATGACTTGGGTCTGTCTTTCCCCTTGGCTGACCTAAAATGAAATGCACTTGACTTTGGATAGAAGGGACATCACAGGGGCGGTGGGGATCAGTGGCTTCAGCCGATACGAGGACTCCACCATCTGGCTTTATCCATACTCCAAGCTGGGGCTCTCAGTCATTGCTGCCTCCAGGTGAATGACCGTCTCAGAAAAAGTTTGCTGCCGGGGGAGTCCAAGAGATCAAGAATCTGCGGGGAGAGGGTGGAAAGTTTTAAACAGGGACAGTTACGGATGTCAAAAACACAGCCCTGTCGCTCACTTGCTGGCTTACTGAGCTGGGCCCTGATTGCCAGCTACCCGCCCTGTACTTTCTAACTCAGAGCCCCCAGCCATCATGGAGAGAGTGCCACCCTGGGCCTCTGACATCCCGGGTCCTGCTCCTGGCTCTGGCCCAGCCATGGGACCCCGAGCAAGCTGCTCTCCTCTCTGGGTCTCATTTTGCAGATCTGCAAAATGGGAGGGCTTGGCCTGCAAGGCTGTGAGCAGAATGGCTCCCCAGGAGCAGTCGCTAGTCTTGGGGACACAGGTCAAGCAGCTCTGTCGTAGCCACATCCCTAGAGATGTGTAGACGATTCCCAGCCACAGACAATCCTGAAGTCACATTTGGGGGCTCTGCAGGGGCTTGTAGAGTTTGGATTTTGTCTTTGAAGTACTAGGGTCAGAACAGCCATCTGAATTCGGGCTGTCTCAGGGTCATCAAGGAACGAAACCATGGGAGGTGGCAGTGGCACCTGGGGAGGGGTGGTGTCAGGGAGGGCCCAGCCCAGGACAAGGTCTGAGGCTGAAATCACGCAGCATGACGGGACTGAGTCAGTGCCGTGCTGAGGCTCAGGCGCACAGTTAAGCAAACTGGCCATTAGCACTGAGTGCTCCTTCCCCTGCCCAGGGCTCTTTGGCTGTCCCTGTGGCCACTGGACCAGCCCTGCCCTGGGCAGGACAAACCCAAGAGGGCCAGGCAAAGCCTCCAAAGCCAGAATCCATTCTTGCCCTGCCCATTCTGTCCCCAGTGAGGCCCACGTAGGGGAGCCAATCCCCAGGGAGGCCTTGGGACAAGCCTGGGGTCTTCCTAGAGTCAGAGCTGGAGCCCACCCCAAGCAGCTCCTGGGGGGCCCAGGGACCCGGGAGCTGAGCCTCCTGCATAGACAGGCTGGGTGAACACCAGGATATGGTACCTGCTGGAGTCACTGAAAAATAAAAAGTGCTTCTAAATTGCATAGGGTTATGTCATATATGTTGTAAAGATTACAATTGCGAATGATCCCATAGCATAGATTTTCTTTCCTCAGCTAATGTGTATTTAACGCATCCAGTATTTTGTTGACGCCATGTGGAGACTCCCACCCATAGTAACACACACCTGGGGGGCGGGTAGGGAGGGGGCACTCGGCAACCCTTTGTTACCCCCACCGGTGACAGCAGGTCGAAATGAGCTTCAAGGGCAGGAATGAGGGCACAGGAGGGACCCGAGGGGCAGGAGGGGCAGAGGACGAGCAGGCTTCTGACACCCTGCAGCTTACGATGCTTTCAGGCATCAGGCAGAAGCACGTTCTCCAGAGGCAAGCAGATCTGGGTTAAATCCCAACTCGGCTCCTCACTAGCCAAGGACTTCAGATGGATGCCTTAAGCTCCCTGAGCCTCACTTCATGGACTGCAATGTGGGGATGATGGTAAATCTGACTTTGGAAGACTGTCACCAGTATTTGATGGGATCCATATGACCCTCAGTTACTTTGGGCACCTGCTGTTGGAAGTACACCACTTTCTCCCCGAGGGGCTGCTTGCTGGGTCACTGCCCAGCTCACCCCGAAGTGAGGGGCCATAGACAGCCCCTGTCACCACCTGAGGCTGGCTCTGATGGCATCTTTTTCCTTGGTCACAGGTTGGGGAGGGAGCCGAAGCACCATCTCAGGAACATGAAGAGCAGCTGTGGGAGGAAGGAGTCAAAGATCCACTGATTTAGTCATAAGGTATTTATTGAGCACCTACTAAGGACCAGACATGGAGAAAACGACAGAACAGGGTAAGTCAGTTCCCCAGGTGGGGCTTTCAGTCTGTCAGGGGAGGTACAGAAGCCACGTGGATCGCATTCTAAGAGAAAATAGTAAATAGTATTGGGAGGCCTGGAGCCAGGGAATGATGCCATCTGATTTATGTCTGTACGGATCACTGGCTGCTGTGCGGGGATGGACTAAACAAGGGACAAACGTGGAAGCAGGGATCAAGCAGGCCTGGTTGAGGGAGTTCAGGCATGTTACTTGACTTCCTCGGACCTCAGTTTCCTCATCGGTAAGATAGGCAGCTGTGAGGATTAAGTGTGCAGAGACTGAAAATACAAAGGCACAATGACCACAAGTAAGAAGAGAACTTTGACCCGCAACCCGCAGCGCCCCCTTATCTGCCACCATCAGCCCAGGAAGCCAGGCCGCTATTTCTAGGGACAGTCCAGGGAGCAAAACAGGAACGTCTGTAACCATCAGCCCCGAATAGCCAGGACTCGGATGATAACTGACAGCCTCCCTAGTAGTCATCCCTGATTCCAACTTAGGACCGAGGAGAGAAAGCCAAATAGATACCCTAACCAACCCCACGGGATGACTCGCTTGCTTCCTGTGAGCCCACCCACAGCTTCCCCAGGCCAACGGCCTCCAGTCAGGACCCACTCAAAGCTTCCTTCTTTCCACTATAAAGCTTTCCCACTCCTCTGCCTGCCTTTGATTCTTTTTGAGAATGCAAACAACGGGGGCTGACTCCCTTGCTGTAGTAAGCTCAGAATAAATAGCCTTGCTTTTCTCATTTGGTTGGTTCATTTATTTCCACGGTGCAAATGTATGTAAAGTTCCTAGTGCCTTCCTAGCACTTAATGGGTAAAACTCAGTGCGTTTCTGTCCCTCCCTCTCTGTCCACTGAGACACCAGCTGGGCAGCCACTCCAAGAGAGTGTCGGAACCCCGAGCAGTCAGGCCGTCCGGGGCCCTGACGATCAGCGTCTCGGAACATCTGCCCTGTGAGGAAAGTGACCCTGAGACAATTTTCTGTTTCCTTGTGGAGAGTGTGTAGAAGGTTGGGAAGGGGGCTTCCTTTGGGGGAAAGAGCCTGGGACAGGAGGGAGAGACTGGGTGTTGTCTGGGTTCCAATCCCAGCCGGATGCTGCCTGCGTGGCTTAGGCCACAGTTGTGTTCTTTGTGAAGTGGAGAAGATTAAACGAGCTAATTTGGGTTGGATGCTTAGCACGCCACCTGGCACCTAGGAAATGTGCCGTAAACAGAAACTGGTGGCCAGCAGTGGTGGTGACAGGGGGAATGTGTGGCCACCAGGCTGAGTTGCCGAAGTTTCGGGCACTGTTGGGGAGGGCACGTGTAGGCACGTCCCCCTGAGTGGAGTCTGGTGCTTCAGTGGGGCAGGCTTCACCCCAGAACTTCCCCAGGGGAAAGAGAGACAAGCTGGAGGACCCCGGGACCACAGCGGGGAGCATCTCCCCATCTAGGCAACCCCCGAGTGTTGTTTCCCTACAGGCTGACAGGGTGGGTGACATTCCACCATGAGGTGCCCTTCACAAAAAGTTAGTGCAGCATCCCACATAAGAGGGCTAGACTGGGGTGTTCTGGAAACTAACCCACTTGCCGTTTATTCACACTGAGGAGAAATCGATGGAGAGGCTTAGTCTTTGTATTTTAATAGAGGCACCCCAATAACGTGAGCTTTCGCCTGAAAGCTCCTTGGGTAAAAGGAAGTGGTGCTGGATTGAGAGAAGAGGGACCTCTGTAGCCACACCACGCAGATGGAAACCGCAGTGGGCACTGGCCATGGAGCGATCCACCATCAGAGCCCATTAGAGGACCCCTTTAGCTGCCAGAGGTCAGGGGAGAGTGGGCATCTGGCGTCTCCAGATGCCCCAAGCAGATCATGATTCCGGAGCTGGCAACTCAAAATAGAAAGTGGGTGAAGAATTCATTCTTGAAGTACCCATGGCAGCCCCAGCCACGTTCAGAGGCAGTAGCCTCAGAAGGGATCCAGCATCCCAGGGCCATGCCAAAAGTAGGAGCTCATGTGCCCAGGATCTGGCAACATGCCTGGGGGCATCCACTGTTCAGGGCATGGTTGCCCAAGGGTAGTTCTGCTGCCTTCCTGGTCTTCCAAAAAATTCTTCCTCCGCTAAGGCAGTGGCTGGCCACCAGGAATCTAATCTGCTACAGCCACAACCCCAAAGCCAGTGGGGAGGCAGGAGGATGATTGCAATAGGAAAGCGCCACAGTTCACTCGGATTCCATGACACGTTTTCCAACAGTCGGATGCAGAAACAGGAATTTCTTCAAGATGAGCTGCCTGTTAACAGATGGAAACATGATAGGGTTTCCATGGTCGGGTGAGGATGAGGGCAATGTGGTTTTTGTGTTCTTGTGCTGTTGTGAGACCTGCCCCATGCTGCCTGCCCCTCCCCCCGGGCAGAGTAGAAAACTCCTGTGCAATCGCTCCACTCACCTTGGCTTCCCTTTCCAGCCAGGTGTTTACTACCTCACATCAAAGTGGCCAGCCTCTTACAGGATCATTTCAGCATGGCCCTGCCTTACTTGCAAACTCACATGAGTCCCCTTGTTTGAGACTCTGGGGGCCAAGGACGAGAACTGGTCCAGGTCAGCTGGCCCGGATTCTCACCCCAGCTCAGAGAGGAACTCTCAGCCTCAGTTTTTCCCATCAGTCCAATGAAGAGAGCCCGTATGTTTCTGTAATAAAGGTCCTTCCGGCTCTAAATTCTATGATGCCACTATTCTGATTCTTTGGAACTCTCTCTCCCATTGCTTCCTTTTCTGCCTCCTGCATAGGGGGACCACAGAAATCACATAGAAAACAGGAAGGTTAAACTCAACAAGAATCTGACTTTCGTGTTTAGCAAGGCAGGGAAAGTCGATCTTGCTGCCAAGTTCTGTTCCTCGCCCTCAAGGTGTTAATAGTACTGCAGTCATGAGGGGGTGTTCGTCAGGAACACAGAAGCCACTCGAGGTATTCCAAGTAGGAAGGGCTCAACTACAGGGAACTGGAGACTTGCATGGTTGCTGGAAGGACCAGGGGAAGCAAGGGTCAGGCCAGCAGCCACCAGAAGGCGGGTGATTGACAGGAGCTCCCTAGGACACTGCAAAGGACCCAGAATGTCAGCAGTTGTTGCCACCACCATCCTCAGCAGCCTGCGGCATCCTGGCATGCAATGCTCAAGCCTGAGTTTTGCCCAGGCATCGAGTTTCCTCCACCACCAGAGAAGGCCGGCAGTCCTCCACCCCCCAATTCTTGCAGGAATGCCTCATTGGCAGACTCTAACTTGAAGTTATACAGGGAAAAAGATTCTGAGCAATGCAGTTCCAAGCTTCTCTTCTGACGTGCAGGCTGTCAAAGTATGTGACCATGAGGCCAGGGCACAAGAGACAATGAGCTTGTTTTCACATCCACAAAGAGGGGAGAGCAAAGAAATTTCATCTGAAGAGCCGGATCATGATTAATTGGTGATGGTGGTCTGGAGTGCTGGGTTGGAAATAATTTTGAAGTTGTATCTAGGCTTAGCAGAGAAAGGTGCTATGATTGATTAGGAATGCCTGTCATGGGTGTAGAAGGAAAGTGGGGAATTGTATGCAACAAATTTGCAATGGTGCTCTAAATTAACGATTGGGTGACTTTCTCTTTTTTTAATTAACTTATTGTAGACACAGAAAGAGAGAGATGCAGAGCTTGGGGGGGGAGGGGCAGAGGGAGAGAGAGTCTTAAGCAGACTCTGTGCTCAGCACAGAGCCCAACACAAGGCTCGATCCCATGACCCTGAGATCACCACCTGAGCCGAAACCAAGAGCTGGACACTTAACCGACTGCACTCCCCAGGCACCCCAGTGATTGGAAGACTTTCTAAAGTCACCACCATTTGTATTTGTTCTTCTTTCCCTCCGTCAAATATATAAGTTATAACCATCTATGTGTGGAAGACACAGGAATTGGAAGAGCGGGTGAGGAGTAAGAAAGGGACATGGGGAATCTGTGGGGTTTCCAGCCTCCCCGAAAAACGCTGTGCACAATCTATACAGTCAACTCCTCAAGGTTATCTCATGGTCAGGTCTACTAACCTCTGCCCCACCCCACCCCCAACTTCATTTCCCAGTTTCTACGTCTGTCTCTACTAGGTCTTTACCACATCATCTGGGAGAAACCTTCCATCTCTTCTCCAGTGAATTGCTTCCCCTCTCTGCACCTTGGCTTCCTCATCGACATATTCAGGACTTGGGTTAGATCTGTGGTTTGCCAGTGGTGTACTGAGGAGCCTAGGGTGTTCAGGAGGAGGAAGTATGGAGGAGTGCCAAGGCAGGGTGCTCTGGGAGGCACTTCACTTTTATCAGTTTTAGATATTGTGCTTTTGCTTAAGACATCACTTGGGAAGGGGGGTGGGCAGTCCTGCTGCTAGATAGACAAATCAATAAAAAGCTTGAGAACCTCTGTACAGGTCCTCCCTGAACATCATTTCCAGATGTTATGTTCCCTGGTGCTGCTTGGTTTGTTTGCCTCCGCAAACGCCAGCCCCTTGTCTCTCCCCACCTCCTTTTCTCTTTTCTTTCTCCAGCCCCTCTCTGCCAAAGATAGGAATTGCAAAGTCTCAATCTTAACTTCCAAGCTTGGGCTGAACTTGAAACCAAAGTTAGAGCCTGGTTCTTGTCATTAGGAGTTGCTGTGAGGTCATGTGGAGAAGGGAAAAATAAAATCAATATGTCATTTCCCCCCTTTTCCAAAAAAAATCTGGTGCTATTCTTTTTATAGCTGAAAAACACATTGAATCATAGAAAATTTAGAACTTGACATCCTGGAGTCAAGAGGTACTCTGGCTTTTCCCTTGCCATACATTGCAGTGCAAAATTTTGAGAAATGGGAACATGCTGCTTTGAGTTGTCATTGTTTTTAATGACACCGCAATTACTATCTGGTTTTTTATCGTTGTTTTTTTTTAAGGCAGGAGGAACCGTTCAAATAGGTTTTTCTGCTCAAAATGTACTTTGGAGTTCCATCTTGGGGAATAAGAGCCCTTTTGTTCCTCTTCCTGCTGAAGTTTCACTTAGTTCCCACTAATACTAGCTCTAGAAGAGTCTGAGTCAGCCAAAAAAGATGTCCATTCAGGAAAATGACAAGCTCATTTTCATTATTCCCTGCTGGAGGCAAAGGGGCAGCTTTGCCGAGAGCCCTGGCTGACTTGTTTGAAGGATGGTGGGGAGAGCGCACCATTCTGCCCCTGCTCTGTGGGGTCCTCCTGGGCCAGGGGGCTTGGCTTGAGAAAGACGTGGCTGGAACCCTGCCCACCCCACCGGCAGCCCCCGCCTGGCACCGGTGGGGTCCAGCCCAGCCTAATACAGGACCCTTGACTGAAGGCCCCCTGTCCCAGCACTGCACAGAAAGAGCCCAGCTAGGCTAGGATGAGCATGTGCGCATCTCGCCTGCTGACTGGCTGGAGCCCGCGAGGCAGCGCCTTCTCCCATTGGTTGGTCCAGATTGGCTGAGGCAGCGGAGGGGGCGGGCCCTGTGGTCCCCAAATGCCCCTGCCTCACCTACTCTCTGGGTACCTGGTTCCCCACCAAAAAGAGCCTGCCTGACTTTCCCCAGTGAAATTGGCTCTGGAGAAGTGCTCTCAGAATTAACATATGCTTCAGCATCCTTCTTGCCAGAGGGCACAGTGGCCTGCATTCAGGAGAAAGGCGCCCCCCCCCCTTTCTGAGAGCCCCTTGGAGACAGAGGGCCTGGGGGCAGGACAGGAGGAGGCGCCTCAGCACAAGAGGAGGAGGATCAGGGACCTTTCCCTTCTCACCAGCTCCAGGTTCACCCAGGGCGGTGAGGCTGCCCAGAGGGCAGGAGTGGGGAGCTTGGTGTCCTTTATGGAGAAGAGTAGAGAACATGAGGCAGAGCCTGGCATGAAGGGAACTTGTCTCGGGGGCAGGAAAGTTGACCCTCCCAAGAGGGTCACCCTGTTTACCATTTACTTTGGGAGTCTTTCCCCGGACACTGAAGCGTGCATTGTATTACCAGGGCTTTCCTGGTCTCCTCTTAAAACACAATTCCCCCTGAGGGCCACAGTCAGTCACATCGTATAGAAATGGACCTCATTGGAGCACCTGGGTGGCTCAGTAGGTTGAGCATCCCACTCTTGATTTGGCTCAGGTCATGATCTCAGGGTGGTGAGATTGAGCCCTGCTTTGGGCTGGGCGCTCAGCACGGAGTCTATTTAGGATTTTCTCTCTACCCCTCTCCCTCTGCTCCTCTCCCAGCTCATTCTCTCCCACCCCCCTCAATTAATTAATTAATTAATTTTTTAAAGAAAGAAATGGACACCTCGTTAACCTGGGGAAGTGACTCACTTTTGCCCAAGCAGGAGTGATGGGAGGGTGGGCACAAGCACACATTATTGATACTAAAACGCTGTCCAATAGAACTCATTTGTGCTGTGTGATACCATGTGGCAATTGAGCTTGAAATGTGGCTAGTGTGACTGAAGACACAAATTCGTGATTTAAAGTTAAAGCTATGTTGGCTAGTGGCTACTATATTGAACAGTGTTGTTCTAGAAAGTCTAATGAGGAAGAGACCCTAGATATTCTTTGGTTCAGGGGGTCTCACCAGTTGGCATATTTTATTGGGCTCTCTGGGAGGTATAGTTTGCAAAAGACTATGCCTTATAATTTTATGTTTGAAAAGCAAAAACAAATCCCTAGTTTTGCATATTACAAACCTTCAGGAAAGTTGGAGTTTTGTGTTTATCAAAAGGTAGCAAATCTTTGCAGTGTAGTCCTACCCTTTCATATGAGAGGCTGAGCCCCAGAAAGAGGGAGAGATTGGCCAGGCTCTCAGGGTGACGCTGACTTCTCCAGGGTGACCTGCTCTCATCCCAGCAGGCCAGGAAGAGCGGGGTCTCTTAGGTGACAGGGTTCTGAATCCTGCTGCTTTCCTCACGTCCCAGTGGCCTTAGGTATATGGAAATAAGTGGGAGACATTGATAATGGTATTTGTTCTGAGTCCCCTCCCAGGATTTTTCCTGCATCTTAGAACCCCAACCCCAATTTTCTCGGGTCCTCGCAGGTCCCAGGTGGCTCACAACCTTCCCTGGTGTCCTTCATGGTCTTCTCATGCCCACCCCCCAGTTTCATGCTACTGTGGTGGACAGAAGAATGGCCTTCCAAATCCTTGAAATCTGTGACTATGTTACTTTTCATGGTAAGAGGGATCCTGACAGTGTTACTAAGTCAACGATCCTGAGATGGGGCTTCTTTGGGATCAGATTTTCCAGCATTTGTCTTCATACCCCAGAATTCCCTCTTAACCCCTAACTTGCCACTCTCTTCTTTGTCATCTCTTCTCTCCATCCCCTCAAAAATCCCCCACAAGCAAAGACAGGAACTCAAGCCACAGTGGGAATCAAACTCCTGTTTCCCGAGGAGAGTCTCCCTCTGGTCCGTGAGATGACAAGAGCCACTGGATCGCTCCACCTATTGGGTACCAGACACTGTGCCTAGCTGCTGGAGCTATCTCCCAGCTGAGGCAGTGGAAGCCCAGAAGTGTAAAGAAACCATCTCGGATGTTTTCACAGATAACAGGTAGTGCAGAAGAACCACCTAGCTAAGCCCAGTCCAGATTGCTAAATCATAAGAAAATAAATTGCTCTTGTCTGAGGCAACTAAGCTTAAGGTAGTTTTTTACATAGCAATACATCATTGAAACATTCCCAAACCTCACCCCTACATAAGAATGGAAGGCTTGTCTTTCTCTTTTAGATTCTCCCTGATGTCTGGGCCCAGCTCTCTCAAGCTGACAGACAAGTCAGCTGCTGATAGTTCTGAAACAGACAGGGTATAATGTCACTGTAAGCACCTGCCCAACCAGTTCTTTGTGTGGCCTGGTATAATTAATTAATCAGACATTTGTGAGCCCCAGACAAGGGGTGCCATTGATCTTCAGGCTCCTCCTTTGGTGAGGAGCCCTTGGAACTGGAGCCATTAGGGTTGGGCAAGGATGACTCTAGGCCATCCCAGGCATAGAGCCCCAACCTCATGCTGTCCCTTATAGGACAGGCCCTGATCATATGGTTGCCATGACAACAGGGCCAGTCATCCCCTAAATGCACAGGCCAAAGGATCTTTCCATACCCTTTATGCTCCAAGGACCAGAAGACCTCAGCATTACAAAGTGTGGGTGAGTCAGGGACAAGCAGAAAGAATGATACTTCCATTTTCTTAGATTTCTCCCACATGAAAATGGCAGCACTCTGAGGACAGAGACCAAACTCATTTGTCTTGGGTGAACAATGTAAAAGAAGTTAAGAATTTCACCAACATGTGTATGACAACAGATGGGCCCAGCAAGCCATGTTGGGGCAGACCTGCTATTCAGGAACGAATCACATGAGGGGCATACATAAGTCCAGGAGGCAGCCATTGCCCTGCCGGTCCTCAAAGCCTGTCCCTCTCCATATCACACCTCTTGGTATTCAGGGCTGGATGCTGGGGGTAAGTAGGCAAATTTGCAAAAGAATAAAAGAACCTCCTGGGAAGAACCTCCTGGATCTTTTTGAAGACCACCATTTCTCGATCCCTCTGATATATCTGGAGAGTCCCAGGTAAATCAGTGGACAAGGAAGTACAGAAAAGACACCTAGGCCCTGGAAAAGCCAACATGAAGAAAGAGACAGTTGGGGCATGTGGGTAAATGACCCTGATCAGACCCTGGAGAAAGAGGAGGCCTCAAAGGAGACTTCTCTTAGATAGGGGTGTCACGAGAAATCACTGAGAAACAAGAGGTGACCATGTTCTCCAAAAGCTGGAGAAGTATATCACAGTAGTTACAAGAAATCATACATTTACTGTGGATAAGGCCAATTGGACAATTGCCTTATTCAATAAACAATTCGATGATTTAATTCCATGAACATTTATTTATGAAGGCTTGGCGACCACAGCTAGGAGGGCAAATAAGAGAAGCAAAAAATTAGTTGTGATGTGATGTGATGAGTGCAGAAACAGAAGTATATTCAGAGGCCAGACACTGCTCTGGGGAGGAAGGCAGTGACAATTTCTGGGGCTGTCCAGGAAGGCTCCCAGGAGGAGGTGACCAATGAGATGGGTTTTGAAGGGTAAATGGGAGAGTTCACTAGGGCAAAAGGTGGGGGCTTATCTTCAGTGGTTGGCAGCCCATGGTCTGTGGATGGGTCCACTTGGCTCAGAGGCAGAGGAACGAAGCCAACTTTCCCCATTCAATTTCCAACAGACAGTTGTGTTGATTTGATGCTGGGTGGAGTTGAGCTCTCTGATTCATCATCAGCTTTGAAGATGACAGCACCCACTGGGGCCCTGGCATGAAGCAACCTTAGAAGTCACAAGCGCCAGTGAGATTGGCCAGTCACAGAAGTTGTATTTTTCTCTGAGTCTTTGTACATAGAAGGAACCAAGGAAGAACAAATAGAAAACAGCACATCCAAAGCTGGTCATCAGCAACTGTAACTGATAAGACTCCAAATGGATGTGGTGCTGGCTCAGGGCCCCCCAGCCTGCTGGAGAAGTTTCTACATTGACTTCCCACAGGGGTGTTCATACCCCAGTGTGGCTCTCTGCCTGAGCCCCGAGGCACAGTTTTCAGTTCTGGGACCCCATTTGTGAAGATGGCCTCTCTAGGAAGCTGGTGCCCATGGTAACCCCTACTCAACAGAATGAAACGGACTGAACCTCCAGCACACTGACCACCACAGGTCTTGAGCAGTGACTCAAGTCTCCTGGTCTACAGTTGGTCCCGCCTCCAAGAACCCACCTTTGACTATGGAGGGCTCTCCCTGGGTATCCATTGGTGGGGGCAGCCCTGAAGTAAGTATCACCCCTTTGAAAAGAGCAGATGTCAATCTTTTCCCTTTAAATTAACTTTAGCTAAGAGGGACTGACAGAAACATGATGCTGGGTGAACTATATTTGACTGATATTCTGTCAAACATCGCATGGGGTTGTGATCCACAACTTTTCCCATCTGCTGCTCTGGTCTGAGTCACTGAATGCACAATAGCATAATTACCATATCTTGTTCGGGTTTCCCACCATCGGATCAGAGCACGTGAATGTGAAATGTGCCCACAGAAAAAGGCAGCCCTGGTGGGGTGGGTGCGTGGGCAAGGGGATCCCTCAGTTCTTCCCTTGGGGAGAGCCACCGAGGGAGGGGGCTGCCCCGGAAGGCATCCCAGCCCTTGCCCAGGAAGGTGCATATCCTGGAGACAAAGGAGGAAGGTGGAGGATCAGGAGTAAGGAGCAGGATTAAGATCACACAAACCTGCAGCCCTTAGAAACTGGCTTAATCCATTTTATAAAGAGTTGGGAGGGTTTTTCTCTCCGTGAATATAATACCTTGCACATCTAATCAACTCTTTTCCCAGAACATTTCAAAGCTCTCTGCAAATACAGCAGAGTCTCCTTAGATTAGAGCACAGCCTATTATTACCTGGCTTTGGAGACACCCCAGGTCAGCAGGTCACCTGGGGCCCTCTGAAATAAGACAATTCCCTACAACAAAAAGCCTGGTGTGATGTGGTTTGTCTAACTAGTGGTTTTCAAACTACATGAGTCATGGGACCCTTTAAGAAAAACCACACAGCCTAAAGCTAAACTCCTAATTCAGAACAAAGTGGAGCTATTCTGGTTAAAGCAAAAGTGGGATGTGAGGGGGAGCAAAGATGGGTCCACTTGACACTCCCCATCCACTGAGCCCCAGGACTCCCCAGTCACCGTCATGCCACCAAGCACAGGTAGGTTTTCTGTGAAGCTAATGAACTTAAGTTTCTTTAGGGTACCCTCCAAGGCCCAGTACCTCATTTTATTTCTCATTTTGTGTTGTTTTTATAATGAGGGGCCCCTAAATGATATGTTGCATGTCAAACTGAGTGCAAAATAACTTGAGGTCCTTTGTGCAAGAACGATAATTCCAAAATGGTGACAGCAGAGTGTTAAACCAGGCACAGGGCCCTCCTGAGCACCATGGGGCCCAGTGTGCATGCCCAGGTGGCAGGCCCATGAAGCCAGCCCTGACTCCATGCCCTATAAAACCTTGCATCTGCCCTTTTCTCCAACTTTCTAAAGAAATGCCAATAGTTTCAAAGGAACCCCCACTTCCCCTGAGCATTTTCTTCCATCCCAGTGAGCAGGCTTGTCAAGCTCACAGCCTCACGGGCCTGAGGCTCCTCCCAGATGCAGGGCTGGGCCTCCTGCATCTTGCTTTCCCGTAGAAGAAAGGCCTTCAGATGAATGACTGCATTTGTAAACAGAAACTAGAGCAGACCAAAGACTCTGTAAATTTTCAGGGATTGGGACTGGGGCGTCATTTGGGGACATTGTGGCTCAATCTTAAAACCCCCAGAGTATTGGACAGAATTGTTTCAGGGTGCTCCCTGAGGGCCTGGGCCTCATCCACTCCTTGCCTATGTTCCGCCACGGTCCTGGGCTGTGGTGTTACTGAAAACATGTCTACTGAATAAACACAGCCTCTGTCCCAACTAGACAGAGTGCTCGTGGTCCTCTAACTTGGCCGCACTTGCTACAAATGACAGACTTTGTATGTTTCTTCCCCTGCCAGAAGTTCTTCTTACTCCCTTCTTTAATCCAGGCCCTATCCACATGCCAACCCCCTGCTGAAGTGTCCCCTTCAGGTGGCCCTGCCTTCAAGATGAAATAGGCTGCCCTCATTGGGAAGGAAGGAGGGCCATTCTTAGAAGGTGTGGCTTGAGGCTGGACCACCAGTTAGTGAGTGCACCTGCAGGGTCTACCCAGGAAACAGAAACCCCTGACGTACAGAAAGCAGGTGGGCTTGAATGCATGAACTGGTTTTGCAGGAAATGCAAGAGCTGAGAAGCTAGCCAGGAGCACTGAGTCCACCTGCCAGAGCCTCTGGCCGCAGCAGAATGGGATGGGGAGAAAGAAGGATGGTGGCCCTTCCTTACCTCATCCCCTCTCCCTCCGATGCCACCCCAACCCTAACCCAGTTCCTAACCCAGGAGGAAGTGTGGGAGACACAGCTTGCCGGGGCCAGGCCCTCTGAGACAGCAGAGCGGAGGCAGGGCCATGGAGAGGGCCTGAGGAGTGAGCCCTGGATCGTGTGCGAGGTACCATGGAAGTGCTGCTCTGGCGGAGACGGGGAGGGGCATCTGAACTCGAAAACCTCTGGGCACCTCTCCAGCCCTGAGAGGGAAACTTGATAGGAACACTTTACTTTTCTCAACAATTCACATAATCATGGCCTTAGAAATCATGTTTTTCATGCTCAGTGAAATGACAGTAGAAAATCTTTCCATTGGATATGTAATGTCCCACTGGGTTAATTTCTTTTTATAACTTAGGAGAAACGTTGTGTTTTCTGACTTGCAGATTCACTTCCTTTTAGGAGACAATGAAAATTATATAACCCATCATGTTTCCCTTTTTGCCTTAGCGGCCAGGAAGCTCTGAACTAAATTGCGAACTTCCTAAATCAGGTTTTTAATTATATCTATCCTCTTCTACACGTCTTTAAACCCACAATGTCTAATTTAACCCTCTTATTGATTAAATGTTGTATAAGACGCCTCAAATACTTTTAAGTAGCAGATAAGTCTGCCTTGGCTTCTTTTTAATATAAGCTGATCCCAACAGTTCCTACATCTAATTCTTCTTCACATTTGGTCCCTGTCTGTTCCCCTCCCCCCACAAAACTCCCTAGTGATTTGTCATTTTCCCACGTTGAGAAAGCCACAGGCCCTTCCCACTTCTCTATGGCACTCTCTCTAACTCTTAAATTGTCACTGATGTCTTTCACTTCCCTGTCCACTGCCCTCGGCGGAGATTTCCTCTCCAGCAGGGCATGAACCCTTCCCAGGCAGTGCCAGCATCACGGGGCCCACTAAAGAGGAAGCCGCCAGCCCGGACAGAGAAGTGAGGACCAGCAAAGGTGGAGGGCTGGCGTGTGGGCATGATAGGCAGCCCTCGGAGGCTTTGGGTCACTGACCTGGTCTGAATCCAGCTCTGCCACTCACCTGCTCTGACCAATGGACACCTGCTATGCCTACCAGTTTACCAGCACAGTGGTCCTTCCCCTGCATTTGGTAACGGCACCCCAATTTTTTCCCTAGGGATTACTCCTCTCCTGTTGCCTCCAGGCTGCATGGGATTGACATTCAAAGTGGCATGTCCTATCTGCCCACGATACGGTCAGGTCACCTGTCCAAACCCATGAGACTATGCCTTCCAAGAGGATACATTTTGAGTGGGGTGACAAGCTGGAGCTCATTCATCTTGCCTACCATCCCCAGTGAGCTTGTCAATCAGCGCCTACCACCTCCAGCCCCAAAGCGGACCTCATCCTTGTCCCTCATGCCTGCATCCTTAGGTTTTCCTTGGGTTTTTAAGAATGAGTTCCTGTTGTTGCAACTCTCAAACTCCAAGCAACGCAGGGCCCCATTCTGCGAAAGTTATATAACCTCATTGAGCTCCAGATTCTGCATGTGTATAATGGAGATACCAGCACACCCATCATGGGCTGAGGGGTAATGTGCTTAGTCCATCATGGGTGTTCTGCAGAGATGTCATCCCTCCTTCCCTGCCCAACAGAACAGATGACCTTCAAAAGGTGATGGAAGCTGCCCCCATTGCCCAGGTGGCCAGTGGCAAACGTCAATGGTGAAGTCTCCTGAGACCTCATGTTCTTCTTTAGGACCTCTCTGCTTTTCAAGGAATTCCTTGGGATCTCACCAAAGGATGAGCAATGACTTGCCCATTTCAATGAGGGAGAAGCAGGATTTCGAAAACCAAAACAAAACAAAACAAAAAACTCATCGTGAGGAATGAAGACATCAGATTCTCTAGCTATGGCCTTTGCCAAAAGCCCTGGCCCAGGTTCCTGCCCAGCATTGCTGCTATGCTTGGTGGACTCCTCCCTCCATAAACCTGCAACCAATTCTGTTTTCAGAGCATATGCACAAGCAGACTTGGCTTTGAGGGGCCTGCAGTTTCCCATGGTGACTCATTATTGGTAGGCACTGAAGATCCTTCGATCCTTCAGGAAGACTCAGCGAGCCTGGAGCTAGATGTGGCTGGACATGAGCAGCTGCCTCCCTGGGTCCTCGTGGAACACTGAGCCAGTCTCCAGGGAGCACTGTCGCAATGAGAGAGTGGGAGCTAACTAGTGATGTTCCCAAGCCCACGGTGGGCTCCACAGGGAACCCACTGGCTGTTCCAAAGAGCTGGCCACAGAGTCTTCTTAAAATAATAACTACTAGAGCTATCACTGCTATTGATTGCTTCACATAAGGTAGGAACTAAGTTCATCAGCCTTACTTTACAAATGCAGAATCGGGCTTAACAATTAAGAAACTTGACCAAGGTTACATGGCTATTAAGGAATAAAGAATCTCACCCAGGTCGACATGACTGGGATGCCTGTGCTCTTCATCACTATGCTATACTATGTCTCCCATACTCCTGGGGGGAGGCCCACCACGACCCCCACTCATGGTCACCAGGCGGCCACCAGCCACCTGGAGATCATGGACGATAAAGACAACCGATTTCCAATTCTGCTGCTCAGTGGCGAAGTGGCTTCGGAAAGTGGCGTTTCCTCTCTGGTTCTCAATTCCCTCCTCTGTGTCGTGGAGAACAGGATAGGCGTTGTGCTGTGGGCCCCCAAAGAGTCCTACAAGGTCTTTTTCCCACATCACCTTGGGCCTAAATATCCTGCTTCAACTGGGAAGGAATTGGAGAAGCTGGAGATGGGACGGGAAGCCCAGGCCTCGAACCTCCTGCTCATCGTCCCCAGCAGACCCGGTGACCACAGCATTCTCTCTGGCCTGTTCTGGCAAGCCGAGTGGCTCCCCTCACCCACCCCACGGCCACCTCCTCATTACAGAACAAAGGAACCTGGCTCTTTCCCTCCAGTCCAGAGAGGGTTCCTAATTGGCTTTCCATTAAAGAGAAAATAGACTACTGTTTCCACCTCATTATTTATGAGCCTTTCTGGAAGTGCATTTCCATGCACACTGGGATTACTCACGCCCATTTTGCTTGGCCATATTTTATGATCTGTTTTATTTATTCAGGGCCTCTATTGGGTACTCACATCTGAAACCAATTAAAAACCAAGAAATAGGAAAAACCAAATAAACACCTGGAGATGTCCAAACCCAGTCTTTCTAAAGCCTGTGATTGGGAGACTGGCATGGCCATACCAGTAGTCTAGGCCGTAGGACAGCAGGTGACAAGGCCACTCAGATGGCAGCGCATACATTCAAAGACCTGTTGACAGAGCTTGGGCTGAGGTTGCCTGGTTCCTGGTCTCACCCAGGATCTCCCGGTGCAGGGCAAAGGCAATGTGGATTCATTTGGGGATGCCCCTCTCTGCCCGGCACATGGTAAAAACTCAAAACTGCTTTGCTCAGCCTTGGATTCATTCGCGTCATAACTGCTGAAGTGACCCTATGGAGAACCATCTCTACGAATATGGGAATGGCTTCCCTTTTAAAGACACTGCCTCGAGCTCCAGTCTGAAAGGATTCTTAGGGGTAAACATGCTTCTTTCTTTTTTTTTTCTTGGTGGGTAAAGAAACCTTTAATGAGGATTCGAGGTGCCCGAGGAAGGTGCCGGGGAGGACCAGTGCTCAGCCCCAGCCACCTCCTGGGTACATGGTTCCGTGGAGGTTTTCAAGTCAGTGCTTCTGCTGCTGCTTGTGAGGCTTATCTCGTCTGTGCCCCTCGTGAGTGTCATCGTCGTGGGCAGCTCATGGCGGCACGGGGGACAGGAATTTGTCTTGTTTAGCCAGAATGCAGTTGGAGGGGAAGAGGTGATGGCAAGCCTTCTTAATGGCAGTCTCCTCTTCCAGCCTGAGAGCCCCCGATGATTGTCCTGGGAAGGTTCTCAACCACAGTCTTGGCAGCCCGTGGAGGCAGGTGGCGATTCTGCTCTACTACCAACCCCAAGTCTTCGAGGTCCATCCTGCTGAGAAGTGACCTGCTGGAGCCGGCTGCCCTCCCGCTCCTGACTCCCCCAACTCGTGCTCAGCTCCCCCAACTTTCAGTCTCAGCAAAGCAGTTGCCAAGCTCGGATTTTCCAGAGACCTGCAGTGTATCATTAAGACGTATCCTTGTGGGGATGGGGGTCTCAGCCAGAGGAAATCAGGCCCTTCCTTCTTTTGGGGGGGTCTGAAACAATTTCACACATCTTTCTAGGAGATGCTTTAGAGTCTGTGTCCGCACATAAGCCATCCTGGCTCCTATTTGTCCACGTGAGATGCAGGGAAGCCTCTCTTTCATTCTGCCCGCACGCACTCCCCCTCCTCCAGCTTCAGTGCCTGCTGGAACTGGAGGCCTCTCTCTGCCCCACTTCCCACCTCCACCCTAGAGAGTCAGTACATTGGCTGGTGGTCTCTGTCCTGAAGCCAAATGCCCCACTCTTCTCCTTACACTAAGCTGGGTGTGCAGACAGTATGGCAAGTGACGGGGCAAGGACCACCCGCAGCAGGCTGTTAGGGTAGCAGCGAGATGGTAGGAATGCTGTGCATTGGGGCACTTTGTAGGGTTTCTCTTCGGGTGAAAGAAATGATGCAGGGTGACGGGTGGGCGAAATGGGGAGAGACATCAAAAGGTACTAATTTCCAGTTATAAATTAAGTACATCATGAGGGTGTAATGTACAGCATGCTGACGATAGTTAATAATACTGTATCGCATATTTGACAGTTACTAAGAATAGATCCTAAAAGTTCTCATCACAAGAAAAAAAATTATAAATATGAATGGTGACAGATGTTAACTAGATTTATTGTGATCATTTCGCAATATGTACAAATATCAAGTCCTTACATTGTATACCTAAAACTAATACAATGTTATATGTCGATTATACCTCAGTAGAAAAAAAAGAACTTATAGAAAGACATTGAACTTAGCACAGAAAAAGAGAAAGAAATGATCATCACATCTCTAACTTTTTTTCTTCCCAAGATATTTGTGGTGTTTATTGTAATCTGATTTCACACACACACACACACACACACACAATAGGAGGGGACTAGGCTCCAGAAATCTTGGGGCTGATGCTCCTTAGACTTACCCCACCCGATCTCTACTTTTCCTTAGCAATTTATATCAATCGTTTCTTCCTTCACTTATTCTTTTGTTCATTAATTCAATGATGTGTTGAGCGCCTCTATGTGACAGCACTGGGCGTACATCTGATACAAAGCTCAGTCCAGCCTCCCCCGCCCCACCCGCCCAATTTAGCCTGAGCCTTTCTCCTGGGATAACAGATTTCAGAGGTTTACTCCCCACTGGAATCTAAGAACTATAAAAGCCATCAAGTCTTGAGACAGGAGGGGAACTAGGAAACGGACACAATTCTACTAGTCCACAAACCACGGCTTCCAAACCTGAGGTCTGTTCCTCTGGATCTTGGCCATGTTTTGGCAAACACGACGATATCTTGCTGCTGTTACTAGATGATGGGCTTGATGATTCCAAATACAAGAAGCAGACGCCCAGTCTCCCTTTCCCTCTGCTTTCCTCAGCAGCACATGAGGACTGACAATCGTGAAGGTTCGGGGAGCAGTGAAGGGTGAGTGGGGACTTCTCGGAGAAGGGCTGAGGTTAGTGATGTCGAGGTGGGCTGAAAGTAGCTGAAGCCTCTGCATAACAGTGGGGAAAAAATGTTGGCATTCCTATACCGTTGGTGCCAGCAACCCCGCTGGCCACCTAGGGACCCCTTCTTAGATTACTATTTGTAAATTCCTGGAACAAAATATATAGGATGGAAAGGAAGCCAATTATATTAGAATGCAATTATCAAAATATTTTTTAATTGTGGTACTTTACGAACACATTTAAATAACAAAGCAATGCATTTAAAATATAGACAACATTAACTCACATTTTATTTTTTAAAGACATATTCATACGATGGTTATTGTTTCTTGGCTTGATCCTGGCCAATGTGCCGTGCTTGTCTTGGAAAGAGCAACGCACATGTCATGTTGGACACTCAGTTGATTTTGTTTTTGCTTTTGATTGTTCCAAGGGTTGATGCATAAAGAGAAGTTGTTGCAAAATTATTTTAGAAGTCCACAGCTTGCTCGACAAGGAACACTCCAAAGTTTATGGAGCTAATCTCCAATCGCGAGGACACACGACTCCACTGTTTGGTGGCTGACCCGCTAGGGTCCAGAGTTGCTCCAGAATTGCCAAGTTCTGACTCATAAGTGTCTGCAGACAGGAGCACTGAGATATTCTGCAGTCTAGGGACAGTCACATAACTGCGGAGCATGGGTGACGTTTCAAGATCTGCATCGACTGTACTGCTCTATAAACATAGCTGGATTTCTCATGGTGACAAAGTCATAGGTACCCCGAATACTCCTACACCCACAAGGGGAGAAAATACTAAAACTCAGCTGGAGGCTAGCAAAAAGATGTCCTTTCCTCCCACCCAAGTTCCCAGACCCCACAGAACACCTTGGAAGTCCATGGACACCAGATTAAGAACCACCCTCCTAGGGGAAGATGACGAGGAACAGAGATAAAAGTCAGCTGGACAACACAGATCTGGAAAATTCCAAACATAGGGCAGCCCACGGAACAATCTCAGCACGTAGAGCACAGGAAAGCCTTTAAGAAACAACACCATCCTCATCCTGATGTTGGAGCTGTCATGACACAGACCCTCTGCTCTTGGCAAAATCCTCAGCGAAGTCTCCCTACTCCCATACATGCTTAGAGTGAGTGGGGTTTGTAGCAGAAATCAAGGAAGGGGCTGCATTTCATAATTGGATCAATCCAGGGGGACTGCGTATCTATTTGTCAATGGAACAGATCAGCTAAAATGGGAACCTGGGGCCGAGAAGTACGGCTCACCTGGAAATTTGCAGACAGACCCTCAGGCAGGGCTTTGGTCCTCCACGGGTCCTGGGGTGCAGGTCCAGATTGATCTCATTTAGATCTTAGGGTCCTGGGGACCCCTACAGACCTTGGGTAGCATCTAGAAAGCTCACAGAGCCTTTTGCATGGGAGGAAATCAGTAACTCACAGCTCCGATGTCTGAGAAGCTGGTCGTACTGGTAACCCCCGTCGCGCCCCCTGCCTTCTTGCTTGCTTTATTCATGGCACACAGTCCTTCCCTGTGGCTTGGGCCTCCAGAAGAGAGGCGAGGCCTTCCTTGGTTTGTGGTGCTTCCGTCACCAGAGCTAAGGGTTTGGCCCTTTCAGAAATCTGACGGAGAAACTGGCTCCTGGCAGTTGCTAAGGCAGGCAGTGTTCGCTGAAGAAGCTCTAATGAGGATCTGACAAATGAATCCCCTTTGCCCCTGCCCTGCCTCCAGCAAGCCGGCCGCTTCCCCCACACGGTCTCCTCGACACTGTTTTGTAAGCTTTCCTCCTCATCTCAACCTCGATTCCTCGTTCCCATTCTTCTGAATGTTAAAGTCACGACCTTTGCGGTTTATGGGCCACCAGAGACTGAACTAAATGTGTTAGCTCTGAGTCCAAACAAGTAATAGCCGGCCAATTAAATTAATAATCCATATTGTTACAGTGTTTAACCATGGCTGTTTCCTCAGCGGTCTGTTTAAATCACAGCCAAGGCCTGACCTATTAAAATGAATAACTGGAATTATGAGAAACTCCATTTAATAAACACAGTGAGGAACGCAGCACAATTGGGCATGAAATATTTATTACCACTTGAAGCAGAGAGCTGTTTGGGACTTTAAGATGGCATTAATGAATGCGTTTTAATTTCTGGCTCACAAGGTGGGAGATGGGGCTGGAACTGAGGGCCTTTTGGCAGATTCCTGGAAAAACCAGCTCCTGTTATATTATTACATTGTGCTGGGGGGGGCTGTTTGTTGATGCATGGGACTCCCCCAGTCTACTGTGGGTGCCGGAAGGTGGGCGTCTGATCCCCGCCCTCTTGTAGACATAGCACTTGCTCAGTAAATGCTTGCTGGATGGAGAGATGGGTGGATGCACGGATGGACGGATGACAGATAAAACATTCTGACACCTTAGTATCCACAGTTCAATGATCTAGGACAGATAAAACACTTAGCGTGGTGCCCCATACATACTACATCCTCAGTAAGTGGTAACTGTCATTAGATTTAGGAGAGCAAAGTCTGGCTAACTTACTGGAGAGTCAGTGCTCACATTTGGCAGTTCCTCAGGAGCCCCAGAGCTGCCCCAGGACCCTGACTCACCCATTTAGCTTTATGCACACTTGGAAGCCTGTTTTTGATGAGATGTTTTTGTTTGACTATTTTTGGCTTTTCTCAGAATGGATTGTTTCTTTCCCTACTTTCCCAGAGCTCAACGTCTTATCTCCGCATTTGCCCGGACATGTCCTGTTTTCCCAGGTATGACTCCCTTTCACAGGGTCTGCCTCCTTTTCCCAGACCTCAGCTCTGAAGTTCTGATAATGGGTTTAGAAATTGCGGTTGCTGTAATGATAACCTTCAGCAAGTCTTGTAACCACCAAGTCAAGCAGAGTGGTTATTGGGGATCTATGAACACAATAAGTGCGCCTTCTCCATAGGAGAACCCCCAGATGGGAAAAGGAGAGGTCAACTCCTGCTAGAACTTGTTTTTCAGAGGAAGCGGAAAGCAAGCAGACCAAGCCATACGCTGATGGAGCACAGAGGACATTGTGAGGGCTAGGGGCGGGAAGTGGAGACTCAGGAAGGCCTGGCCATGGTCTCCCCTCTGAGAGCCAGGCGTCATCTCCTGGAGACCACAAAAATACCCCTCAGCTCCAGTCACCCCCATCCCCAAGTCTAAAATTAAATGTATTAATGAATGCAAGGCAGGCAAAAGGCAGTCTCATTTTGAATAGGCAGAATCTTGAAACTGAAAATAGGGAAAGAAGAGTGTTGGGTTGTTTTCCTTTCAAGGAAGACAAGATGGTTCAGACCTTGTGGAAGATTTGGTGGAGTCTCACCACCTCTCCACTATATTCAAGAGCCAAGGATAATCCCAAAGAGGAAAGGTGTCCTAAGTGGCCAGTATGTCATGGGACGTGCCATGGGACCTTGCCTGACTAAAGTGAGGCTTTGGAGGGCTCCGTCTATCCACTCTGTCTGCACTCGGCACATCTTCTGTTGTCCGTAACTTTCATCTCTAATCCTTAACAATGCTTGCAGGATGATGGATATCATGGCTGTGTCGGGATCCTCTTTTCCTATACGTTGGAGGGAGGCTTCCACCAAATAAAAGATGTCTATGCCAAAGATGCTTTCATGGTAGAAGCCTTCAGAACTAAAGAAAAACACAAGGTAGAGTTGCTTCTTATCGCCCATCCCTCCTCTACTAGTTGTGAGTTCCTACAGAGTGAGATTATATTTTATTCATCTTTGTATTCCCCACTGTGACTTGCACAGGAGCTAACATCTTTCTGGTTCTCAGCAAACATTTGTGCATAATAAAAAGCCACCATTTATGGAACCTTCCTCATATCCAAGCCTGTGCTAAGTTCTGTGCCTGTGCTCTCGCGTGTCATATTCCCAACCACACTGTGGCTTTCTATCACGATGCCCCATTTTATGGCTGAGGACATTGAGATGTAAAGAAGCTGAACACTTGTCCTGGATCACCTATAACAAGTAGCAACCCTGGCATTTGAACCCTGGTCTGTGCAGTTTCAATGCCTTTGCTTTCATTGCCATGCTGTTCGGTCTCTGCGAGAAAAAGGTACATAGATACATAGTTCCATCCTCAAGAGTTTGTTGTTGTTGTTGTTGTTAAGATTTTATTTATTTGTTTGTTAGAGAGAAAGACAGGGGGAGGGGCAGAGAGAGGGATAAGCAGACTCCGCGCTAAGCACAGAACCCGACACGGGGCTCAATCCCATGACCCCAAGATCATGACCTGAGCCAAAATCAAGAGTTGGATGCTTAACAGACTGAGCCACCCAGGCACTCCTATCCTCAAGGGTTTATAGTCAAGCAAATGAAACAGACACATAAAGAGATCATTTAAATACAGTGCATTAAATGAGCCCTGCCCCAGTGACCAGGTGAATACCAAGGTGATTCCAACAGTCTAATCTGGAGGGAATCAGGACAGCTTCCTGGAGAGGGTGAGACCTGAACTTATTTTATTAAAAGATGAGAGGTTGGTCAGACTAAATGTTAAGTGAAAGAAGAGACTATTCAAGCAGAAGGAAGAACTTGGACAATAGGAAAACTCCTTTGGGTCCAACACCTTGGCAGGATGATTCTCAGTGGTAAAAAGATGGCAAGGCCTAATGACCAAGGAATTACCAAGGAGGAAGGCATCTGTCTAACTACTGCGGAGTTCTTCCCTGTGCCTTCAACTAGAGATGCCAGTCATCCCTCCCTATCCCACACGCACTTCCTACAGCCTCTTCCTAATGGACTGTCTGTAGGTACAGACACCCTGGAGACAAAGCCCTAGTACCAGACGATACCACCCTACCTCCAGCCATTAGTCCAAACTGGGCTCATCAGGTTCTCTCCCCCAGGAACTTGGATGTGAAGCACTGAGAACAAATCAGCTCTCTTTGGGGAGCTGAGCCGACAGGTCACATAGACGCAGGGATCAAGGTTGCCATTTTGTGGCACCCATCAGGGAATCATGGGCAAGTGATTAGGAAGCAGGAAAGCTCATGAACGAGAAAAGAGAAACAAGCAGCTGAGATGCACAGGTGATCATACAGCCTCAAAGAAGGGATAACAGAGAAAAGAGAAAGCAGACCGGGCCACCGCCAATGAAGAAGAGAGGGCAACTGCCTTGGTTACTGAATCACAGGGTCATTTCTTGCCTTGAAATGACACACAGTTTATAATCAATCCCTCTTTACTTACAGCTGCTTCATAGGGTCTCTGAAGACATACCTGAGAGAAGAGGCATCATTTCAGAGATGGATAGGCAAGGCATCCTAGTGGTGCTGAGCACACCTCCAAGGCTGTTCCAGAACTCAGTCTGACTCTGACAGAAGGTGGTACCATGCCTTAACCAGACCTGATGGAAAAAAGCAGCCTCGGAGTCATTGTTATCTCTATATGTAGATATCAAGACCCAGGCTTTGCAGGACTTCTTTGAGCGTTCTGCTTTTACAGCAGGTTAAACCTTTATCTGCACAATAAATTGTTGAGGTTATGATTAACTAGGGCTTAGCCATCAACAATGTGGTCTTCTCTGCAGTGTCTCCACCGATACTTCTCATTTCAATATATGGCTTTATTTCACTGCTTCAGTGAGCATTGTTAACACAATACCAACATTTCAAAAGTAATCCTAAAAAGAAGAGTAAATACATACTGAAGTTGTAACTTTTTCAGTTGCAAAAAAATATGATTTTGATGTGCCAATAGCACTAAATGAAGATAATCGCTATAAGTAAAATATCGAACCACATACACTTATGTCCTCACATAAATGTCTATCAAAAATCTATATGAATTTCTTGCCCCAGACCTGGCATCAACCTTTATCCAGAGACCCCTAGTTTCAATGAGAAGTGATATTTATAAAGCACAGTCTAGGAAAATGGAGTTCTCTTTGTGGTTAGATTGGTCATTGTTCTAGGTGTTTAAATGAAAAGTATTGGAAAATATTTTTTTAAAGGAAATGACATCATTAGTTTATACTGAATATCCAATTCTAACCTAGAATTCCTGTATTTTAACTTACTTGATTTTATATATTTATTTCTTTGATGGTGAAAATCTTAGTTCCTAAGAACACCAACATAATCATTTGATATATTGGAAATAGTTTCAAAATAAGAATATCTATATTAATACTAATATGATTTTCAAGGTACAAAATGAGAGTGGAACATCTGTCATATCAGAAAGCAAAGCTGTCAAAGACTTCTATAATGATGTCGCAAGGACACAGCACGAACTTGAAGTGGCTCCCCACTGGCCAAAGGTAGAGAAATTTGAGCATAAAAAATAATAATAACTGTATTGAATCAAAACACATCAAACATGTCCAAATCCATGAACTCATACTGATACTTTTAAAAGAACTCTTGGGGCACCTGGCTGGCTCAGTCAATAGAGGGTGTGACTCTGAATCACAGGGTTATGAGTTCAAGTCCCACATTGGGTGTGGATCCTACTTAAAAAAAAAAGGGGGGGAAAGAAAGAAAGAAACTTTATTCTAAAATATAAACAAATAAAAGAACTCTCATAGATAATTTTGGAAGAGGCTAGGGAACGAATTCATTTTGCAAAAGCCGCAAAATTAAGAAAGAACCAAGTATTTGCCTGCCTTTCTAGCAGGAACTATATTTCAGAATAACCACATCACTGATTTATTTATTTTAAGTAGGCTCCACGCCCAGCATGGAGCTCAATGTGGAGCCTGAACCCACGACCCTGAGATCAAGACCTAAACCAAGACCAAGAGTTGGACACTCAACCGACTGAGCCATCCAGGTACCCCATTTGTTATTTTTAAGTTTGATAATAATATCATGGTTATGATACAAAAATAATCCTTTTAAATTTAATATACTTAATGAAAATGTATAACGAATATGATGTTTGAGATTTGATTTAAAATAATGTGGTGGATTCATGTATGTGAAGGGGAAGGAGGATGATATAAGGGAAGCAAGATAGGCCATGTATCATAAATGCTGAAGTGGGGTTACAGCTACGTAGGGATTGTCTCTGCATTTACATTTTAAAAATTTTCCATAATAAAGTTAGAAAATAAACCTGAAAATTTGGCCAAGCAACATTTTCAAAATAGCCTCCCTCAGATCAAAGAAATGCAAATTAAAATGACAAGAAACAACTTTCAACCTATCCAATTGGCAAAGGTTAGAAGAACGTTAATACTTGGTGCTGGCAAAGATGTGGCAAATGAGCATTCTTATGCATTCCCGGTTTACTTGGTATGGCCTTGATATCACCTTACTAGAAAGCATCTTGGCAATATGAATAAAAATTGTTAAGGGATGCCTGGGTGGCTCAGTCGGTTGGGCGTCTGACTCTAGATTTTGGCTCCAGTCATGCTCTCAGGGTGGTGGGTACAAGCCCCTTGTCTGGCTCTGTGCTCAGTGGGGAGTCTGCTTGAGATTCTCCCTTCTCTCTCCCTCTGCACCTCCCCCTACTTGCATGCTCTTTCTCTATCTCTAAAATAAATAAATAAAATCTTAAAAAAAAATCTTTAAATATGTGGGTGCCCTATGCCCTAGGAATGGTAGTAATTTATCCAAAGGAAATGATCAAACAAGCGTATAAGATATCTGGCCAAAAATGTTTATTGCAAGATAATTATAATAGCAAAAATTTTAAATTAACTTAAATACACACCAATAAGGACCTGGTTTTAAGACTAAGGAAGAGCCACATAATGGATACAGACAGAGCCATTAAGAACCATAATGCACTCTGCTCCTCCCCATCTGACAGACAGCCATCTCTTCTGGTGCAGTGCCAGCTGCATTCCTGAGACATGATGGTGAAGGTCAGAGTAAATGGATTTGACCATATTAGGCACCTGGTCACCAGGACCACATTTAAATCCAACAAAGTGGATATTGTCGCCATCAGTGACCCCTTCACTGACCTCAACTACATGGTCCACATCCACATGTTCTGGTATGATTACACCCACCACAAATTCCACGGCACAGTCAAGGATGAGAATGGGAAACTTGTCATCAATGGAAAGCCCATCTCCATCTTCTAGGAGTGAGATCTTGCCAACATCAAATGGGGTGATGCTGGGGCTGAGTATGTGTGGAGTCCACTGGGGTCTTCACCACCATGGAGAAGGCTGGGGCTCACTTGAAGGGTGGGGTCAAGAGGGTCATCATCTCTGCCCCTCCTGCTGATGCCCCCATGTTTGTGATGGGTGTGAACCATGACAGTATGACAACTCCCTCAAGATGGTCAGCAATGCCTCCTGCACCACCAACTGCTTGGCCCCTCTGGCCAAAGTCATCCATGACAACTTCAGCGTTGTGGAGAGACTTGTGACCATAGTCCATGCCATCACTGCCACCCAGAAGACCATGGATGGCCCCTCTGGGAAGCTGTGGCATGATAACCGAGGGCCTGCTCAGAACATCATTCCTGCTTCTACTGGTTCCACCAAAGCTGTAGACAAGGTCATCACTGAGCTGAATGGGAAGCTCACTGGCATGGCCTTCCATGTCCCCACCCCCAATATGTCAGGCATGGATCTGACCTGCTGTCTGGAGAAAGCTGCCAAATATGATGACATCAAGAAGGTGTTGAAGCAGGCATTGGAGGGTCCCCTCAAGGGCATCCTGGGGTACACCGAGGACCAAGTGGTCTCCTATGACTTTAACAGTGACACCCACTCTCCCACCTTCAATGCTGGAGCTGGCATTGCTCTCAGTGACCACTTTGTGAAGCTCATCTCTTGGTATGACAATGAATTTGGCTACAACAACCTTAGGGTCCATATGGCCTCCAAGAAGTAAGAGCCCCCTGGACCACCAGCCCTGGTGAGAGCAAGAGGAAGAGAGAGACCCTCGGCTGCTGGGAAGTCCTTGCCCCAACTCATCCCCCAACACACTGAGAATCCCCCAACCTCCACAGTTTCCATCCCAGACCCCCTGAAGAAGGGGAGGGGCTTGGGGAGCCCTACCCTGTCATGTACCATCAATAAAGTATACTGTACCCAACCCCAAAAACAACAAAAAGAACTATAAGGCAGATGTATATTTATTAGCATGGAAAGATGTGTCATAGCTCTATCAAGAAAGGGCAAAATCAAGTTCCAAAGGCTATCTATAGTAAGATACTTTTTTGTTTTTTAAAATGTGGAAGGAGAAACAGTTAACAATGATTACCTCTTGTTGGTAAAAGCATGGATTATTTTTATTGCTTTTCTTTTGCTTGTTTTTTCATTTTTCTAAATGAATTTTGAGTAGTTTTGGAATTCTAAATAATGAATTCCTGTGTAATTAAAATAGCCTTCACCTAATGAGATGACATGATATCTGGAATTTACTCCACTCATCTAGGGGTTGGGCCACAGATGAAACAGGTCTGGCCCAGAGTTGACAGCCCTTGAAGCTGGGTGATTGGGTACCTGGGGGCTCATTTTACTTTGTTCTCTACTTCTGTGTACATTTGGAATTTTTCGTTCTGAAGGTTTTTCTAAAATACTCCTTTTCAGTACAAAGTGACATCTTGTCATCTTTTGTCCCTGCCCCTCCCACAATGTGCCTCCAGAGGTCACAAAGGGCCAGCGCCATGCCCAGAGACATTAAGGCTGATGTTTTGATTACTAAAATGCCTCCCTCTCTCCTGTGGTCAGAAAGGCATTGAGTGAGACACCCCCTTTCCCCCTGCCCTCCTGTCCAGCCTCCCCCTGCCCTCCTGTCCAGCCTACACGAGACAGCTGCCCAGGGCCAGTGTTGTGGACTTCAGTCAGGAGCTCACTGGTCCACATGAGAAACAAACTCACAGCCTTAGCCCCTTTGTCAGTCTGATTCCTGGGCAGCCCCATCTGTGATGGCCTACCATTGCTTCCTCCCACAGGGGGCCCTCTCTTTCTCAGAGGAAGGAAGTAGAGGAGGTTAGTGGATTTGGCATACCCAGCCTGCAGATTGCTTCTTCTAACTTGGCTCCTGCCCTGCGCTTTCTCACCCAGGCATGCTGGCTATAAAAGTGTCTAGCATATGCAAAAATCACTATGAATATTCATGAAGTCGTATTACAAATAATACTCCTTTAAAAATGAATAATATTCTGGCTAGTCTCCCTGGAAATTGAATTCCTCTCCCACACTTTGAGTCACTTGGAGATTGTCAATACCACTGGTCAGCGAACTGTAGCCCAAATCTGGTCCACCATCTATTTTTATATGACCTGCAAGCCTAGAATGGTTTTTACATTTTAAATCGTTGAAAATTTTTAAAAAAAATAATATTTGGGCGCCTGGGTGGCTCAGATGGTTAAGCGTCTGCCTTCAGCTCAGGTCATGATCCCAGCGTCCTGGGATCAAGTCCCGCATCGGGCTCCCTGCTCCTTGGGAGCCTGCTTCTCCCTCTGCCTCTCTCTCTCTCTGTCTCTCATGAATAAATAAATAAAATCTTTAAAAAAATAATAATAATATTTTGTAACACATAAAATTAAATTCAAATTTCAGTGTCCATAAATACAGTTTTATTGGAGCATAAGTCACACTCATTCGTTTACCCATTGTCCGTAGCTGATTTCATACTACAATGACAGAGTCGTTTGTGATGCAGGCCATGTGGCCCATGCAGCCTAAAATATTTACTCTGGCTTTTTAGAGAAAAAGTTTGCTGACCTCTGGCTTGAGGTTCTCCTAACCACTCTTGTGGTTCCCTCTTGTCTAATAGAGTTGAACAGGAATGCCATCCATTGCCAGGAAGTGAGGATGTCCTTCACACATCAGCCTGCAACCATCCAGATATGAGGCTTTGGGTTTTAGAAAAATTCATTCATCCATCCAACGAAGATTTAATGACTGTCAGCTTTGTGCCACACACGGTTTTAAGTTCTGGGTTTTGGGGGCAGCCAGGGTGGTTCAGTCAGTTGAGCGTCTGACTCTTGATCTCAACTCAGGTCTTGATCTCAGGGTCGTGAGTTCAAGCCCCACGTTGGACGTGGAGACTACTTTAAGGGCTGGGTTTCTAGCAGTACACAAAACAAGCAAAAACTTCGTTTTTGGAGCTGAGGTTCTACTCAGGAGAGATGACCACAAACAAGTTGAATAATAACATATGATATGTTAAGTGGCCTTAAGTGCTTTGGATGGGAAAGCAAGGCAGGGGTAAAAGGGTCAGGGAAGGAGAGAGTAGCAAATTCCAATTAGGTTAGGAATGATTCCATTAACAAGGTAACATTTGAGTAAAGACTTGAAGGCAGTAAGGAGCAAGTCATGAATATACCTAGGAGGAGAACATTCCAGGCACATGGAACAGCAAATACAAAGTTCCTGATGTGCACCATGCCCTTCATACTCAAGGAATATCAAAGGCAATGAGTGGTAGAGGTTGAGGTCAGGGAGGTAAGGGGTAGGGAACAGATCATATGGGGTCTTGCAAGCCATATGAATAACATGGCTTTCATCCAGAGTGAGATGGGAAGGCGATAGGAGTTAAGAGCAGAGAAGTAACACAGTCTGATATCCAATTCCTTATTTAATATCTGTCTAAAATATTTCACAACTTTATATAAATGAGGCATATCTTTCCTTTTATTCTGATTTCTTAAGTTTAAAGAAGCATTGAAATGTATGAGAACAGGTATAAAAGTTTAATAAAAAGAAAAAAAAAAGCACATCAGTGAGGGGCACCTAGGTGGCTCAGTCAGTTAAGCGTCTGCCTTCAGCTCAGGTCATGATCCCAGGGTCCTGGGATCAAGTCCCACATCTGGGCTCCCTGCTCAGCGGGGAGCCTGCTTCTCCCTCTCCCTGGGCTGCTCCCCCTGCTGTGATCTCTCTCTATCAAATGAATAAATAAAATCTTTTAAAAAAAAAGCACATCAGTGAGTGTTTCAGTTATCCATTGCCATATGATCAATCAACCCAAAGCTTAGTGGTTTACAAGAGCAATATTCTGTTATTTCCCATGGTTCTGTGAATTGAGTGGGATCAGCAGGGCGATTCTTCTGCTTTTTTTGGCATCAGCTGAACTGGGCTGGAAGGTTCAAGTTTTCGCTCACATGTCTGGAACTTCATTGTTCCTCTCTCTGGCCTCTCCTCATGGCTAAGTCAGGGTTCTTCACAGCAGGGTGGTCTTGGGGTGTCAGAGCTTCGAGAGAAAAAGCAGAAGCACCACACTCTTAAAGCCTAGACCCAGAACCAGCACAGCATCACCTCTGCCATATTCTACTGGCCAAATCAAAAGCCAACTCAGATTGAAGGGTAAGAGAAAAGAAATCCCAGCCAGTGATGGGTTGAGCTGTGTGCACTCCTTGACAAGAAGAAATTGATGCTGGCCATCTTTAGGGACTCTCAGAGTAGGCAAGAAACATTGATTCCCCCGACCATAGAACCCCAAAACTCTTGAGCTCCACTCCTCTCCTTTTGACCACTATGTATGCATATTGATAGGTGTGATTAATAAATGGTGATGGATTAACTTAATATTCTTGAATCATGAGATTCCCTAAGTCTTGAAAATCAGTCTGAGAAGCATCCTGACTTCTGCATCCATATTGTATTCATTTTCCTCCCTGGTTCTGCTGGCCCAGCTGTCTGGCTGAGCCTCCTTGACGTTCCCGGGCACTGTCGCCCTCCAACAGGCAGCTGGGCTAATCTCAGAACACAGGGTGGGTGGTGTGGCATTCTGTAGAATTTAGGGAATGTGATGCAGCTCTTTCCCCAGAAGAAGCCAAAACTTCCCAGCCTGGCCAGATGCAAGCCCTCCATGATGCTGCCCCCTGCCACCACCCCATTCCCAAAAGAAAAAGACATGGAGGATTAAACATCTCAATCACCTCTGGATTTTAAGAACAAAAACAAAACTTTGTTTGAAAATAAAATCTTAGATTTACAGAAGAGTTACAAAGACAGTACAAAGTCCCCAAATACCTTTTGCCCAGCTTCCTCTAATATCATCTCCTTATATAACCACAGTACATTGTCAAAACTGGGATATTCACACTGGTATAATACGATTAACTAAACAACAGACTTATTCAGATTTCCCCAGCTTTCCCCCTAATGCCAGTCTTCTGTTCTAGGGTCCCATCTGGGATCCCATATTACATTTAGTGCTTCATGTCTCCTTGGTCCCCTCCAGTCTGTGACAGTGCCATAGTCTTTCCTTGACTTCTATGACCTTGACCCTTTTGAAGAGCAGTGGTCAGGTGTTTTGTAGAATGTCCCTCGATTTGGGGTTGACTGATATGTCCTCATAATTAAACTGAAGTTTACAGGGTTTGAGAAGAATATTATAGAGATGAGGTGCCTTTCACTGCTTGTATCCAGGGGCACATGACCGCGATTATCTTATTACTGGTGATGTTAACCTTGGTGTTCACGTTCAGGAAGGTGGTATTTGTGAGATTTCTCTTCTGTAAAGTTACTACATTTCCCTTTCTGTTTTCTATCCCTTAGTATTGAGCCCACACTCGAGGGGAGGGGAATTGAGCTTCTGGGGGAAGGAACTTTTGAGCTTTTAAAAATCCGCAGCACGCTTGGGCAGGGCTGCCAGCAGGGAGGGCCCCAAGCCTGCCCACTGACTTGCTGGTGACCTTGGATGAGTCACTCAGTCTTTCAGAGCCCGGGATTTCCCTCCCGCTTGTGAAATCCACGATGGCATCCCTGCCCCACAGCTGTCTCCTGGGAGCCTCAGGAGGTTTCAGCTGGTAGCACTTTGAGTTGCTGGAATATAGATCTGATGGGGGAAAGAGGGTCCTTGCCAATAACAGCTGAAGTCTTGCCCTGATCTGTAAACATTGCCCAATCCTTAGGCCCATCATTCCCACAACAGGAGTGCCCCCTAAAAGTGATGAGGCCATCACTATTTTTATAAAATTGTCTCATGTTATTAACATGCTAATACGGGCTAGATGTAGAAAGAAACACTGGAGGGAAATATTTTTGTAAAGTGAAGCATTATTTTATAAAGTGAATCATTCCCCTGAATTAGCCTTTTTGTATGAAGTCACTTATCACTTACTGGATCTGCCTCCCCTAAGAGGCTCCAGGAATTCCTCCCAAAGCACATGCCATCTTTCATGCAAATAAATGCCTTTGAAAAGACAGAATGTTTTCTACATTGATGGTGATGAATTACCTTAGAATTGTCTATTGTCATAATCATTTCACATCCTTGAAGGTTGGCTCTTTCCTGGTGGAGAATGCTGGCCAGCCTGTATTTTTGACAATTGATACTAACTGTAGAACTAAGCCCCAAGAGTATTGCTGTTTGGTGATTTTAGGAAAGATGTGGCTGGTGAGGGACAGTTTTTCTGGGGATAGCTATATCTGCTGGGATTGGATGTTTTCCTCCATTCTTTGGAAATCATACCACTCTACCTGGGCTGCCATGTCTGGGCACACAGGCTTTGTCCTGTACAACTCAAAGGCATCACTCACAAGGGCTCTGATGTAGGTGTATTACCAACTCCAGTAAGGAAATCTCTTAAATGGTGGGTACTCAAGTCCTTATTGAACACAGATGTTTTGAGCCTGGTCTATGCTGGGTCTTGATGTCATAACGCACAACAAGGTGAACAGTAAACACATGTACTCTACCCTCATGGACCTTAGACTGACGAGGAAGTGAGTTATCAGTAAATGAATGAAACATGGTGAGTAATCTGATAGGATAAGTACAAGGAACTCAAGAACATATCATGGGAGGTTCAACACAGGTTAGGCATTTAGAAGATGAGTTAGAAGAGGAGGAGGAGTTGCAGGATGGTAAGGAGCAGATGTGAAATAGAAACAAGAAGAGCCATGGAATGTGGGACATCATGATCATCTCCCACATCCATTCTGCTCCTCAGCCTTGTACTTTAGATGGGGTCCCCCTCATCCCTAGCTACAGGGGTAATTTCAGTCCCTTGTGATAGTAATTGTATGAAGTGACCCAGACTTAAGCCAAACAGCAAATGGCATTCCCCTGGCCATAGCAATTGGTTCAGGACAGTCCAATTAGAGCAAAGATAAAGATTCTTTTTCCCCCTTGGATATGACCTACAGAGCTTTATTTGTTGTTGGAAGCCATTATACAATCATCAGGGAAAACAGACTGAAGACAAAGCCAATACACTGAAGAGAATTGCAAAGCCAGTGCCCTAATCAAACTGTACCTGAAGCCCACTTGCCACTGATCTTTTGACTGACTCAGGAGATGATAAATCCCCTTTGTTGTTTAAGCGAGCTTGAGCTGAACTTTTTGTTATTTTCAATGACTCATTCTAACAAATGCCAAGGGAAGAGCAGTTTGAAAATAAGGGAGCAAACACAACAGTGCCTGATGATATGAACATGTCAAACAAGACAAGGACAAAAAGTGTCCAATGGATTGGGCAACATTTGTGACCTAGGCAAGATCAGTGTCAGTGCTGGGGGTGAGGTGGCAGAGAGAACCCTGTGCAGGCTTCTGCTGGACATCTGGGTGGACAGAGGACCCTGAAGCTGTGAACCTTTGTGCTTTGAGGGACACAAGCAATCCTAACGTCTGTCACTACAGAGAGACTGGAGTTTCTAAGATTTTAGACAATCTTCCCTGTAGTCCTCACTATCCATCAAAACCTCTTCTCTGCCAAGTCCTTTAACTGTGGGTTCTGTGCTAGCCTATGGGCTTAACTATAGAAAGAACCAGATCCAGAATAAACTGTGTAAGAAGCTTCCTTCACGGGGCACCTGGGTGGTGCAGTCGGTTAAGCATCCAACTCTTGGTGTCGCTCGGGTCATGATCTCAGGGATGTGAGATCGAGCCCTGTGTTAGGCTCCCCACTCAGCTTGGTGTCTGCTTGGGGTGCTCTTTCCCTCTCCCTCTGCCCTTTCCCCCTGCTCATTCACTTGCTCTCTCTCTCTCTCTCTCTTAAATAAATAAATAAATATTAAAGAAGAAGAAGAAGAAGAAGCCGCTTCCATTACAACTGACCAGTTAGATTAATTTTCGGCCTTTTTCCCTCTAAGGTAGGTCCTGTATCTTAACTTCTTGCGAGCAAGAGTCACATAGCCCTTGAAGAATTACATTAAAAGCCATATTAAAAATTTTCTCTCTGTAGGAGAGAAAATGCCCCCAAATTCTGCATACATCTCTAGGGTTTCGTGATTTCCGTGGAGCTACGACAAGGCCTTGCAGGGTATGTGGGATACTGTGAAGCGTTCCATCACTTCCCAGCTCGAGTGAACAAAGAAAGGATTCCAACCCATCCAACTAGCCCCCTCTTCCTGCCAAGCCCTCCTGGAACCCCCCCTCCACCTCCAGGAATTGATGCGGGAAGGGTTTACAGCTTCCTTGCCTGTCAAAACTCATTCACACCAGCGTTTGTCACCTCTCCCTGCTCCCTTCCCGGTCTTTCCTTTCCGAGGCACAGATCTCCAGTCATGGCCTTGGTAAAAGCGTTGGATTTAGGACGTGTGTATGGTGATCATTCTCACTTACTCATGCCTTCATTCCAGAGTGCAGAGTGAGCCCCAGCCCTCAGCCACCTGTCCCACACGGCCCCTGGAAACCACACCCAGAAATCAGGGCAGTGAAGACATCCACGCCCTAGACGTGGCCCGCCGCTAACAGTTCCCTTACCCGCAGCCTCAAGTTTTCTCATCGTGTTAACCGTCCACATAAAAGAATTCACTGGTACCAAAGTGCTGGCTTTCAGCACCCGCCGGTGGGGGGTGAAGGGATGTCGAATCTGAGGGCAGCTCTGGGTGTCCGGCCTGGAGCAATCTCCTCTGTCCTAATGCTGGGCACTTCCCACCTGAGCAGAAGAAAAGGTCTGAAATGTTTTGTGTTGACCTCTGTTAGCACTTATAGTTATGGCCTGATTGTTTGCATACCTGCCAGTCATCCTCACTGGCTCCTTGAGGGTGCAGCCATGCGTAATTCACCCGCATGCCCTGCAGAGTTCCGACAGATAATAACTTTAACAAGAATGAATGTGGACGGAGCCCTCGCCACTCTAAGAATGAAGAGAAGCCCTGTCTGTGTTTATCACCCTCACAACACTCTTCAGGGCCGTCTACTATGAACCACCCCCCACCTTACATGTTTTTTAACTTTTCGTTTTGAAATAAATTCAGACTTACTTACAGCAAAGTTGCAAAATTAGTATAAAGAATCCCCCCGTATCTCCTACCCAATACCCCCCAATGTTAACATCTTGAGTAACCATAACAAAATAGTCAACACGAGGACTTTAACATTGATGTAATCCCACTAACTAATCTACAAACCTTATTCAAATTTCACCAATTATACCACTACTGTGCTTTTTCTGGTACAGAATCCAGGATCTCATGTTGGGTTTCGTTGTCATGTGTCTGGCTTCCTTTCATCTGAGGCAGTTCCTCCTTCTTTCTTTGTCTTTTTTTTTTCTTTCTTTCTTTTTTTCTTTCTTTGTCTTTTATGGACTTTTTTTTTTAAATTACAATGAAGCTAATGCTGACACAGTTGTAACACATGTAAGGTGAGAAAAAGATACAAATGAAACTCACATTAGGTTGGAGACTTAATACTTTTCTTGAAGACTCTTGGCCTGTTAGTTATTTGTAGAATATCCCTCCATCTGGATTGGTGTGGTGTTTTGAGAGTAGACTCAGGTTACGTCTTTTGGGCAAGAATACCATGAAATGCTATTCCCCTTTCAGTGCATCTTATTGGGCAGTACATGATGTCAATATATCTCATTATTGGGAATATCAACTTTGGTCACTACGTGAGATGGTATCTGCCAGGTTGTGCTACTGGAAAGATACTATTTTTCCCTCTGTAACTAAAAATATCATGTAGGGAGGGGCACCTGGCTGGCTCAGTCAGAGGAGCATGCGACTCAATCTCGGGACCGTTGAGTTCAAGCCCCAGGTTGGGTGTAAAGATAGTTTAAATAAATAAAACTTTAAAAAATATATCATGTGGAGAAATACTTTGAGTCTTCATAAATATCCCAGTTTTTAGCATCAACTGATGATCTTTGCTTGAAAACAATTACTACTGCGATGTTGCCAAAAACGGATTCTCTATATATTTCCTTCTATCCTGAAGATTGGAATTCTACTCCAAGGAAGATCCTTCTTCCTCTCCTTTTCGTTTACATATTTATTTACTTATGCCAATATGGACTCCTAGAATATGAAACTCATTTTTCAGGTGAGAAAATTGAGGCCAAGAGCTGGTAGATAGGGTGTCCAGAGCCATAAAGCTAGGATCAGAAGGAACCCAAACTTAGTCTTAGGCTGCCTGAGTCCTTAACTGATACATCCTTCTCCCTGACAAGGTGAATCTTGTAACTCAGCATGGTTACCTCTTTGCTTTAGTTACCAGGAAGTTTACATTTAAAACCACCTGTAATGGGGCTCAGTTGGTTGAGCATCTGACTTGTTTTCAGTTCAGGTCGTGATCTCGGGGTTGTAGGATCAAGCCCTGGGTAAAGCCCTGCATTGGGCTCTGAGCTCATCGGGGAGTCTGCTTGGGATTCTCTCTCTCCATCTGCCCCTCCCCCTACTTGCACACACTCTCTCTCTCTAAAATAAATAAATAAATCTTAAAATAAAATAAAACCTCCTGTAGTAATATTGCTAATTCTTGCAACATGCAAACTTTGCCTCTGACATCCTCTCATTATTGTATCCTATTTCTCTCTTCTCTTGCTCTCGTGTCTTTATCTGTGTTTCATTGTATTAACTAGGTATATATATTTGTAAATCACCTTAAATCCCTCTTTGGGAGAAAGTTAGTAATAAATAAACACATCTCTGAAACTAGAACATAGTGGGGTTTTTATTATTGATGGGAAAAAAAACTAATTTGATTGCTGGAAGATTGTTTCTTGACAATACTGTCCACTGAGTGGTCCATAAATGAGTGTCCAGATCGGGTTATCAGAGGAGGTAACTATGACAGCCAGATACCAAGTGCTGAATACCCAAAGCGGATATGCGGAGGGACCATTTTTAATGATGCTTTATGCATCTTTAAGATGGAACTCCAAATGGCTTATTCTAGGCCATTGTTTGAAGATTAAAGGGGCAGAGGGTACAAGCAGTAAGCTCTCTGAGACTGTAATTATTCAAGCAGAGGCTTCCAGAAGGTGAAATACAAATCAAAGGGGGCAACTTCAGGGCACGCCAGTGTCACTTGGAAGATGCGGATGGTGGACCTCTGTGCTTGACTTTGCAGGATCGATTTTCCCTCCTTCTGGGAAGCGTGAATGCAGCTCTCCTCCACTCTCAGCTGTGTGGTTAGGGTAAGCTTAATTCACCCACAGGTTAAGAGGTTTAAGCCTAATAAGCCTGAACCAGAATGACTGGCTCAGGTAGGCACAGGTAACAAACTCAGAGCCAGAGACGTTGACAACCAGTTCCTGGGTCCCGGTAAGAGAGACAAGCTTGTCTCCTTATGGAGGTTTATGTAAGAGATGCAGAGTCTCTGATGGTGGGGTTAGAGGGTCTGAGGTCAGGAACCATGGCAGCCGTCTTGTGATCTTGTGAAGAGTTTGCCTGAGAAGGGAGCTAAACCAGAGAGCTGGAGCTGAGAAATGGAAATATGGTCTGAGCTGTGTCTCTGGCTCCATCAGAAGCCAGATTATTTCCCGACTATGACAAGAGCCAGTGAACTACCATTCTTTTATTAAAACAGTTTAGATAGAGTTTTCTATCATTTGCAAGTGATAGAATCATAAATGATAAAACTAGCTAGACTAAAAGTCCAATTTTGTTTCAGAATCACCGGGGAGTTTTTTAAACACACAGATGCCCAAAGATTATGAGTATTTAATAGACACCCCCAGTGATTCTTATGCACACCCAAGCCTGGGAGTCACAACTCTCTGATCACACACATTAGGACAGGCTGTTAGCAGGCCCTCCGTGTGTCCCTTCTGCGTCCTTCCCTCCAGCCGCTCGCGTGTCAGGTGAGAGACCCCCCAAGGAGGAGCCCTGGCCCCAGCACCTGAGCTTCAATGCTTTCTATTTATATGTGAAATTGCTTGTGTTTTCCTAGTTGGTGGCAGATCTGCCTGTTTGATGTTAATGAGTATGTGAACCCAACAAAAACATAAAAGATGAGGATCTTCCGAAGAGAGAAATAGAAAATAAAGTGCTATCCAAAATGGGATGGGCTTGAAATTCGCCTTGAACCTCACCAGCATCTTCTCTATCTTCCCAATGGGGCCCTTTTCATCCAGCTGAAGAAATCAAGATGAAATGCCATCCTGGTGAAAATCCTGCAAAACCAAACCAATCTGATTTTTCCAGACAAAGAAAACGAGGAATTTGGCTGATCAAAGAGGGCACAGCTCCCCCACTTAAACTCCTCCCACCCTGTTAGGCCTCCTGTAGACAGGTGACTCAAATTTCTCACACATCAGTGATGATCCCATACTCATTTTCAAATAGCCCCTCACATCTCGGTGCAAACCTTAGCCATCTCCTAATAACCCACTTTAAGACATGGATGTTCTGATCTGATATTATTAAATGGAAAGTGGCCGCTTTCTAATCTAGAGAGAGGCAGGGGCATTTGTAACAGCTAGAATCAAAGGCCTGGTGTCTTCTGTTCCTAATTATCAATAGTGTTTTATAATCTTATTAATATTGATACACAGTATACTGAAGATCTGTTAAGGCATAATGTATGTGGAAGATAATTAACAAGATCCGAGTCAGATCAATCGCCTATTTGACAGCCAACGGTGTGTGGCTTATAAATTATACATATTCTAGGTATTGCTCAAAATGTTTAAAGTTTCAGTCCAACCCTTCCGATCCAGCGCTGGGGGAAGGCATGAACCTAAAGGTACCGTCCCCAGCCTATTGGCGCCTCCTCTGCACATGCAGAACTCACTCTTACTTAAGAATCAAAGGGTTCCATTAACCGCTGAGATCTACACACAGCATAAAAACTCACCATCTCCTTGTAAAGTGCAGAAAAACAAAAGGTGAAATCTTGTAAGAAAAGAGATGATTAATAAAAGGAAGATAATTTGGCTTTTGATTTCTGAAAGAAGGTAACAGCTGGATGTTTCAAATGGCAGAGCTAATCTTCCCTGCTGGTGCTAGTCTGTAAGAGGGTGAGACAGTTGTTTGCAGTAAATACAATGAATAATCCCAATTAATGTGTATGTTTGCATAAATTCAAGAGCTTAAAATCTCCTGGCCAAGTATAGCGTATGTGCATGCGTGTGTATGTGTGTGTATCTGTGTATCCGTGTGTGTGTGTGTGTGTGTGTGTGTCCGTGCACCCATGTATTGTGAGGGCAGTGGGCATTATTGTTTCTCTCAGACAACATCTCTTTAGGGACAACCCGACCCCCATTCTGAAATAATCCCATTCAGTCCATTCAGATGGACACATGATCCAAACTGGCCAATCAGAGCCCTCCCCTGGATTTATTTTTCAGAACCCTTCCAAAAGACAGTGCAGTTTCCCACAAGGGTTTTAAGCAGAAGGGCCTTGTACTGCTGGTGGTCCGTCACTTTGCCACCAGGCGGAAAGAGCCTGCCTGAGAAGAAGCAATTCACAGGAAAGCACAATGAAGACAACTGAGTCCTGCTGACAACCCCTGAGCCCCTGGATCCAGCTATGCCTGAGGTTCACACTTGGGCTCCCAATGACTGAGCTGGTCATTGGTTCCCTTTTCTGCTTCAGGCAATATGAATTAACTGAAGAAATTCTAGCTAACACTTAAATGAAGACATTGCCCTAACGCAGGAGATTAGGGCAGGATTCTCGGCCCCTCTTCTTTTCCTCTCCACAGTACAGATGAAAATGCTACATCCAGAAAACATTTAGGGTCAGAAGCTGGAAATAAATATGAACCACAAAAAAAAAAAAATTAAGATGCAGCAGGTTTATCAAGATATCAGGGCTCTGATGAATAAAACCTTGATCTGGGGCTGAACCTTGCAGAATCTCCTGGAGTCAAATTTAACTGGGAGACTATAGCACTCTATTGCAGAGCTTACAACCCCCATCAGAAGGGAGCCAGGGTCCCAGAGAGTCCCCAAACTGGGCAGTATCCTGACCTGAGCTGGGGAAGTCACTGCTCCGAAAGGATAACTCCAGAAGCCTGAACACTCTGTGGCATTGGAAACGGGTCATTGTGAGGACATGAAGTGATGTTGAGGTAGTCCACGCATTGTGATGTTAGGTTCGTAGAGGATGACCATGATGATACAGTGAAGTCTCATCTTTGCTGGCCAGTTCTAAGATCAATGTTAAGGTCAAAGTCACTGATGGAGGGGGTAGAACAGGTGCAAGCCTCTACAGGGCCTCGGCATGAATTAGAAAAAGGTGCCCACTCTAATTCTTTCCAATTTTTAGTGTATGTGCTGCCGAAGCGAGCACCTACTTCTTTCTGAACTAGAAAAAAGATGCCTTCTCTCGACAGAATTATCTGCAGCAGAGCACAAGGCTTGGAAAGAGAAGCTCAAGCAGGATTTTAGCACCTGCTTAGCCCATAAACTGGCATCTTGTGTAGTATGCAAACTGAACAACAGTATGTGGCTGCACCAAGACAAGACTCCCCAGTTGGCCTGCCCTAACTGCCTCTGACCCATTGGCTACTCCTCTTGCCCTCTGGAAAACATCCCATTCCACAGTACATGTGCCTGTGGCCCTCTGAATGCTCAGGATGACTAAGCTACTCTCTGGTGCGTCCGTGCATGTCTGCTTCTCTGGTTGAGGCTAATGCTTACCATGAGGCTACCCGGTTGGTACCCAAACCTGTTTCTGCTGCTACATTGCAATCATCCACTTTAATTAAAAAGTACGGTAATCAGTGAAATAAAAGTAAGAAAAGAGAGCATTGTGGTTTCTTTTTTTTTATTTTAAAGATTTTATTTATTTATTTGACAGAGGGAGACAGCGAGCGAGGGAACACAAGCAGGGGGAGTGGGAGAGGGAGAAGCAGGCTTCCCGCAGAGCAGGGAGCCCGATGCGGGGCTCGATCCCCGGACCCTGGGATCATGACCTGAGCCAAAGGCAGACGCTTAAAGGCAGGTCACCCAGGCACCCCAGCATTGTGGTTTCTATGAAAACTAAATGAATGCTTTGGAAAGATAAAGGCAAATTGCTAAAAAAAAAAAAAATCTTAATATTAAGGAATCTTTTAGGGGTGATGGAAATGCATTATATCTTGATGGTGGTTTCACAGCTTTGGAAAACTATGCAACTGTTAAAACTCATTGAATTATGCATTGTAACTAGAGGCCGTTTGTTATAGGTAAATTATCCCTGCATAAAATTGAGAGGAGGTGTAGTAAGTGCAAGTGAGACCATATACAAGATTGGGGGGAATAAAACCTAAAAATCCTCAAGGAGTCTTGCATTCTGATTGTTCAGCAAGTGTCTTTAAGATTTCACTTCAAGAAAAAAAAAAACACAACTGGAAATTAAAAATGATGTGTTGCTGGCTTGGGCAAGAAAGAGAAGCTGGAACTGGAAAGAGCATACCCCCACAAAACCTTGGTCCTACATCAAAAGACTGGCAAAGAAAATGGACATTTATCATGTTTGAATTATAAAAAGTGTTTGGTGTATATGTGCTTGTGTTGTTTTATAAAGATTCCTTTTTTTGGCTGATTTTTTGTGATTAACTGCCAACTTCTGCCCAGATCCCAGCACACAGCAAGGCTTCCACCGTGGTCTTTGTCACCATGAAAATCTCTGAAATCATCCTCAAAGTGTGCAGTAATGCTTTGTTTCAATAAACCCAGCACAATCTACTTTCCCTCCTTTCCTCCCACAGGAAGAGATTGCTGTTTCTTCAGGTGCAGGGAAGGGTGCTGGCTCCCACCTTCAGTGTGGTGGGCTGCTCACACTAGGGGGACCCTCTGACCCAGGGAACACGGGCTCACACAGGGAAATGGAATCAGCGACACCATTTACATAGCTCGCACTTTCTGTCACTCTCTATGTTGTTGCCGAGTTCTTATAACTCAAATGTGTATAATGGGAATCCACCACATTTCCACTTATACAGCAGTTCATTCTTGATTATTGCCCCCAATTCCTGAGCTATGTGGTGGAATTATGGGCTCTCCCACTTGGAGTCATGGTGCATGAACAGTGACAGTGATCAAAGAAAGTATCTTCCCCAATTCTCCTCTCTCTCCCTTCTGTAGGATTATAATCTCCCTTCTGTGGTTTCACAGGGAGCCCCTTACTTCTCTGCCCCTTAAGGTTGGGCTGAAACATTGATTTAGCTAATGCAGACACGACATTAATAGGACTAAATGTATACGTGCCCCTGGCTTGTCATCTTTTGTCTCTGCTGTATGCCAGGAAAAGATCTTGCCCCGAGAAGCCACTTATTAGCCTTCTTATCCAAGAAAGACAAGAAACACATGTGGCAAACCTAGACCTAACCCAGTGCCTGCAGCTAAGCCCAGTCAACCCACAGCCTGAAGCGAGGTGCTTTGGCCAACTCATATAACCATGAGCAAAAAATATATATATATATTTTTTGTAAGCTACTGAGACTTGGGAGCCATTTGTTATGCAGCATTGTTGAGTAAAAATCTGACTGATACAGAATAGGGGGGATGTTAAAGAGCTTCCAGTACAACCCACTGACTTTACAGATGAAATTATTTTAACTCTGTGATAGAGGGCTGGGCAGTTTTAGGTCTGTTTTTTCATCTGTCAATGAAAATATAGTACCTGTCTCACCCAGCTCTCACGGATGAGATAAGGACAAAATGATAGCTGTGAGAAACTTTGCCCAGTGGCATAATCACAGTCACACTGCTGTGATCAATAAACTGTTGATAGCTCCCCATAGCCCATGGAACACAGCCAGCCTTGCTCGTCATGGCTTGCACACCCACTGTGTACATTCCCGCCTGCCATAACCATATTACTTCTCACAGTATCCACACACCATGTTGCCACCACCTGAATTGTTTTCCCCTCCCTGTCTCTGATCTTTCTTCTGTCCATGTCTTCTTCACTCTGGACCTTTCCCTTAGAATGCCTCCTCTTGTCATCTCACCCTTTGGAAATCTTCACGGTGTAACTCAAATATCGCATCCTCCAAATGGCTTTCCCCATCACTGTAGCTAAAATTAAGTCATATTTCCTTCCAGACACTTAACACATTTTACTTGTATTCTGAGCACTGAGCCCAAGTCCATCACCCACACTAAGTGAGAATCAGCTTTCTGAGCACAAAGACCAGCTTTTGTTTATTTTCATCTCCCATGGACCCCAGCCTAGGATGCACCCCATGTTTATTGATAGTAGAATAAAGGTATCTTCCCCAGGCTCCAGGAAGCAAAGTCAGCCTAGCACACTCTGGTGGTGTATTTCTGCCCTGTTCTGGTGTATCACACAGTCAAGAAAGAATGACATCATTTGTTTTAGATGTAGTGTTCCATGATTCATTATTTGTGCATAACACCCAGTGCTCCATGCAGAACGTGCCCTCCTCAATACCCATCACCAGGTTAGCCTGGGTGTTATGCAGCAATGGGTGTTATGCACAAACAATGAATCATGGAACACTGCATCTAAAACTAATGATGTAATGTATGGGGATTAACATAACAATAAAAAATTTAAAAAAAGAAAGAAAGAAAGAATGACAATGATGCCATGAATGGTGACCCAAATAGCTGCCATTTATGGGCCCTTATTCTGGCACTGGATCTGGACTAAGCACCCAGTATATATTGTCCTATTTATTTATTTTATTTTTTTATTTTTTTATTTTTTAAGATTTTATTTATTTACTTATTTGAGAGAGAGAATGAGAGAGAGAGAGCATGAGATGGGGGAGGGTCAGAGGGAGAGGCAGACTCCCCGCTGAGCAGGGAGCCCGATGCGGGACTCCATCCCAGGACTCCAGGATCATGACCTGAGCCGAAGGCAGTCGCTTAACAAACTGAGCCACCCAGGCGCCCCTATATTGTCCTATTTAAATCTCCCAACGACCCCCTCAGAAATTTGTTTATTGAACTATGAGATGCTGCAGAGATTGCTGTGTATTATCCTGTTCCTCCTGGGTGCCCAGCTAGACCACATTTCCCAGATTCCCTGGCAGTTGGGTGTAACCATGTGACTGAGTTCTGCCCAATAGAATGCAAGAGAGGGTAGCATGTGCAGTTCTGGCCATGCCTATGAAAAGCCTTCCCTGCAATGCTCTGCCTTCTCACAAGAGATGCAAAGGATCTAGCCAATCACCCTAAGGTCTAGAGGACGGTAGAGCCATAAAATGGAAAGAGCTTGGGTTAGTGAAACATGTTGCAGGTGAAAGGCCACCTGCCAAATATTCCTGCGCTGGACTACAGTATGGTTGTAAAGTAAATCTCTATTTTGTTAAGCCACTGGAATTTTACTTACTTGAGGCTGCTATGTGAGGAGAATGACGTTCAGGGTGACTGGCTTTAGTCAAGTTACACAAAAGGTAGAGCTAGGATTTCAACTCAAACCTAGCTATCTCTCCTACTCCTGTGATTCTAACTACTATGCATATTGCCTTCCACTTAAAAAAAAAAAGGCAAACCAATGAAAAACCTCCTAATGGGGCAAAATTAGGGTTTCCTAAACCACGACTCTCTGCGGCTCGGGAATGTTGCATAGCAGAGTTTCCATGGTGTGGTCTAGTGAAAATACTGAGTTGTTGCCTACTTTAGGGCAAGAGGGAACAGAAGGGAAATATAATGTGTATCGAGTGCCCACACATGCCAGGCACTTTACATACATGTAATCTCATTTACTCTTCACAATAACCTCCGGGAAGGTGTTATTACCCACAGGTCCAGAGAAGCTAAATGACTTACTCAAGGTTCCATGGCTAATGAGCAGCAACCCTGGGATTTAAGCCTGTGTCCATCTGATTCCAAATCTAGTGGCTATTCTTTCCATTACTTCTCTAAGGAGGATATCATTTCAGGGTCCATTTCATTTATTCTTTCATTCATTCGTTCGTTCATCTATTCAATAATTGTTGGGTCCCTACCGTGGGCCAGGCAGTCTGCTAGTCTCTAGAGATAAGGACCAAGACTGGGGTGGTGCCTAAGGCTCTAAATTAAAGGAGGCACTCATTCTCAGGGGCTCCCCCTGCTCTCCCTGTACCCTGAAAGTGAATGCCTCTTTAAATTTTGTGCCTTAGGCACTGGTTCACCTCACCCTAGCCCCAGATCTGATAGAGCAAACCAGACGTGAATTCTGCCCTGAGAGAGTTTATATCTTACAGTAGAAGTCAGACAAGCTACTGACATTCCAACTGCTATTGCAAATCACCGCAACCATAGTACCGTAGTCCGATAAAACCACACCATTTTATCATGCTCACGGTCAAGCATTCAGCAGGCACAGAAGGAATAGTCTGTCCCTTCTCCACACTATTTGGGATTCAGCTGGAAGCCTAGGCCAGGGTGAAGAGAACGGATGTGGGGCTTCGTCATTCACACGTCTGGCATCTCAGCCATGATGATCGAAGGTTTGGACGACCTGAGACTGTGCCGGCCAGAGCACTGTCCCCGTATGGCCTGGGTTTCTGGGCAAAGCAGTCACTAGCTGCCCAGATCCATGAGGGAGGGACAATGGAAGGAGGATCAAAAAGGAGGCCGTTTTTAAAACCATCACAAACATTGGCAAGAATGAATGAATAATTTTTCTATAGAAGAGAGGAGCAAAAAGGCAACCTACTGAATGGAAGAAAACATTTGCAAACCATGTATCTGATAAGGGATGAATATCCAAAATATATAAAGAACTCCTATAAGTCAGTGGCAAAAAATTCAATCTGATTTTAAAATGGGCAGAGGATCTGAATAGACATTTTCCCCCAAAGAAGACACAAATGGCCAACAGGCACATGAAAAGATGCTCAACATCACTAGTCATCAGGGAAATGCAAATCAAAACCACAGTGGAATATCACCTCACCCCTGTTAGAATGGCCTAGGATCAGTAAGTCAAGAAATAACAAGAGTTGGCAAGGATGTGGAGAAAAGGGAACCCTCCTACACTGTTGGTGGGAATGCAAGCTGGCACAGCCACTCTGGAAAACAGTGTAGAGGACCCTCAAAAAATGTAAAAGTAGAAATACCATGGAATCCAACAATTCCACTTCTGGGTATTTATCTGAAGAAAATGAAAACACTAACTCGAAGAGATATCCACCCCCCCATGCTCATTGCAACATTATTTACAATAAACAAGATATGGAAACAACCTAAGTGTCCATTAGTGAATGAATGGATAGAGAAAATGTGGTATAATATATAATGGGATACTATTATTATATAATTATATATTAATAATTATAAATTATAGTATATATATTATGAGTAATATATATACTATTATATATGATTATCATATATATATAATGGGATACTATTCAGCCATAAAAAAGAATGGAATCTTGCCATTTGCAATAACATAGATAGACCTTGAAGGCATTAGGCTAAGTGAAATAAGTCAAACAGAGAAAGACAAATACTGTATGATCTCACTTATATGTGAAATCTGAAAAAAAAATAAAACCGAGCTCATAGATGTGGAGAAAAGATAGGTAATTGCCAGAAGGGGAGGGGTGATGGGTGGGGGAGTGAAATAGCTGAAAGGGGTCAAAAGGTACGAACTTCTGGTTATAAAATAATTAAGTCACATAGAGATGTCATGTACAGCATAGCGACTATAGCTAATAATACCATATCATATATTTTGAAAGTTACCAAGAGAGTAAATCTTAAAAGTCCTCATCACAAGAGAAATAAAGAAAAAAATTTTGTAACTATGTGTGGTGACAGATAACTAGACTATTGTGATCATTTCACAGTATATGCAAATATCAGATCATTATGGTATACACCTGAAACTAAGAGAATGTATGTCAGTTATACCGCTCTCTATATTTTACAAATATATATCTTTTATATATATATATATACAAAATTTAAAAAATGAAAGTTAAAAAATTGAGGAATTAATTCAGAATTCTCAGGACATGCATAGAGCTAATTATCATGACTGCTCTTCAGAGCGCATCGTAACAAGCTATATGTTTTATTTTGATCATTCTTTTCAAGGGCTTGGCTTCCACCCACAGAAGAAAGAGCAAAATAAAAGATCATCCAATCAATCATTTGCAATAACTACCGTATTCCCCAAAAGTGATTAAAAATATATAGATTCGGGCACCTGGGTGGCTCAGTTGGTTAAGTGACTGCTTTCGGCTCAGGTCATGATCCTGGAGTCCCTGGATCGAGTCCCGCATCGGGCTCCCTGCTCGGCAGGGAGCCTGCTTCTCCCTCTGACCCTCCCCCCTCTCATGTGCTCTCTCTCTCTCATTCTCTCTGTCTCAAATAAATAAATAAAATCTTTAAAAACATATATATATATAGATTCAAGAGAAGGATAGGCAGGTGGAGAGAAAGGAGCACTTTTCTATGAACATGGGTAACAAAGGATTCTCCTGGGGAACTGAACTGGTAACAGCAAATGTGCCTCATTCAGCCATTCATTTATTCAACCAACGAGTCAGCATCGACTGAGCACCTACAGGGCACCAGGCACTCAGCTGGGCACTGGGGAGGAACAGTTCTCCCTGCTTCTGTGTAGCGGCTTCTCTAGCCCTATGGGTGAGGCTGGCCCAGAATTGGTTCAAGTGCATGTGTGCAGTTGTGTCCTGAGTCCCTCACGTGTGTTTGCGCAGGGAACAAGTTGAGGGTGACACGGAAGGTGCAGCCCTACCCCTGGAGAACTCGTCCTGTGGGCCCTTACCATCACCAGCACCTTTGCCATTATCGGGAACACACTACAATCAACGGAACCTTGACGCCCTTAACAACTCCGGGCATCTGTAAAGGCCTTATGGGTTCCGAAGCTCTTGCCCACTCTTTACCTCACCTCAAAACCTATAGGCAGGAGACCAAGCATCCCCCTCAACTCCCGTTTTGCAGATGAGAAAACAGAGCTCGGCGAGGTTAAACCCAGGGCATGCCCCCAATAAGACACCTAATGATGGCAGCTCTGCATTGAAGGGTTTCTCAAAATTCTCAAGTCCCTTTTCTCCCAAACCCTTGTCTTTTCCCTGTCTTCCCTCCACTTCTATTTGCCTTCGGTACCAACCACTTAGAAATAAATGCATAAAGTGATCACACATCTGTGTGCAGGCTCATGCAAAGTGCTCACCTGTCCCGGCCCACGAAACCTCCCCAACATGCTAGGACAGAAACAGACCCACCATTGGCTGTACTTTACAGATGAGGAAACCAGGCTTAGGAAGATAGACTGACTGTCTCAAGGTCACCCTGAGAGTAAGGAAGCTGTGAGAGGAAACTCAAATCTCCATCTGTCTGACGCGAAGCCAACTTGGGCACCTCTGCACTGGGAACAGCTCAGGGCTCCTTCACCCCCAGCTCCTTAGGGAGAGGAGAGGTAGCCCTTATCCCCAAAGTGCTGGACCGAGGTGGGTGCTCAGTGAGCCAGACTAGGGTGCCCGGCCCTTGCCTAGTGAACATTCACTGTCATAGCCAGCTTGGGGGACGGGCCTCGCTGATGCTATCAATTGTTCATGGCCCCCCCGTACGCGTACCCCGGGAGTTGAAGGAAAGAGATGGGCCATGCACCAGGTCACTCTCGTCTCACTTAACTCTTCCCTTGCTGCCTCGGCCCTGGTGACAGGGTTTGGACCTGGAGCTCTGTTTTGTGTGCCTCTGCCAGGGTTTGTGTTGGGCAAGCAACAGCTAGATTTCCGCTCCATGGTGTCTCAACACACCGGCCCAGCCAGCTAGCCCCGGCCTTCCATTCATTTCAGGCCTCATTAGGGCCCGAAGCTCGGATTTACACAGATGTAAATCAGGTCATTAGCACCTCACGGTTTGGCAAGGAGGTGTGGCCAAAAGGGAATTTGAGAGCAGAATTTAAGGGAGGTGGGGGTAGGGAGCAAACTTTGAGCCCAACTTAATGTTTAACCTCCCTGACAATGGGGTGGCAAGCCTTCCCCACCCTTCTCCAGGCAGCTCCTTGGGTGAAAAAGTCGATAAATACCCGTAGCTAACAGATGGAGCTGGGTGGGAGAAAACGGATTGCTAAATTATACATCAGATGCAAGGGGAGCGGGCCTGGGCCAATAGGAAGCAACTTCTGCAGAGAAAGGCTTCCCCGAGCCCCCACCTCTCTCCCCAACACACTTGGCTCTTCCTTTGTCTGGGAAGAGAAGCCCCTGCGTGCCTCTTAACACAGTGTTAAATAGTAGTGGGGGGGGGGGTAACGGAAGGAAAGACAATTCCAGGAGGGGAGGAGGGAGGGAGTAAGGGAGAGAGACAGAGAGAGAGGGAGAAAGAAGCATTTCTGGTAAATAATTAACAACAAAAAATGTCTCCCTCAAAAAAAAAAAAAAGAGTCCCAGGCAGAACTTTCAACTTCTCTAATTTGGAAAGTCAAAAGTTTAACTGGGCGCCAGGGTGCTAATACCAAGACCAGTTCCCGCCGAGTCATGCTTGCCATGCAACCCCAGCTGTGGCCATCTCCTGCATGGGAAGACAGTGGTGTCTGGTGACGGTGGGTGGAGGTCTTGAACCTCTCCTCTGGAGGCCCAGGGCCAGAGAGCGGGACTCTAGGGTCTCTCATCTCAGATGCTGAGGACCAACCCCCACAGGACTTCACAAAACCACCAAGAGCTCGTCACCAGCCAGGATATCAGAAGCATCAGTTATAGAATCAAATCTGTGTTTCCATTCTGACTTGGTCATCACCTGCTGTGTGACTTGACACAAGATACTCAACCTCTCTGAGCCAATTAGCTATAGAATGGAATCAACAAAAGTGGTTTTGCAGCGTCAATGCCAAGATTAGACACAGTATTTGTCAAAGGTCAGGGAAGTATGGCCTGTGGGCCAAATCAGCTGCCACTGTTTTTTAAAAAAAACACCAATTGTTTTTTTTAAATAAAGTTTTATTGAAAAGAAGTCATGCCCATTTATTACTTATAGTTGATTGCTGTTTTCATGCTACAAAAGCAGTGTTGAGTAGTTGCAGCAGAGACTATGTGCTCACCCCCTGCCCCCCACCCCCACCACCACCAAAGCCTAGAATATTTACTCTCTAGCCCTTTGCAGAAAATGTTGCTGAGCCCTGGGACATGTAGAAGCCCAGCCTGGTGCTTCATAAAAGGTCAGCACGTGGCAGAGGTGAATCTCATCATTCTCATCCCAGGGCGTGCAGGGGTTGGGTTTCATTTTCAGAAGTGTGGGTCTTGCTTCTCTTGCTTATTTCCTTCCTCATGGCCCCAGCCCTTCTCACATGTTAAGTGCCGGCCATTACACTGGGGACGTGGGGCAATGCAGAGAGAAGAAAGCGGCCCCACTATGGTGGACCAATCCCTGGAACACAGTAGGCTGAGCCACTTTGACTGCGGAAGACAGTGCAAGACCCCTCCCCACCGAGGAGCGGGACAAGTTCAGGGCCAACGCCATACATCCTGCTCCTGTCTTCTTAAACCCGGCGGCAAGTGTACAAATTCAGCCATCCTTATGAAGTCAACTAAAGCGATGTGCTGGATTTGGCCAACTGAGGGAGACCTTCTCAGTAAACATGGTGGGTTGATAATAGCCCCTTTCCTTCGCACAACTAGCCCTTTTCATGCAGGTCATTTAATTCTCATGGCAAATGCTGTCCCTGTGTCACATGAGAGGAAACTGAGGCTCGAACAGTTGAGAGGAAATCTCTGCTCTCCAGGACCAGGCAGCAAGGTTCAAGGGAGAGCCCTCGGAGGCCTGCTAGCCACCTCTTCTTCCAGCTTGGTATTCATGATCTATATGTACCAGCCTACACTGCATGACTCATTCTGAGTAGCAACAAGGACTTGAAAGTAGCCTTGCCAGCCCTGCCCACAAATACCTCCAGCCTGCTCTCCTGGCCGCTTGGCCTCCTGCTGGCCTTTCCCTATAGGCCCTGCCCAGAGGAACTCAGCCCAGATAGAAAGCCGCCGGCTGGAAGCACCACAGGTGGTGTGTGCCCACCAGCTCCAAGTCAGCAAGGCCCATACACCTGTCCAGCTGCGCCAGCCAGACATGCCAAGTCCCCGCACTGTAAACGCTGGTCCTTGGCACTGGGGATTGAACCTCTGCTATGGCCTGTGCGTCATGTTGCAGTCTCAGTACAGTGGTTCTCAAAGTCCCAGGGACTCTTTCACGGGGGTCTGTAAAGTCAAAACTACTTCAAAATATCTCCACAATTTTACTAAACCATTAATTATTTGCTTTTTTTTTTTTTTTTTTAACTCTCATTCTCTCTTAAGTAGGCCATAGAAATTTCCAAAAAAAAATAAGCTAAATACTGATGTCATCACTCTAATGGCCAATGGAATGTATTTTCTAGGATTTTCACAAGTGAGGTCTTTGGGGTTGTTAAAAACAAGACAACAGCCCCAAAATGGAGTCACTTATGCTAAGCCCTGCATCACCAAACCAAGACTTAATTACAGTCCTGGCCTCTCCTAGAAATACAATTTTAAATGAGTCGATCAAGAATAACCTGGTCATTGGGGTGCCTGGGTTGCTCAGTCAGTTAAGCATCCGACTCTTGATTTCGGCTCAGGGTCATGAGATTGAGCCCCGTGTTGGGTTCTCCACTCATCAGAGAGTCTGCTTGAGAGTCTCCCTCTCCCTCTGCCCTTCCCCACCCCTCAAATATGTAAATACTTCTTAAAAAAAAAAAAAGAAAAGAATAACCTGGTCAGCACTAGTGAGGTAATCTGCCTGAGAGATAGACCCCTGCCCATCCCCTAGAGGAAGGTGACATGACCAATCCACTTTTTGCTAGTATAACCTCCTGTTCCCACTCCCTTCTGCCTGTAAACATCTGTCACTTTGTATAGCTCCTTGGAGCTTCTTTCCATCTGCTAAATGGGATGCTGCCCTATTCATGAATCATTGAATAAAGCCAATAAGAACTTCAAAGTTTACTCAGTTGAATTCTGTTTTTCAACAGTGTGCTCAATAATTTTTTTTAAGTGTGCAAAGGGATCCTGAGCTCATGGTATTTGTAAACCACTCTACGATTCCCATCTTCTTGTCTAGGCTTCACAACAATCCTGTGAGGTAGGTCCTACCATCTCTGGTTATAGATGAGAAAACTGGGACTCAAAGAGGAAAAGTGACTTGCCCCACGTCACAAGGTTAAGAAGCAGCTGGGATTGGAAGCTGGCTCTGTCTCTAGCCAAGGACAAACTCATCATGCTCTGGCTCTCATAAGAGGACACCACTCTGGGGGTATACACATCATGGCTTGGGGTGCCTGACGTGATTTTTATGACCAGATCCTTCCCTCGTGAGGAGTCAGGAAATGCCAAATCTTTGGGCCTTCCCAAACTAGGCTCCCCAGGCCCAGAGCTCATAATGGCAACCTGTGAGGACAGGTGAGGACAGATGACAGAGGGGCCGGCCAGGGTGGGGCAAGGAGTTCATGGGATCTGCCATGTCTGAGCATTGCCTTCCCTAAGATTCCAACTTTCCCTATTTTTATTTGGATACAGAGTCCAGTCAGATTTCAATCCAGTGGCTTTGCCAAGAAGAAATTACTTTTTAAAAAATCGAAACAAAACCTTTTCAACATTGAGCAGTTGGCCCGGCCTTCCCTTCCCTCCGTTCCCTCGCTCCTAATGGCTGTCCCCAGCAGCCTAGGCCAGGACTTGGCTTTGTTTGTGGTATGAATAAGAGAAGAGAGCACCTGCTTGTCTCTTAAACAAACAGCACCATTTAAAATGGGTCCCGGCACCATCACTGGCTAAGGAGCCCTGAGAAACAGAATCCCTGACTTTTGTTGGGTTTGTGTGTGTGTGTTTTTCATTTTGTTTTGTTTTGGATATTTTGTTATTCTGTGCACTTCAAAAGAGGCTTGGGTGGCCCTGGGAAGGCCTGTATTCTTAGCTCATTCCCCTCCCATGGGGCTTTTGTGGACTTGCTTCTTGTGTTGGTCTTATTGTTCTTGCCCAGAGATTTGGGCTGTAAAATACAGAGATTGGATTTTTAAAAGGAAACAAATGTGGCCAGAATGAAGGTGCCCCGAGCAGCTAGATTATACCTGTGAACGTCCATCATGGCAGCCCTTGGGACTTGCATCCTGTCCCTCACACAATGAGCCCTAGCTCCCAAGTTCAGTCAGCCAGAAACCTGGGACTCATCTTTGACCCCTACTCTTCCTCACCAGCCCATCCATCCCACCTCCGAGGTCTGTGGATTCTGTCTCCTTATTGGTCTTAAGTGTTTGGGGGTCACAGAAAGATAAAGAGTTCTGGCATGCAACAGGCCTGATTTTGAACCTCAGTTTGGCTCCCTCGGCTGTCAGCATGACCTTGAGCAAGCATGCACCATACTGTCTAGGCTCCATACCGACAGTCTCCCCCATCGAGTGCCTAAGGTCTCTCTCTGCTTGGTGACCGGAGGGCTTTCCCTGGAACCAAGAGAGCTTCTCAGCCCTAGAGCAGGACAACCAGGGAGCTCTAGATTTAGCCTTCCAAAGAAGGCATCCCCGAAGTGGGACGGGCTAGAGAAACATCTCGGTTTCCTTGTCCTTTGGGGGTCTGGAATGACTCTGGGTACATGCTTGCTCAGGATCCCCAGCAGGATTGAGCCCCAATTGTCCACAGAAATGCCTGCAACATCTCTCATGCAAGCTTCTTGGGATCACCTCCCCAGAAAACTGCCCGCTCCTAAGTCCTTGTCCTGGGATCTGCCTTTGGGGTTGGGGCCTAAACTACAACAGCAGATGACTCAACCTCCAGGAGCCTCAGTTTCCCCAGTAAAGGTGGTGTCACTATCCCCTCTCGCAGGGTTGTCAAGGAGTAATAATGTGTCCTGATCCTTACGATGGCAAAACCCGGAAGTGTATCTGAGGCCTCCCGGCACCCATGTCCACAGCCCGCTCTACAGACCCAAGGTGGGTATTTTATGAAGTCTCATTATTTGCTAATCGCAGTGGGTTAATATCCAGTGTCCCTGCTCTAGGGTTTGGAGAATCCGTGTCACACGCTTGTACCGATGTACTGATGTTCTAATTTGGGCCCCTGGGCCAAATGAACAATGCCTGCTGTAGAAAGGAACGGGGGTGGAGAGGTCTCTGGGTGCAAAGACCATTCACCATTCTTTTGCCAGAAGATGTCAGATCCTTCCAGAAGCAGCATGCAAGAGCAGAGTTTGAATCCTGACCCCATCACTCGATGGCGGCGTACATTTGAACAATTTATGGGGCCGCTGAGCCTCCGTTTTCTGCCTTGCAAAATTGTAGTGAGAATGATACGTAATATCTGTGAACCCTCAGCGGCAGCTTTACCGTGGATGCAGAAATGAATGGACCTCCCTGGGAGATAGGATCAGGACCCTGGGACAACAGTGTTTGCTGCATGTCCCCCAAGCCTGCTGGGGGCACTGGAAGGCAAGTTCCCCGCCAGGCAGCGTCCTCCGGGAGAGCTGCCTCCTGGGCTCCCCATCAACTGAATCTGCATGTCTTCCCTCCTCCGTTTCCCCCTGCCTTTCCTGTCGTTCTTCCTTGCTTGCTTCTGTCTTCTCTCCCCCTCCTTTTCTCTTCTTCTCACTCATATTCTTTCTCTCCTTCTTCTCTAAGCCGTTTCCCCTCTTCCGTGCCGGCACCGGAGGCCTCTGACCAGTCACAGTCCTTGACCTCTGCGGAACCGCCGTCTGGGAGATGGAAGCCCTCCAAACCCCGTCCCTCTGTCAGTGTACATTGGGGGCAGGCTTCTTCCACTCCCAGGGTATATGAATTCGGATGGAGGGAGGAACACTGTCATCACTGACTTCATCGGTATCTCTTAGTTCCCTTCTAGGTTAGGCACTCTGTAGACCGCCGTGTGCTGGGGCCAGATCCTACCGGCTTAGAAGAGCCGATTAGTAAATGCTCAGGAGTTTTGCAAGTGGCTGATATCACACCGCTAGCTTGAAATTGGCCTTCGTGAGTATTTATACTACCGAAATTGGCAAACACTGCAAATCAGGGATTTTCTTTTTCCCAGAGAGCCACTTGTTAAACACTTAACAGACACCACTGTATAAAACAGGCAGCAGGACAGGGACTGATTTGTATAGAAAGGGGCCCTGCCTTCCAGGCGCTGCAGGGTGGGCTTGACGATTATGGAGAGCATGCCACTGGTTGATAGGAGATATATTTCACATTCCAGCTGAATGACCCAGGGCAAGGCACTTTCTTTCTCTGAAACTCAGTTTTCTGTCTGCTAAATGGGGATTCAAACAGCAATACCTCCAGCCCTTTCTCGCTAGATGATCAGGTGACTCACCAGAAATGATACACGCGGAAAAAAAAACAAACAAAACCAACCCATTGTGATCTATACTGAGCTGTTCCAGTCATCACAGAAACATCTGGAAATTGTGAGACTATCATCCTCTTGAATGCCTCCAAGAAATGATTGAACCGCACACAGCACCTGCCTGAGAAACAACTGGAAGCTGAGTTCTGCCAAGCCTGGCGAGACACGACCCTGTCTACTGTTCTGCAGTCCCCACAGAGTATGACCAAGCAGATGGGGAAGGCAAGGCCTGGAGAACCTGTGGTGAGAACCTCCGCAAAAGCGGTGCTCATGGGTGGGGGCAGAGAAGGTTCTGGCCTCCCTGACCCGCCGTGAGAAGGCTGTGGGATTTGGGCAGCCATTTACATGGTTCCTTGGAATGTCCTCAATGGAGGAATGGCTACTTCAAGCTCCTGATTTGGTTTGGGCATCTTGACCATAAAAATGCTGACCAAAAGAGTGACTGGCTTTCCAGACTGTAGATTTCCTCGGGGGCCACTGGTCTAGCATCTTCTTTAAGGTCCCCAGCCACAGCCCCACTCATCTCTGCCAGGGCCCAGCACCGCACTCTCCTGGTGCAAAACTCGGGCCTTGCCATTTACATTCAGAACCACGTGCCCTGCAGCTTAACGATAGGAAAGTACTTAGGTCTTTTTCTCTAAGGATTTTCTAGTATGCCTCCCAACCAGACTGTAAAACCTCCCAGGGCAGGGACTTCTGCGTCTCCTGAGCTCCTCGGTGCCCCATGAGGGCTCGGTGCATCCATCAGAAGAGCTGCCACCGACCACGTGCTTGCCACGGACAAGGCCACACTTCACACTTGGGTTGCAGCGTCACCAGGTGCGCAGAAGGTAGCCAGCCTGGATCTGCTGACCAGTTCCTCCAATGACCCAACGGGGCGGGAGGTGGAAGCCGGTCCTTTTTATGGCTAAGGAAACTGAGGCACGGGGAGGTGAACACCCTGGCCCCAGAATTCACACTCCAGTCTATCTTCACAGCCCATGCTCTTCACGACTGTGTTCTTAAGCAAAACTGAAGCGAAGCTGTGAGTCCCGTGGGTGAGTGGTACAATGTCACCGCCCTGGCTTTGCAAACTGAGAACGGGAGGTTCTTAAGACGACCAGCCCGTGGTGTGTGCCCACCACCAAGGTCTGGGGCGTCGGTATTAACTGTAAAGAGCTGTCTGGTCCAGGAAGTGAGGGCCTGGAAAGTGCTGGAGCATTGAACGAACAGTGCTCAGGTAAGCACCGACATCATTACTGTAGGGTGACTTTAGGCTCGGCTGGGTCAGCTTGGCCGTTAAGCCCGCTCTGACTTGGTGGTACAAGTCTTTGTTTCTGGTCTTTTCTCTTTCTTCCCTCCTCTGGAGAGCACTGGGTGTAGGGGGGTTTTGTTTTTTCGCTTTCTCTCCTTCACTGTGTGACTGGGGCAGAATGTTCCCAGAGCTTCCAGACAGAGAGCAGTGTGCTCTGAAGCTGGGGGACACTCTGTCCTCCCAGGCCAGGTAGCCACTGAGGACGGTTAGCATGGAGGCAGCACTGGCCTCCACAGGGTTAAGGGGAGCTGGTGGGGACCCCGTGTGTGAGCATGGCCCAGTCCCTTGGGTCAGCCCCAGACAGGACACCAGGGTCATGTATGTGGGGGCTGTAAACCCAGCAGGGACCGGAACTGAGATGAAGGTCACAGGGCTCTGCACCAAAGTCTCATTTCTCCCCAGCCCACATCTGCTCTAAGCTTCTCCTCAGCCTCCAGAAACAGCCACTGAGGTCCAAGACCAGTGCCGGTGACCAGAGCATCTCAGTCTGGTCCTCCCAGCACCTCTTCACTCCCCAGTCCCCCCAAGGCTTCGTTCAGAACTCAGGTCCCCACAGGAACACCTATCATTTCTTTTTTTTTTTTTTAAAGATTTTATTTATTTGAGACAGAATGAGAGAGAGAGAGAGCATGTGAGAGGGGGGAGGGTCAGAGGGAGAAGCAGACTCCCCGCCGAGCAGGAAGCCCGATGCGGGACTCGATCCCGGGACTCCAGGATCATGACCCAAGCCGAAGGCAGTCGCTTAACCAACTGAGCCACCCAGGCGCCCCAACACCTATCATTTCTTGATACTCCTTATAGGCCAGGCACCGTGCTAAGCACTTCCTATGCAGGTTGCCAACTAAAATCTAGGCCACCCAGTTAAACCTGAGTTGCAGATAAATAATGAAGAGTTTTTCAGTATAAGTATATCCCAAATATGGCATGGGACATACTTATTTTTTAAAATATTTTATTTATTTATTTGACAGAGAGCACAAGTGGCCGGGGGGGGGGGGTGCGGGCGGCACCGGGCAGCAGGCAGTGGGAGAAGGAGAAGCAGGCTCCCCACTGACAGACTCCCCACAAAACTATTTGTTTTGTTTGCTAAATCTGGCAACCCTTGGTCTTATTTCCAGTTAATCCACTCAATGACTGTAGCCAGTAGTTACTATTAATATTCTTGTTTTACAGAAAAAGGAAACTTAGGGGGCACCTGGGTGGCTCAGTCAGTTCAGCATCTGATTTTGGCTCAGCTCATGATCTCAGGGTCGTGAGATCGAACCCAGTGTCGGTTTCCACGCTCAGTGTGCAGTCTGCTTCTCCCTCTCCCTCCCCCTTTTTGCACTTTCTCTCTCTCTCTCTCCCTAAAATAAATAAATAAATAAAATATTTTTTAAAAAAAGAAAATGAAGCTTAGCACAGAGCTTAGAAACAATAGAGCCAGGACTTGAACCCAGGGTTGTGGGGGATGTTCTGATTACAAAGCCCAAGTCACACCCATTGTGTTAGACGGCCTCAAGGTCCTGCATAAGCTGGAAGCAACTGAACCACTGTCTGTCTTAGTTTCCTCATCTGTGTGTAGGGACCACAGAGTGGCCGCCTCATGGAGGGGATAATTGAATAAGTTCATGCATGTCAAGGCCCACGCCTGGGCCTCATCCATGCCTGGCCCATGGCACACGCTCAAGAGACCTTAACTAAAACTGCCTCTTTAACACAAGATAATGATGAGCCATCCATTGGTGGTTTTTTAGAATCAGGGCAGCATCCCAGGAAAGGAGGGCAGGCAGCCATTGCCCTCAGATTCCTAATGCGTGAGGCACAGAGAAGTTGTGTGGGGTCCACAGGGGTTTGGGGCTGCAGCTGGGATTAGAACCCCAGCATGCTATTTCCTGGTCCAATACTCATTTCCTTGTAAGACCACCACCATGAGCCAATATCTCTGTGGGGACAGATGAGAAGGCACAAAATATTTTAAAACCATCATAGGAGTCCCCTCTCCGTGAGGAGAAACAGATTATAGCTTTTCTGTCTCATGTTTCCCCCCTTGGGGTTGGGCTGTGCATGTGTGTGCGTACAGAGCTAAAATTCAAAATAAACTCAGAACAGACTCTGGTACCAGCGCTGGGGTAGGATTTGAAGACCCATCCCCAATGGCCAGACATTAACGCTGTAATGGCTAGATACTTAGGAGGTCTAGGAGAACGGGGGTCCAGAGTGAAGGGCAGCTGCAGCATGAGGCCCTCAGGGAGCTCAAGGCAAGGGCTCTTCACCAACCAAGAGGGACATATTTCTTTTTTTTTTTTTTAAAGATTTTATTTATTTATTTGACAGAGAGAGACACAGCGAGAGAGGGAACACAAGCAGAGGGGGTGGGAGAGAGAAGCAGGCTTCCCGCCAAGGAGGGAGCCCGATGCGGGGCTCGATCCCAGGACCCCAGGATCATGACCTGAGCCAAAGGCAGACGCTTAACAACTGAGCCACCCAGGCACCCCCAAGATAGACATATTTCAACATTTTAACAATCAGCCATATCCGTGTGTGTTGGTGAACCTCAGACCCATGTATTGGGATGTTCATTTAATGGACTGTCTTCCCCAACAAAAAAGGAAGGATTGAGGGATGGCGTGTTTGAGCCATGCTTGTTGAATCCTCTGAGATGGCGCAGGAATCATAACGATCTCAACTAAACAGTCAGATCTGTGGAGGCCAGTCTCTGCCAATCATGGGAGAGCCTTGCTACCAGTCTCCTAAAATTTCATGTTACTGTGATTTCAACAGATCTAGAATAACTGTGCTGTGCTGCCTCAAACAGGAAGAAAAACTGTGAAAGAGCCCTGGAGTGGACATCAGGGGGCTTCGATGTTGATCCAGGTCTCTCCCTGGCTATGAGACCTTGGGCAAGCCTCTTCCCGATCTTGGTTCGCAGAATGAAAGAACCTGATGGTATATTAGCCATGGCTCTTTTGGTTACAGATGAAAGACAACAAGCTCAAACAGGCTTAAGCCAAAACCTGGATTTTGGGGGGCTCACATACTGAAAAGTTCAGAGATAAAATGGCTTCAGGTACAGCTGGATCCAGGGTCTCAAAAAAGCTCCAATGATTTGGTCTTTTCCTCACACTTTCCTACTCAGGCATGCTCACTCTATTTGGAGACTCCAGGAATTGCAGCCTGACATTATCCTTATAGCCAGCAATTCCATCAGAAATAGGTCTTCTCTATCCCAATATATCAAAAACAAAAAAACCCCTCATTGGACTGGTTAGAGTTATGTGTCCATCCTAAATAAATCACTGGAATTAGAGGACATGAATTTGCCCATTGACCAGGACTGGATTACATGCCCAGCCCTTGGCACCAGGGGCCAGGTCAGCCCCATCCAAAGGTCTGAGGATGCAAGAGAGTAAGTTTCCCAAAGAAAACTGGAGCGAATAAAAGAAGTGAGGCCAGGAAGGCAAGAACAGATGGCTCTGAGGGGACCTCCGGTTCTAACAGTCTGTGGCTTTAGGGAAGACAGTTTTCTGCATTCTGTCCTCTGGTAGCTTACAAAGAGGAGTACACTGGGGAGAAGGGAGTGCTCTCTGTTTAGTCCTTACTGCTTCTCCTTCCACCCATTTTATCACTGTCCTATGTCCCCCCCGGGAAAAGAGTAAAATAAGGAGTTGACCTTGCAGAAAGGCAGAAAGCCACTTTTGAATGGAATTCATGGAAGACATTCCGGCTCGTCCTTCCCGAAGAGTGGGTCTCCATGGGAACAATGCCAGTACGGATGATGACAAACAGGGAGGGGTGCAGGCCATCAGCGTCCACTGCCGTGTGAGCAGCCACGTCTCCACGTACAGAGCAACTCCCTTCCCACCGCGTTTACTCTGAAGAGTGCTCTGGTCCTTAAATCAGGCTCCAGGCTGATTTGTATGCTGTAACAGTGACATGCACTGTCTGGCTATAACCAGATCCAAACACCAAATGGTGAACTTGTTTGAGAAAGTGCAGTTTTGTGAGCAACAGTAGAAGGGAAAATGTTAATAAAGGGCAGTCTGCTGAATGGAGGTTAAATACTTTCATACTTCTCAGCTAACCCAGAAACTTCCCTGAATTCTCATTAAAAATTTTTTTAAAAAGTTCTCTGTAATCTGATGTTCTACCTCATTAAATGCTGCAATTTGAGAAGCAAGAAAAGGACGGAGTTGAAAATTGGCACCTGGTTCAGGTCACTGAGCTGTTACTCTGTGCCTGGTTCCCTTGTTGGGGAGGGCTCAGCGGAGTGATGAAGAACCAACGAGGCAGGGTTCGAGATTTCCTGTGGCCTCCCAGTAGCCTTTTCCACACTCAGTCCCAATCCACAACAGCCCATCTGGGCCTTTGCTCCATAATTCTCCACATTCTCCACATTCTGCTCCTGCCTTTCAGGGATCTGCCGCCATGTTGGTTTTTGAATCCTGGTTAAAAGACTGAGAAACCCAGAAGCGGTCGGTTCCTCTTCTTCGGAAGTATTTGGTTTCCTTTCTTTCTGCTCCTGACTCATTTTCTCCTTTCCCTTCTATACTTCTACTGTTATTTCTTCTTTGATTTTCTTCCCTTCTTCAGTGACAGTACTGAAATTTCTAATAAAATATGGACCAGGGGCCGCTGGCTGACTCATTCGGTGGAGTGTGAGACTCTTGATCTCAGGGTTGTGAGTTCAAGCCCCACAGTGGGTGTAGAGATTACTTAGAAATAAAGTCTTTAAAAAAAAAAGAAGAAGAAGAAAAGAAAATATGGACCAATTTAAAAAATTAACTAGTGTAGTATACCCAAAACTACCGAATTGTATGCTTTAAGTGGGTGAATTGTGTGGAATAGAAGTTTATTTCAATAAAGCTGTTTTGGTTTTGTTTTTTTTAAAGAAAAGGTAGGAACTAGGTCTGGTCCAATGGGCTATAGAAGCTGTATTTACATAGCAGTGTTGGTAAGACTGGGGAATCACTATCCACATCTCCAAAAGGAGATTGGGTGATGTACTCACTCAACTTGGAGTAGCAGCTGTTCTTCTGCCTTTCTTCCAAGGGCCAAAATGGCAGATGAGTTCGAGCTTATGGCCAAAATTGGGCAGGGAGGGGGAGCGGTGTACAGAGTATATTTATATAGGGGACAATCGTTTTTGTTTTTTCTTTTTAAAGATTTTATTTACTCATTTGAGAGACAGAGTGAGCAAGACAGAGAGCACATGAGCAGGGGCAGAGGGAGAAGCAGACCCCCCTGCTGAGCAGGGTACCAGACGTGGGGCTCAATCCCAGGACCCTGGGATCATGATCTGAGCTGAACACAAGACGCTTAACTGACTGAGCCACCCAGGCGCCCCTAGGGGACTATCTTTCTACTGCAACATAAAGTCCCATCTCCTAAGTATCCCTGTGTTTGGAATCTCAGAGGTTAAATTCAAGTAACAATGGCTTGCCTTTCTCAGAACAACCTGGTTAAAAGGTATATGACTCATAATTTGTCAGGGACAATTTGCTTTTATCTGTCTTTTTCCTTATTGACATCACTTCCTCCACCTTTTCATATCTCAGAGGTGGCCATGGGATTTAGCAACATGAACACAGCCATGTACAGGGAAGTTAGACAATCTCTTATTTGAGTATGGTGGTCATACTCGGAGAGAAGTCTCGGGGGCCACCTACGCTACCCCAGGCTTCCACACACCACCTGCCCCAACTCACACACTCTCAGCTCTGTATAGGAAATTCACCACTTTATGGCCCCACATAAAAGTGCCATTCTGAATAAACACAAAAGCAATCAAAGGCTCTTGAGTTGTTGGTCTTAAATATCAGTCATGCTTCATCGCAGGTATACAGGACCTGTTCCTTGCATGATATCATTGTATAAAGAGTGAGGGCCTTAGGGGCATCTTAATGAGGTGATAATGAGGAAGAAAATGTTCTGCTTTGGGGGGGCCTGGTATTCACTATAATGTTCAAAGTAGATTTAATCTTACATTGGACTCCTTGCTGTACAGTATTTACAAAGAGGAGCAGGGAGGGAAATGAAGATGGTGTTGAGGTAGGGGAGTGTGTGTGTGTGTGTGTGTGTGTGTTTTGAATTTTATTTCTTAATCTGCCTTTTATTACTCTTGAAGATCTGCCCAAAATATCATAAGGCTTTTCTTTTGATACAGATTACCCAAGTCCAAGAGCAATGACTCCAAAGAGCTTCCTTCTCCAATATCCAGAGCTCTTTATACTCCCTTCCTCTGCATTTATGCTGTCTTCCTTGCTGTATTATGCTGTTATTGTTTTTGCTTTGTTTTCTAAGATGCCATTTGTTACTCTTGAAGACCTGCCATTATTTCAAAATCTTTTCTCTTTATATGATCCATCATGAAGCAATAGGGTGAGCGAGCTTCCTACTTTGCCATACAGATGGTCTTTATTCTCCCTTCCTCCTTTTTTTCTTTTCAAACACTTGGAATAACCAGACAGTTGAGAAAGTTCTTTGAAATGGGAAGTAACAAACTTTGCCCGAGTGATTTAACCTCTTTGAGGCAAGAAAGATTGTCTAGAAACCAAGGTGGCATTATTGTTACTACTGGATAAGAACAATATGTGAGTTAAATCATTCATTCATTCATTCATTCATTTGTAACTTAAATATTCCTCTGGGAGCATGAGAGGTCTTATTTATGTTTAATGCCAAAAATTATCTGGGGCACCTGGGTGACTCAGTTAGTTAAACGTCTGACTCTTGATTTCAGCTCAGGTCATGATCTCAGGGTCGTGAGATCGAGCCCGGGGTCGGGCTCCACACAGAGCATGGAGCCTGCTTAAGAATCTCTCTTTCCCTCTCCCTTTGCCCCTCCCACTGCTTACATGCATGCTCTCTCTCTCTCTCTCTCTCTCTCTAAAAAAAAATTATATTTGCTCTCTGTCTTCAGTCATTTTACTAACAGGATTCCTGAGTCTTTTTTTTTTAAGTGATTCTCCTATTAGAAGAATTTCTAAGTTCTTTTAGTCATGCTCATGAATCAGTTCTCATTTTTGCTCCCTTGTTGTCATTGGCAATTAATTCAGTCCACAATCAACTGTCCGTCCATCCATCCATCCATCCATCCCTCCATCCACCTATCTATCCATCCATGCACACATCCATCTGCCCATTCATCCATTCATTCAACAAATATTTATTGAGCACAAGCTAGGTACTCTGCGAGGTGGCTAGCTAGGGATACAGTGGTAAGTCTGGATATCTGTCCTCTGGGAGGAGATAGTCTGGGGAGGGATAGAGACAAAGAAACAGACAACTGCATTACAGGGTCAGGTCCAGCGCAGAGCTCACTGACAGCACAAAGGAGAGGCCGGCCAGAAAATCTCAGAAGGAAATGCTATCTAAGCCATGACCTAAAGGATAAGAAGGAGGAGGGACAGAAATGGATATTTTTCAGAAAAAAAAAAAAATTCCACAAATGTATCCACTACTTTACTGAGCTAAGGAATTCACCTTGCTGAGCCCTGAGCCTCTTAAGTAATGACAGATTTTCACATAGAAGGAAAATGGATTTGGAGACAAAAAGACCTCAGTGGCTTAGAACAATTTGCTTAAACTTTTTGGGGCGTCATTTGTAATAAGAGCAAAATAATAATTCCTAGCCTACAGTGTTGTTGGAACAATTACATGTGTTATAGGCAAAGTCCCCAGCACATGAGAGACTGTCACAAATAGCAGAATTTATTACCATGAGAAGCACAAAAACATATCGTAGTTCTTCAGGGTGGAGGTGGGGGTGGGTATGCACTCCCAGGAAGCTTTACCAAAAAAAAAAAAAGTAAGGACAAATAAACAAACACACCAAGACTCCATCCCATGAGATTCTGAGTCACTAGGTCTAGGGTGGGTCACTACCATCTGGATTTTTCTAAAAGCTCCATAGGTGATTCTGGTATTGAGCTGGGGTTGTGAATTGCTGTCTATTTTCATTACAGAGCTGCCATTTTAAGTACATTAAAACCACAACTGAGAACACGGTAACTATGATTTAAAGTAACCATTAAAACAGAGTTGCAACAGCATGCTGATGATCAGCAACGATCCTCCCTGGGTAATTGAGAAGGAACTTAAGAATCAGGGAAAGTGGAATGCAGAATTTCTCAGGCTCTTAGAAATGATGTCTGCAAAAATGTCTGGCTTGAGTCAGAGTGGAATTTAGCTGTCATATTTCTCTTGACTGACCACCATAACCCTTTGGTAATTGATCTAGTAAATTAGTAACTCATATCATACCGCAGCTTAAACTTTCTAGAGTTCACCATTACTTGCTGAAAATAGACATCTGGCAGTAGAATTTCTAGCATAACTAGTAAAAAAGAATTCAGACAGTCATTTGCTTGTGAAAAGTCTCAATATTTCAATACCGAGTCTGAAATTTCAGTTGTTTAGGGTGGAATTCTTAACAGTATGTTTGTAAATGTTCCCTGAATGGAGGGCGTCCTGGCTCTTTGTCTCTGATTTACTTCCTTCCTGGCAGACAATACAAATGCAATATTGCTGAAGTTTGGATTTGCCTAGAGCTTGGGGAGGGAGAATCAACTACCTACAACTTGCTGGAAGAATCTCAGGAATTAGCAAGTTTTGATCTTCAGAAGAGGCTTCGTTGCTCTGGAGACAGAATAAGATGAGACTAAATATTCTTTATTTTCCTTTTAATTTTTATTTATTTATTTATTTACTTTTTAAAGTAAGCTCTATGCCCAATGTAGGGCTTGAACTCACAACCCCAAGATTAAGAGTTGCATGCTCTACTGATTGAACCAGCCAGGCACCCCAAGAGGAGATTAAATATTCTTTTTTTTTTTTAAGATTTATATATTTATTTTAGAGAGACAGTGTGTGCAGGGGGGAGGGGCGGACAGATAGGGAGAGAAAGAATCTCAAGCAGACTCCCCACTGAGCGAGGAGCCCGATGTCGCTGGGATCAATCCCGTGACCCTGAGATCGTGACCTGAGCCTAAATCAAGAGTCAGATGTTCAACTGACTGAACCACCCAGGTGCCCCAAAACTAAATATTCTTGATTTGACCTGATCATTCTGGAAAAGAATAAACCTAGTATATAACTCTCCAAATATGGTCCAAGGAGCCTGCCTGAGGATCAACTAAGGGAACTCATGAAATGTGCAGAACTCTGCACACCATCCCAGATTTGCTGAATCTGAATTTCTGGGGGGTGAGGGCCAAAGCCTCTCAGGTGATTTTTATAGTCACAACCACCTTATGAAAAAAAGGGAAAAAATCTCTTTTAAGTACACTTGTGTTTTGCCACCATGGAATTCTATTTCTGCATCTAGATTCCCACAGAGAAACCCCATTCACTTTTTAGACTTCGGTTTCCTTTTTTATAAATGGTACTAATACATATCACAATTAAAAGGGGACCTTTAATTCCTGTCTTTCTTACCTCAAAGACCAAATATGAAAATATTTTGAAAACGAAAAATACACAGTCCTATCATTACAGTCATTTTATAGATGAAGGATCTGCAGTTCGAGATGCCCAGCTAACATTTTTTTCTGGCCAAATGCTCACCAAGCTTCTTAATTTGGCTGTTTTTATTTTTATTCAAAAGGAGGAGGATGTTTCCATATGCGATGAGCCATCTAGCCCTAAGCATAAGGAAGATGGTTCCGAGGTTGCAAAGACACAGGGAGAAATCACTCCAGTCCTTAACATATCAATCCGGAACTGCATAATTCACATCTGGAGCTGCTACCAAAAGTGGGGGCCAGCCACTAATTCTGTTCCCCAAAGCCTATTATGTTATCCACATCCAGGAAGCAGCTTCATCCAGAGCTTTCTCAAACCAAAGCAATGTCCACTATCTCTGACCGCTTGCCTGCTGAGATTTTTTTTTTCTTTTCCTTTTACTGGCAAATAAATACCTGTCTGTAGAGCAAGCCAACCTGATGCATTTTTTGACAGTTCTTTCCTAATATTCTAATCTCTCAGGCCCCAGACATGAGTCCTCAATAGAGGTGGAAAGGCTTTGTCTCAAGTTTAATTGATATATAAGAACCCTCTATTATCTGCCTTCCATTATCCATCTGAGACTTCAGTCTAAAAAAGGAGGCTGTCTCCTTCACAAGCTGCATTCCTTGACATTCTCCGAAGTTTATATAGAGGCCGCTGGAGCTGGGGTGATGCACGGGGTAGGCCTGCTCGCGGCTGCCTGAGCGGTCAGTCACCTGAGATCTCTGCAGGGCTTTTCTCTGGCATAATCCTCTAGGTGTCTGTCCAATTTTTTTTTTTTAAAGATTTTATTTATTTATTCATAAGAGACAGAGATAGAGAAGCAGAGGGAGAAGCAGGCTCCCCGCTGAGCAGGGAGCCCGATGCAGGACTCGATCCCAGGACCCCGGGATCATGACCTGAGCCGAAGGCAGACGCTTAACCATCTGAGCCACCCAGGTGCCCCCAATTTTTTTTTAAACTTTGAATAGATCTGTTTTCCAGGCCTGGGGGAAAGAGCCACGGATGACAAGACCGTGGAAAGTCCTTACTGACCAAGGTAGGAAACAAGGAAAGACTGGGGGAGAGGGAAGGGAAAAGGAAGAGGGAGAGAAGGATACCCAAGGGTTAGCATCTTTGGAGGATGAAGTGATTGCCTGGGGCTAAAAATTGGCCTCACCTGCATTCTGCTCATCCACTCACTCATTCATTTCATTCATTTGTTCACAGGCACGGGCAGAGGGGCGGGGTGGGGGAGCGGTTGGGGGCGTGTTCTGTGCCCTCCTCAGGTGGAGGTTACTTAGCACACTACCACAGCCTGGGTTTGGAGTCATAGTATTTACAAGATGGGGAAGTTTTCCTTTGGCTTTGTTTGGGAGAACAAAGGACCAAGGGACAAATCATGCTAAAGCAACAGGGGAAGAAAATCCAGTTCCACCTGGCTCCTCCTTGAACAGGCTCCCACCCCTTTGGGGGCAGGTGGGGGCAGTCAGAGCCCCTGACCACTGGTTTGGAAAGGAAAACCCTGCAGTCATTTGATCCAGGCTTTCAGAGCTGTATTTGACCAGGAACTAGAAGGTGCCTTCCAGGAGTTAGCCCTTCCGTTCAAGAGTACAGGATGGAAACCATTCAAGGTACGGAGAGGGCATGTTGTATGAACTTGGAGACAACAATGAGGATGTGATGATGATAATGGTTTATGGCTTTCATTCATTCAGCCTCCACCATGGGAGGCACTATGCTTCATGCTTGACTTGTATGAGTTCCTTGCATCCTCACAACAGGGTGAGGTGGATACGGTTATTATCCCCATTTTACAGATAAGGAAACTAAGGGTCAGAAAAGTTAAGAATCTTCTTCAGAGTCATCCCACTGGTAGGTGGTAGAGCTGGGCCAGTATGTGTGTATCTTCTTTCTCCATTCCTTTCGTCCACAGGAATTATAAAATAAGATGTGCTCACTTCTATTCAAAACATTCCATGTAGCTCCTACTCTATGTTCTTCTGTGTCAGATTATCTGGTAGTTCTCTGTGTCTGGTCTGATTAGACTGTCTTGGTCCCAGAAGTCCTCTAGTTTCCTGTGCTAACTAGTGAAGGGGGCACAAAGGAAATGTGAGCTTGAGGATTTTTTTGGCCAGTGTCTTGAGGCTGCCCAAGGACCAACTAGCTTTTTATCCCTGAAAGCCCAAGGACTCAAGATCCCAGTGAGGTAAGCACAGGCAGTGTGAAATGGATGAAAGAACAGATAAGAACAACAGAAGAGACACAAAGGAAACCCATGAGAGTTAAAGAGAAAGCAAAGGTTGTCCTGATTACCAGTGCTACATCTTTTCAAATTCCTCAGTGGTGACCAAGCTCTGCTCTTTCAGAGAGGGAGCAAGAACAACGCGAAGGTCTTCAGAGCCACATCTGGTGAACCAGGCTAGGGACAGAGGTCAAAAATGCCTTCATATGGTAAACAAAACAAAACAAAACAAAACCCATGACAACTGACGAGTTTTGGGGGAATTGTGGAACATGGCACAACTCTGGAATGCATGTCTTACGTCCTTTGAAGGAACACGGTGTCCACCTAGATGTTTCTACATGGGTGTCTCTGTTAACAAATCGAATGTTAAGACTTCCATATCCCATCCTCTTTGAGGTGGAACTCTGTGTTTGCCTCCCAAGTACCCATCTGACTACCTGGAGTTAAACAAACACTCACTGACAGTGTGTGGTTGAAATGATGAGCACAACACTTACATCTGACAGGGATTGAGTTTGGGAGATAACAGAGCCGCCTGGAATACCAGTGGGCAGGCAGCAATGGCCACACCACTGATTAAGCTGGTAGAGAGGGACAAAATGGATGGTCTCAGTTGGAAAGTCTAACCATGTAGAAATAAGTGTCAGGTAGGAACCATAAATCTGGAGAATGAAGCCAGACTGTGAACCAGAAGTCAAAACAGAGAAAAGGCCAGGGTTGGTGCCTGAATATCAAGGAAGGATCCAGGCATTACAGCGTATTGGGAAGAGACTAGGCTTCGGAGCCACACAAACTGAGATTGAAATCCTGCTTCCACTACTTAATGGCCTGAGCTTTGGTTTTGTTATTACTATCTGCAAAGAAAAAGTAACAAAGCCAATCTTATGCTGATTATTGCTGTATAGCTAAGTATCTCAATAATGTAGTAGCTTAAAACAACAGCGATTTTATTATATCTTGCCATTCTAGGCAGCACATGGCTTGGCGATTCTTCTGTTCCATGTGGTGTCAATTGAGGACACTTGGTGGTATATAGCTGGCTGGTAGGCTGCTCTGGAGGTTCTTGATGACATCATCACATGTCTGGAGCCTTAGCAAGCATGATTGGCAGACTGGCCTCTGCTGGGGCTGTCAAACAGAGCACCTACACCAGGACTTTCAGATGGTGGTCTTAGGATAATCGAATTTCTTACATGGCTCCAGTGAACAAAGAGAAAGCTGCACAACTTTTTAAGACTGAGGCTTTCACTGTGTTTTGTTGGTTAAAATACTCATAACTCTACCCAGATCCAAGAAAGAGAGACATAGAGCCCACCTCTTTTTAAAAAAAAAATTAATGAATCATTGTATTTAAGAGAAAAATCAGATTGTTATTTATGCATACAACTTCACAAATTATTGTTGAGCTCAGCGATTATGAAACTTTATATATTAAATATAAACAAAAAGATCAGTTATGAAAGAACAATCCTATCTCTTGGTGGAAAAAGCATTAAAGAATTTGTAGCCATGTTGTAAAATCCATAGAGTACCTTAGGGTAAATATTAAACGGAAAGCATTTAGCACAATGTCTGACACACAGTAGGTGCTTATAATATTAGTGTGTCTTCCTCATCTTCTGCTCACAGGAAGAAGAAAATCTAAGTATATGATCTGGATTTCACAACAAGAGGAGCTGTATCAGCTTAGGATGTTTTAGTCAGAAGCAATAGAAAATTTACATAAAGTGCCTTAAACAATAAGATCTTTTATTACCTTATATGACAAACCAATTGGAGTTAGAATGACTCCAGGGTTGGTAATTTAGTTGTTCAGTGATATCTTCAATGAAGCAGGTCATTTCCATCTTTTCATTTTATTATCCTCAGCCTGTGAACTCATCCTCTTACATGAGATTCCTTCATAGTCTCAAGATGGCAGCTACAGCTCTGGGAGTCTTATGAAAACGAGAGCATCCTCCGAGCTCTGTATTCCTTCTCATGAGCAAGGAAAACTTTTGGAGAGGCTCCCCAGCAGACTTTCCCTCACATCTCATTGGTTCAAGTCCAAACCATTCATTTGGCAGGAAGGATGAGACCACCATGATCTGCTTAGGTCAATCAAGCTTCAAAGTCCTGGGGCTAGGAGAAGTCCAAACTTCCTGACAAGCTGTAATCACTTGGGTAAGGTGAACAAAATCAGCTTGTTCTTATCCAGAAAGATAGGAGAGAATGCATTGTGCAGATAGCCAAAAGTGCCTTCTACCATGGTTTATTCATCTTATTCTTTGTTCTGTACATGGCCCACCATGTGGGAGGGTACTGGTCATGACTCAGAGCTTGACCACGTTCTTGGAGGATGTTGGAGGTCATTCTCTTAGCTATTGGTGACAGGAAACAGAATGAGGGGGAAGAGGATGCAAAGATGTGAGGAGAAATCCAGATCTAAAGTATCTGAGACACTGGGTCAGAACTAAGCCAATAGAATAGCTTAAAAGGCAAAAGCTTAAAAAGGCAAGGGACTAGATTTTAGTGTGATCATCACTGTTAGCCATCTTTTAATTATTCTGGGTTAGGCCAAAACTGGAATTAGTATGTAGGTAGAAATTATCTCCACCTTTGTAAAAGAGAAATATTGAAGAACAGGAAGGCTGACTTTTCTGGCCCCATTTTCTACCTTGGAATGGGACCTGAGGTCTATGGATATCATCTATTGGAAGTCTCTTGGGAGCTTCTGAACTTAAACGATAGGAATAATTTTGCTGGTCCCTTTACCTGGTCCCACATTGCTTCTAGAATAAAGACAAAGTCCCTAACTCAGTCTCTGAGGCCTTGTGTATTCTAGCAGGGCCCCAGAGCATAGTTGTATAGCTGTGCCATGAACAGGAGTGCTTGGCTGAGACGTAAGTGAGGGCTGAAATCCAGCCCTCACTCCAATTGCCAAGCCATGGGCCCCCAGGTCTTTGTGGGCTCTGAGGGGGTGCTCTTGTAGTGTCATTGGGCTTCTAGCAAGTTCTGGATCTAGCACTTGCTCCCTTTTCCATTCTCAGCTCACAGAATAATGTTCCAAGTTGTTTGTGCTCTTTTCCACTGACTTTCTCATACTTCCCCATACATACTGTTATTCACAGCAACAGAACAAACCACCCTGATACTTAGTGGCTTAAAGCAATGACAATATTTATTTTGCTCACAAATGTGCTATTTGGGCAGGGCCTGGTGGGGACAATTCATCTCTGTTCCACTGACATCAGCTTCAGAGGTTCAAATCATCTGAAGTTTCATTTACTCACATGTTTGGAGGGTGATGCCCTTTGCCAGCTGGGTCATCAGCCGGGACTTTCCATGTGGCTGTATGGCAGCCTGACAGCATGGTGGCTAGGCCCCAAGAGAGCCAGGCGCAAGATTTGTAGATTTAGTCTTGAAAGTCATATGGCCTCATCTCTGTTGTAGTCACAGGCCCATCAAATTTTAAGAAGAAAAAGACCCCACATCTTCCTGGATGAGTATCAGGATCACATTGTAAGAGCTGTGGGATACCCCATAGTGATGCAGTGATCATTAAAAAATACAATCTGACACACACAGCTGCTTCCTCAGGCCACAGGGCCTTTGCACATTCTGTTTCCTCTGCGGGCAACATCCCTTCCCATCTACCCCTCATTAATGCCAATCATCCCTTATATCTCAGATGAGTTGTTATTTCTTCAGGGAAGACTTCTCAAACTCCCTGACCAGGTCAGTTCCCCCTAGCTTATGATTTCTGATTCTTGTCACAGTTATATTTTATATATGTGCATATATAAATATATGTGTATGATTATATATGTGTGTATATATATACATAAATATATTTATACACATACATACATACATACATGTGTATGTGGACAGACACACACACACACACACCAATGTCTGTCTCTCAGTTAGATGGTAAGCCCCCCATAAAGAGGAACTGCAGAGTTCGTTTTTGCTCATCATGCTATCATCAGTGGCTAGTATACAGCAGATGCTCATTCATTTATTTTATTTTTTTTTAAAGATTTTATTTATTTATTTGAGAGAGAGAATGAGATAGAGAGAGAGAGCATGAGAGGGGGGAGGGTCAGAGGGAGAAGCAGACTCCCTGCTGAGCAGGGAGCCCGATGCGGGACTCGATCCAGGGACTCCAGGATCATGACCTGAGCCGAAGGCAGTCGCTTAACCAACTGAGCCACCCAGGCACCCTCATTCATTTATTAAGTGAAAAAAATGCACAGGTGCCAAAGGCTGGATTTTGGAGTCCCTTGTGCTGGGCTATGATTTGCTGATGGCTGTGTTACCCCTGGGGCAGAACTATTAAATCCAGATAAGAAGAGAGAAACAGAAAAAGGTGTTTCTGAGTTTGATGCTGGAGTAGCAGTTGAGCTCAATTGGGGAAGGTGTTAATGTTCATCTCTATAGAACGAATCCCTTCTGCCTGGCTCCCACAGACCTGCTTACAAATGCTAATGGGTTCATTGCAGTTGTCCCTACAGAGCAGCTCAGATAGTTCTAGTCTTCCAAAAGAAATTAAGGGAGACTTGGAATTCTGGGCAAAATACAGAACTAATGAATAGTTTCCAGGTGGGAGCCAGCTCCACCTTCAGCTCCCTTGTCAGTGAGAGGAAGGAGAGACCTCCAACCTGTTCTGACTTTGCACCAGGATTAACAAAACATGCTCTGCTAGGGTGCACATAGATTCCTTCACCAGGCAAAGGCTTTCAGGTTCAGGAAGCATAAACCCTAATTATGGAGGAGGGGGAAATGGGGCAGAGTCTGCAATGGGGTGGGAAGGGTTTCCAGGAGGGGCATGGAGAAAGAAAAGAAAGTTTCATAACCAGTTTTGATGTGAAATTAATACTTCATAACACATTTGTCCACAGCATGCAGATTTACAAACCTCTCTGCAAGAAGCAACAAAAACAAAACCAACATGGAGCAGAGCAGAAATCAGGTTCCTCCCACACCTGTTCCAGGGGGAACCCACAAGCCCAAACCTCCCAAAGAACATGGTCGTGCTCTCATTTATGCTTGGACACCAACTTCTGAAGGCCTAAAAGCAATGAGGGCCTTTTCCCATCTGTCCCACACAAAATCTATGCCCCTGGAAGGGGGAGAGGTTAAAAAAAATGAAGTAATGGGGTGGCCTAGCTGGCTCAGTCGGTAGAGCATGCAACTCTTGATCTCAGGGTCATGAGTTCAAGCCCGCATTGGGTATAGGGATTACTTTTTAAAAATACAAACTAATACCTGAGGTACTGAGCAGCAGTTCTTAACCTTCTTTCATGTCATGGTCCCTTCTGACCATCTGGTAAAGGGTATGGACACCTTCTCAGAATCTCTCTCTCTCTCTCTCTCTATATATATATATATTTATTTATTTATTATTTTTTTTTTAAGATTTTATTTATTTATTTGAGAGAGAGAGAAAGAGCACAAGAGGGGGAGTGGGAGAGGGAGAAGCAGACTCCTTGCTGAGCAGGGAGCCCGATGCGGGACTCGATCCCGGGACTCCAGGATCATGACCTGAGCCGAAGGCAGTCGCTTAACCAACTGAGCCACCCAGGTGCCCCTATATATATTTTTAAATACATTAAATAAAATATATACAACTGATTGCAGACTTCCACTGCTGACCAAGATTAAAATAAGGATCAGATTTACCTTTTTGCCTGAAATAACTAAAAAGCTAGACACAGTATATGAAACAATAGTTTTTAAAACACTGAGTATCAGGCAACAGTATCAGTGACCCCTGAGGGATGGGAAACAAAGTAGGACAGCATTGTGGTTGCCTGGAGAGTTTCCAAACTATGTGCAAGGACAGGGAGCCCCGGTCTCCCTGAGTTGAGGAGAAGAAGCTGGGAGAAAGGGGAGGCCAAAGTGGCTAGAGTTTGCATAGCAGAATATCGAAGAGAGAGTGCTGCACAAAGAAAAAACTCTAGAGATCTGGAGAGGGTTTTCACTGAGTCTTCAACTGAGTACTAGTCAGCACACTTGTGTGAAGAAACTGCGCAAGGCAAGAAAAGAACCACCTGGAAGGACTATAGGGAAGAAACAATTCTTGGAGCTCACACAGGGTCAAGAACAGTTCCTCTTCTCATCAACCAGACTAAAAATCTCAAAATCCACAGGACATCAGGTAGAGTACTCAGAATGGTATTGTCTCAGTAGTTGGGAAAATTTAGTTCTGATCTAAATGCTGTTCTGGTCTCACCCAACAAGCCTTAAAAATAAGATTTAAAAAAAAATCAAACTGATTCTAAGCAATTTAACCATGTTCCAGAACAAAGTTCAAGAGTACTTAGAATACTTGCAAAAATACAAAAATATCCAGCACCCCAAAGAGTAAAGTTCACAATCTTTAGTGTGGGTAAAAAGTTACCAGGGTGCAAAGAAGCAGGAAAATAAATCCCATAATGCATATGAACATTGATCAATCAAAACTGATTCAGAAATGATACCATACTGATGATAGGGGGAATTAGGAGGCTCAGTTGGTTAAGCACTGGAATTATGATCTCAGCTTGGGTCTTGATTTCAGGGTGGTGAGCTCAAGCCCCACATTGGGCTCCACACTGGACATGGTGAGTTCAAGTCCCACGTTGGGCTCCACACTCCAAATAAATAAATAAATAAATAAATAAATAAATAAATAAATAATCTGAAGCATCACTGAGCTAGCTATAAGACGACCTCAAATAGCCCCCAAAATATGTGACTGGGGTCCTCAAAGAATAAAATATTTGAAGAAATAATGATCAAAAACCTTTTAAATTTGATTTTAAAAATAACCCAAAGATCTAAGAAGTTCAACAAACCCCGAGCACAAGAAACCTGAATAAATGTATACTACCAAGGTATATCTTAATAAAATTGCTTAAAACCAGTGATGAAAAATTTTAAAGTAGCCAGACATAAGACATACTATACACAAAGGAACAAGATAAGGATGACAGGAGAATTCTTGTGGAAAACAATACAAACTAGAAGACAGTGGATTGTCTTAAAGAAAATTTTAGAATCTTTAAAGTACTGAAGCAAAACATAAAACCAAACCCCAACTGGCAACTTAGAAATTTATACTCAGCAAAGGAATCTTTCAAAACCAAAAGTAAAACAAAAACTTTTTAGACATACAAAATTTGGAAGAATTTATTACCAGGATACCTACAGCACAAGAAATGTTAAAGGAAGTCCTTCAGGAAGAAGAAATATCCATCAGAAATCCAGATCTACACAAAAGAATAAAGAGTACTAGAAATGTTAACAGCATGGGTAAAAATAAGATTTTTGTCTTTATTATTTAAATATCTTTTTTTTAAAGATTTTATTTATTTATTTGACAGAGAGAGACACAGTGAGAGAGGGAACAGAAGCAGGGGGAGTGGGAGAGGGAGAAGCAGGCTTCCCGCGAAGCAGGGAGCCCGATGCAGGGCTCGATCCCAGGACCCTGGGATCATGACCTGAGCCGAAGGCAGATGCTTAACGACTGAGCCACCCAGGCGTCCCTTAAATATCTTTAAAATATATTTGTTTAAAGCAAAAATGCAGTGTACTGTGGTGTTTAAAATATATGTGGTGGTAAAATATATGACAATAATAACACAAAAGCTGAATGAAGAAAAATGGAAGTATGTTATTATGAGGTTCTTACATCATAGGTAAAGAAAATAATATCACTTGAAGGAAGACTGTGATATATTAAAGATATATGCTACAAACCCTAAGGCAAGGGCAACCTGGGTGGCTTGGTCAGTTTAAGTGTCTGACTCTTCATTTTGGCTCAGGTCATGATCTCAGGGTGGTAAGATTGAGCCCTGTGTTGGGCTCCACACTCATTGGGGAGTCTGCTTGAGATTCTCTCTCTTCTTCTCCTCTGCTCCTCCCCTGCTCACATGCTCTCTCTCTCTCTCTCATAAATAAATAAATCTTTAAAAAAAATTTTTTTAAATAAAAAAATAAACCCTAAGGCAACCATCAAAATAATATAACAAAGTTAGAGTCAGTAAGCTATCACAGATGATAAAATGGAATCATTAAAATGTCATTTTAATCCAAATGAAAGTGAAAAAGGGAACAAAGAACAGATGCGACATAGAAAACAAATAGCAAGATGGTAGATTTAAATCCAACCGTAGCAATACCCACATTAGACATAAATGGTCTAAACACTCCAATCAAAAGGCAAAGATTGTCAGATTGCATAAAAAAGCAAGGCTTCTCTATATGATGCCTATAAGATATGACTTTAAGTATAAAGACACAAACAGCTTAAAAGCAAAAGAATTAAAAAAGATATACAATGCTAACATGAATCAAAAACACGAATCTCGGGGCACCTATGTGGCTCAGTTGGTTAAGCGTCTGCCTTCAGCTCAGGTCATGATCCCAGGGTCCTGGGATCTAGCTCTGCATGGGGCTCCCTGTTGAGTAGGGAGCCTGCTTCTCCCTCTCCCTCTGCCCCCCCACCCCCGCTCATGCTCTCTCTCTCTCAAATAAATAAATAAAATCTTAAAAACAGAAGGAGTAACTAAATTAGCATCAGAGTTGATTTAGGAGCAAAGAATATTGCCAGAAATAAAGAAAGTCATTTTGTAACTGTATTCCTATATATTAACAAAGAGCAACTGGAAATTGAAATGTGAAAACATTTACAATAGTGTAACAATGTAGTTTCTGGACTAGCATCGAATATAAAATACTTAGGGATAAATCTGACAAAAGATGTGCACTAAAAATGATAGAATTTGTTCAAATAAATTAGAGAAGTTCTAACTTCTCATTCCTAAGATATGAGCTGCATATAGTGACTTCCTTCCAAAGTGCACAGTATAGGGGCATGTGCACCCTGCTGGCTCATTCGGTAGAGCTTGTGATTCTTGATCTCAGGATCAGGAGTTCGAGTCCCACATTGGGGGTAAAGTTTACTTAAAAAAAATGCTAACATTTTAATCAAAAACAAAAGCCAAGTGTGTAGTATGGAAAGATGGAAAAAAGAGAATAACTTGACAGTGAAGAAACCTGACAAATCCATCTCCGCCAGAAAGTCAAGGCCACCATCAACAGTCAGAAATCATGATGATAGATGTACATTTGATACGATATCATAAAAATGGCACTTTACCTCTGTGGTTTTCCTTCTAATAACCCATTTCTCCAGTCTTGTGAGAAAAACATCAGAAAAATTCCAACGGTGGGGTATCCTCCAAAATATTTGACAAATACTTCTCAAAAACACAGAATATTGGAGAAACCATCATACCCAAGAGGAATCTAAGGAGACATGACAACTAAATATAATGTGATATCCTGGATATAATCCTGGAATAGAAAAAGGACATCAGGTAAAAACTAAGACTACCTAAATAAACTACAGACTTTAGCTAATAATGTTACATTAATATTGGTTCATTAATTGTAACAAATGTATCATACTAATGTAAGATATTAACAAGAGAGGAAACTGGGCACCCATTATATGGGGATCTCCATACTAACATCTCATTCTCTTGTATATCTAAGATATTCTAAAAATTAAAGTCTTTTTTTTTTTAAATTAAAGAAGATCTAAATAAATGGAGAAATTGACTGCATTAATGGGTGAGAAGTCTCCATTTTGTTAAGATGTCAGTTGTCCCCAAACTGATCTGTAGCAGGAATAGGCAAACCCTGTCCTGTAGGCCAAATCCAGCCCACCACCTGTTTTTATAAATAGCGTTGTATTGGAACACAGCCACACTCCTATGTTTCTGTGTTGGCTGTGGATGCTTTCATGCTACAATGGCAGAGTTGAATAGTTGTGACAGTAAAATATTTACTATTTGGCCCACTGTAGAAAAAGTTTGTTGATCCCTTGATCCAGTGCAATCCCTATTAAAATCCTGGGAGGCTGTTTTATAGAAATCAACAGGCTGCTTTTAAAATTCATATGAAAATGCAAAAGACTAAGAAGAGCCAAAGCAACTTTTTTTAAAAAGAACAAAGTTAGAGGAGTAACACTATCTGACTTCAAGATTCATTATAAAGCTACAGTAATCAAGACAATATGGTATTGTGTAAAGATAGATAAATAGGTCAATGGAAGGGAATAGAGAGTTCAGAAATAGACTCATACATATATAATCAAGTATTTTCCACAAAAATGCAAAAGCAATTCAGTGGAAAAAGCATAATTTTTTCAGCAAATGGTGCCAGAGCAATTGGACATCTGTATGAAAAAATAAATAAAAACTTAGATCTATAGCTTGCTTGCACCGTATAAAAAACATTAACACAAAATGGGTCACAGACCTATATGTTAAACGTAAAACTATAGAACTTCTAGAAGAAAGCACAGGGAAAAATCTATGTGACCCCTGGTTAGGCAAGGATGACTTAGATCTGACACTGAAAAGATAATCCACATATGCACAAAAATTGATAAACTGGGACCTTATCAAATTAAGAACTTCTGCTCTTCAGAAAACACTATCAAAAGGACAAAAGGACAAGCCAAACATGGGAGAAAAACATTTTCTGATCAATATCTGTTAAAGGACTTGTATCCAGAACATATCAAAACTCTCAAAACTCAATAATAAAACAGACAATCCAAAAGAAAACGAGCAAAACACTGGCACAGACTCGTCACCAAAGAAGAGATACAGACCGTAAATAAGCATATGAGAAGAAGCTCACTACCATTGGTCACTAGGAAGTGCAAAGCAACACCACCATGAGATACCACCTCACATCTATTAGCGTTCCTAAAATTAAAAAGACCAACCACACCAAGTGTTGCTGAGGATGTGGAGCAACGGAGTATTCGTGCGCCAGTGTTGGGAATGTAGGTGCTACCAACGCTTCGGAAAGAAGGCTGGCAGTTTCTTATGAAGTTGAACACAAACTTCCTATTTGACCTAGCCGTTCCACCCCTAGGTCATTACCTAAGAGAAAGGAGAGCCCGTATCCACACAAAGACTTGTACACCAATGTTCAGTGCAGCTTCATTTGGAATCGCCAGGAACTGGAAACAACACAAAGGCCCATCAGCAGGTGAATGGATAAACAATGTTTAACTGCACAGCGTAACACCACTCAGGAAAAAACAAAAAAAACCCCAACAAACCAGTGATACACAAAGCAGTAGAGATGAATCTCAACATAATTATGCTAAATAAAAGAAGCCTAATTTAAAAATAAGAGTATATGCTGTATAACTCTACATGAAGTTCTAGAAAAGGCAGATTAGATTTCCCTGGGGCTTGGGGTTTGAGGAGGGGCAGATGGGAGGAGTTCCAAATGAACATGAAGAAACCATAGCAAGTGATGGACAAGTTCACTCTCTTCATTGTGGTGATGATTTCACAAGTGTAGGCTTATGTCAAAATTGGTCAGTTGTACACTTTAAATATAGGTAGGTTATCATATGCTCAATTGTACCTCCATAAAGATGTTAGAAGTGAAAAACAAATCAAAAATACATAGAGGATTACAAAAGAGCCCGATTATATTGAAATACAGCTCTGTTTTTTAAAAACAAATCTGTGATGTAATTACTTGTTTTTTTACTAGGCAAGTCTAAGAACTATTGTGACTTAGAATTAATGATGAATATAAATGATATTTTGATGTTTCCATAACTATCATTATGTGACATAAAAATATTTGTGATTTCCAGTAGTGTTCCTGTCATGGTGGCCCACACTAAGGAAGCAAAGCCAAGAAATGGACAGAGAAACTCTGTTTTATTCATATCACCATCGCTGGAGGAGGTATGCTGGAAGAGCTGAAGTTTTTGTTTGTTTGCTTGTTTAAAGATTTTATTTATTCATTTGACACAGAGAGACACAGCAAGAGAGGGAACACAAGCAGGGGGAGCGGGAGAGGGAGAAGCAGGCTTCCCGCGGAGCAGGGAGCCCGATGCGGGGCTCGATCCCAGGATCCTGGAACCATGAACTGAGCCGAATGCAGATGCAGACACCTAACAACTGAGCCACCAAGGCGCCCAGAAGAGCTGAAGTTTTATTTTTATGCCTACTCCCTTTGTCGTTGTCTAGTTTTGGCTTGGGGATTAAGGCCAGTTCATAAAGTGGATTAAGTGGTTTCTCTACCTTTTTTATATTATGAAAGTTTGTTTACATAATATGGGAAATACATTTAGGCCTAGCAGTTGTTTGGAGAATTATAGATTTTCGGTTTTATAAATTATATTTTATTATTATTCCCATATTATAAGTAATATGTGCTTGTTGAAACACATGAAATAATTAGGAATGTTTAAATATAAAGTTAATATTTTTTTTTTTTAAAAATGGTCACAGTTACTGCTGCTCTTACGGTTTGTTGCCCACATTGATAATAGAAGGAAATGCTAAATTTCAGTGAGAGCTCAGTAAAAATATAGATGCAATGTTTTGCCCTGAAGTTCACAAACCCCTGGATTATGTGCACATCAGGAACTCCTGGAAAGCCTTTGGGATCAACCTGGGGTAAGAGGAGCAGTTCAGTGTGCTGAGCTATTTCTCGAAAATGGCAATCACCAGTTTTCTCTTCCTTCCCTCAGTAGGGTTGACGGCCTCAGGGTATAATAATAATAATAATAATAATAATAATAATAATAATAATAATAATAATAATAATGGCCTGAGCCCTGGGAATAAGTAGCATCCTTTTTCAGAAGGATTCGTGGGATATGCCCACTCCACCCCCTTGACTTACTCTCCAGAATAGATCTCCCGCCTTTCCTCCTAACAGTCATTCCTATGTCAAAGAGGAAACATTTCCTTAATAAAGGCCACCCCCAGCTGCTTCCAGAGAAAGCAAGCTAGAGTCCACAGTGAGGGCACTTTATCTTGAGGAAATTAAGTAGAGCAGAGTTAAATAGAGCCTGGAGTTGCTAGGGGCCCCTTGGCTTAGGTATGGAGAGAAAAGTTCCCTTTGGTTCCAGCACCTTCTATGAGCCGTGATCATAGGACTCAGCCCTCCTGAGTCCTTTGTCTCTGAAGGGGTCAGGTCTTCCCTGTTGAGTTCCCAGTGGGAGCTTCGGAGTGTAGAGCACAGTTAACTCAGTTCCCCCCTTCCCCCCCCCATGCTGCTCATAGGAGCCCTAATTCCCTTTAAATGCTGGTATTTGGCCTGCAACAGGGATTGGACTATTTCCCTGACTCGTTCCTGGTCAGGCCACCCTGGAGGCCCGCCTCCCACTAGTCTGTGATCTTCCTCCAGGCTCCTTCTGTTTGCTCCGAGAATATCCTTTGGTCTTGCTCCCCTCGGCTGCCCTCCTTACAAGGTCCAGTAAAGGTTCCTTTCTGCCTCTGGCCTGGTCATCACAGATGCTTTCCTTGCTGTCCCACCTTCAAATCAGAAACACACACCAATGCTGTCAGAGATTCCTGGTACATGTTCATGTTTGTTTGTTTATTTATTTATTTATTTTTAAATCTTTATTCAACTTTTAACCGTCACCATTGGGCACTAACAAACTTTTTTTTTTTCTTAAGTAATCTCTACCCGCCATCATGAGGCTTGAACTCATGAGCCCAAGATCAAGAGTCACATGCTTTACCAAATGACCCAGCCAGGTGCCCCTGTTTTCAAGTTTAAAGTGTTCTCAGGAAAATCTCTCTCAGTCTTCCCTTGCTTTTTAAAAATACATCAAGAGTTAAGAACCCACATTTGCATTTCAGTTCTGTGGCTTTGACCCCCTACTCTTGTAATCCTCCCTCTATTTAGGAAAGGGCTATCTGCCACCCAGGTAGAGCTCCTTTGAGCAAGGGAGCACTAGGTAGGAGAGCATCATTGGAATATCTCAGGGTCTTCACTGGAGGGATTGGGAAGTGGCTGGTGCAGGAAAGTGGAGGGAAAATATATCAGGAAAATGGAAGAGTAAGCCCCCTTCTCCCACATTGTCTAGACCCCATCTCTTGCAGAAGTTGTGTTCAGTTTGTCTGGGACAGGAGCCATCAATGTTGGAGGTGAATTTTAGAGGCTGGGGCTCCCTGGGGAGGGTGGGGTGTTCTAATTTGAGGTGGCCAGGGGCTGGGAAGAACCAGATAAGGAGCCCCAATCCCCAAAGAGAGTCCTAAGATACAAGGAGCCTAAGATACCAGAGTAGGGGGTTGGGCTTGTTTATGTTAAAGGTTTATGTTCCCCAAATCTCCAAAGGACAGATGCTGGAATTGAGGTGAAGGTTGCTATTCCTTTACTGACCATCCTCTCCTGTCTGAGAACGGGTAGCTGGCTATTTATGTGATCGATGATTGATGGGAGGAACTAGTAAGGTCAGCAAAGCAGAATAGTTAGGATACAATGAGGTACCATAAGTCATTTACATTTATCACTTCTCCTGTTACTGACGTTTTAGCAGCTCCAAGCATTTTTGAGCCAATCCAAGTGACAGGACAGCAGATCTTTGTCACCACTGACTTGCCTGGAATGTAGGCTCTAACTTGGCACAGGGACCTGCAACTCACAAATGATCCAGGTTTCAGGCTCTCTCTTTGAAACTTCAGTTGGCAAAAGACCAACACTTGCCAGTATGCTCTCCATCTTCCTGCCCAGACTCTGGAGGACAGGCATCAAGCCCCAGCCTTAGAAGCAAATCTGAGTGGACTTTGCCCCTAAAGGGGATCAACAGAGGCATGGTGGGTGGAGGCAGGAGACGTAGATGGATCTGGACAGACCACAAGCTAGAGTAGGGGCTCTGAGAAAATCACCACCATGCTGAGTTCAAGTTTTATTTTATTTTATTTTTTTTAAAGATTTTATTTATTTATTTGACAGAGAGAGAGCACAAGCAGGGGGAGCTGCAGGCAGAGGGAGAGGGAGAAGCAGGCTCCCTCCTGAGCAAGGAGCCCGATGTGGAGCTCCATCCCAGAACCCTGGGATCATGATCTGAGCCAAAGGCAGATGCTTAACTGACTGAGCCACCTAGGCGCCCCATGAGTTCAAGTTTTAAATTCTTAGTATAAAGCACAGTGCCTTGGCACATGGGTATATGCTTAGTAATTCTTTATTGGATTGAAAGGAACTATCTAATGATGATATTAGCAAATATGAACACAGATTCTATAGGATTATGAAGCTGGGAAATAATTTTTAAATTAATTGGATTGTACATATGATAGACAAAGAAATAGGTCCAGTAGCTCTATTAAATGTGAATAATAAAATGAAAATGCTTCTAGAAGGTAACATAGGAGGATATCTTTATGACCTTGGGAAAGGTCAAGATTTCTTAAACAGCAAACACACAAAAGTAATACCCATTTAAGTTAAAAGCTTCTGTTTGTCCAAATGTACCATTACGAGAGTAAAAAACCAGCCACAGACAAGGAGACGATATTTACAAAACTTATGTCTGATGAAGGTCTTATATCTACAATATGTAAAGAATTCTTACATATCAATAAGAAAAGACACACCATTTTTAAAAAATGGGCAATAGTCTTAAACAAGCATTTTACTAAAGAAAACATCTAAATCATCAGTGAGCATGTGAAAAGGTGCTCAAAATCATGAGTTATTTGGAAAATGCAAATTAAAACCATAAAAGGGAGTAAACTGACAATACCAGGTGATACAAATGAATCTCTCTGTGCATTCTTGAATAAATTGGTTCAACAACTTTGGAGAAATTTGGTACTGCCTATCAAAGCTGAACATATGCATACACTAATGTTACAGAAATATTACCCTTAGATGTATACCCAATAGAGAGGCATTCATATATTAACAAAAGAACCTGAACAAGAAGATTTATAGTAGCCCCTTTGCCTTGGCTAAAAGCAACCTAAAAGTTCATATCCATTGTATACATATATATTTACAATATACAATGAATAAACTTATATTGATTACATATTATAAATTTGTCTTCCACTGTAGATGGGGTGCCTGGCTGGCTCAGTTTGGTGGAGTTACACATTGGTGGAGTGTGTAACTCTTGATCTCGGGGTTGTGAGTTCCAGTCCACACTGGGTGTAGAGATTACTTAAAATCTTAAAAAAAACAAATTTGTTTTCCATTATATACAGTAATGAAAAAGAATTGCTGCTACATTGTGACAATGTTACAATGTGTGTGAGTGTGAGAGGGAGAGAGACAAAGGGTAAGCTTTATTTATACTCTCGAATTCTTACAACTTTGCATAAAGTCCTCATCCCTTCCTCAGAGATGGCAGAAACTTTAATAAGAAATCCACCCCCATAGACAATATGGTGAATTTAATGTCCCCCCCTCTTTGGGGGAGGAGAAGTCACACTACACACTTTTGGAGACACTCCAAAGGTTGTCTGGCACTTCAGTACAGAAAGGATTTGGTGGGGTGCCTGGGTGGCTCAGTCAGTTAAGTGTCTGCCTTCGGCTCATGTCATGATCCCAGGGTCCTGGGATGGAGTCCCGCATCAGGCTCCCTGCTCAGCGGAGAGCCTGCTTCTCCCTCTCCCTCTGCCTGCCGCTCCCCCTGTGTGTGCTCTCTCTCTGTCAAATAAATAAATGAAATCTTAAAAAAAAAAAAAAAAAAAGGAAAGGCTTTGGTCCCATCTCTTGCTGGCTTAGGATACTAAGAGGCACTTAAAGTTGGTTGCTCAATCCCTTTGGGCTGGGGTGGGGCAGAAGGTGGACAGGGAGGTGGTCTGGGAGAGACATAGAGACCATGCATGTGGGCTCAAGTCCTTGTCAACAGAGATGGTTGATCCTGGGTGGCTGCTGGGGTGGCTGAGGGCCTGAGTGCTCGGGCTGGGTGGATGCTGCTTTGGTGGCCTTCGTCTGCGCAGTCCACTAGCTCACTGCTCTGGAACTGTAGCCGGGTCTCCCCTGGGCCCCCTCCATGGCGTCGCTGGCATGGATGATGTTCTTGCTGATATGGATGCTGACGTCCCCCCTGATGGTGCTGGGGCAGCCTCAGCTGAGTCGGTGTGTCCTGTCATGGCCCTGGAGGAGCAGACCACATTGGGGCCTTCCCAGACCACAGCCACATGGGGCCAGAGCTCATGTAGAGGATGAGGGCTGGGCAGAAGGGCTTCCTCGGCAGGTCAGGGTAGTGCTGGGCAAGGCCTCTCTCTGGTGCCTGTAGCATCTCCATCCCCACCAGCTTGAGGCTCCTCCACCCAAAGCAGTGGGTCACATCCCTAGTGAGCCGCACCCCCCTTCACTGCAATAAGGGTCCACTCCCGGGTCCTGGAGGAACCTCTTGAATTGGGGCATGCGAGCAGGCTTCTGGCGTGACCCGTGGGCGGCTCAGCAGCCCCTGCAACTCAGCATGCGCCAAGAGGCCTCCCGGTCCCTGGCCCGCAAGCCTTGGGCTGAGCGTGGAATGCTGCCCGCTACATGGTTGAATCTCACGCACTTGTTAAACAGAAGAAGCCAGAACCAAAAGAGCGCATACTATATGATTCCACTTCTATGCCGTACAAGAATAGGCAAAACTAATCAAGCATCATAAAAGACTAGAGCTTGCTTTTGAGGTAGGATTGCCAGATAAAATACAGCCCACCCGGTGAAATTTGCATTTCAGATTAAAAGCAAATAATTTTTTATTTTAAGTATGTCCTAGGCACTATTTTTATTTGCTAAATCTGGCAACCCTACTTGGAGGAGACATGAGGATGGCTTCTGTGGTTTGGATAATATCCTATTATCTTAATCCAGATGATAGTTACATGGGTGTGTCTATTAGTAAGAATTCAGCAAGGTGAATGTTTATGATTTGTGTACTTTACTCTATGAATGTTCTCCTTCAACAAAAAGTTTTAAAAGTTTTACTAGAATGATATATGAAAGGAGTCCTGGGTTCAAACAGTAGCTTTTTGGGTCCAGTTTTTCCAAGTCTCAGTTTCTTCATCTGTAAAACAGAAATCATTTTAACAAAATCTATCCTCCTCACTGCACTTTGTGCAAGAGGAAGTGTGAGTGCAGAGAGCTGAGATACCTCGGTCCGGGCAGATCATGAATGGCTCTGACAGGTTCACACCCATCAGTCTAGAACCCACGTGACTTACCCCCTCGTTGTCCTGCTTGCCTATTGGAAAGTGCTCCTAAAGCTGTAAAAGGCTAGACAAACGTCAGACTTGACTTATAATTCTTTAGGGCAGGAAATTTTAATAAGTTCAGAGAGTACAGTTGACCATTGAACAACAAGGGTCCACTTATTTGTGGATTTTTTTTTTTACAGTACAGGTCTGTTAATGTATTTTCTTTTCCTTAGAGCTTTCTTTCTTTCTTTCTTTCTTTCTTTCTTTCTTTCTTTCTTTCTTTCTTT
>NW_023270265.1:36828844-36887764 GCF_011800145.1 Mirounga leonina
TTTCTTTCTTTCTTTCTTTCTTTCTTTCTTTCTTTCTTTCTTTCTTTTCTTTCTTTCTTCTTTCTTTTTTAAGATTCATTTATTTAGGGGTGCTTGGGTGGCTCAGTCAGTTAAGCAGCTGCCTTTGGCTCAGGTCATGAACCTGAGCCCCACGTTGGGCTCCCTGCTTAGCCCAAATCTTAAAAAAAGATTTATTTGAGAGAGAGTGAGAGAGAGCACATACACGTGTTGCGGGGGGGAGCGGAGCAGAGGGAGCAGGAGAGAGAGAAATTCTAAACAGATTCCCGCTTAGCACAAAGCGGGTTGTGGGGCTCAATCTCACAACCCTGAGATCACCACCTGAGCCAAAACCAAGAGTCAGACACTTAACAGACTGTGCCACCCCGGTGCCCCTCCTTATAGCTTTCTTAATAACATTTTCTTTTTTCTAGCTTACTTTATTGTAAGAATGCAGTATGTAATACATGCAACATACAAAACATGTGTTAATCGACTATGTTATCAGTAAGGCTTCTGGTCAACAGTAGGCTATTAATAATTAATTTGGGGGGAGTCAAAATTTTAAATGTGCATGTTCTATTGTGTGTACCCCTTACCCCTTGCATTGTTTGAGGGTCACCTGTATTTGTAAAAAAAATTTTAAGATTTTTATTTATTTGAAGAGAGAGAGAGCGAGAGAGAGCATGAGTGAGGGGAGAGGCAGAGAGAGAGGGAGAAGGAGAAGCAGACTCCCTGCTGAGCATGGAGCCCAATGCAGGGCTCAATCCCAAAACCCTAAGATCATGACCTAAGCCCAAGTCAGCTGCTTAATGGACTGAAATCTGTCCTGCTGCCCTCCCTAACTGGGTGGGAGGGATTTGCTTGGAGGGAGAGAGAGAGGAGGGTGACTGGGGACACTCTTACGGTGGGATTGCCCCCTCCCAATGGACAGCACCACAAAGAGATCCTAAAGAGTCTTCCCTGCAACTGTCCAGCTTGTCTTTGGTGTGAAAGCCACCATTCCAGATGTGTTCATTTTGAGTGCAGGTACGTTTCCTCTGTATAATCCAGCTACCCTTGAGAGGTGTAACTAGGAGGGACAGAATAACAGTGTAGAGTGAAGGCCTACTGAGCCCTCTCATGGTGCCAGGATTGTGCTGAATCCGGGCATTTGATCTCCATCTGGACACGGGAGGCAAGAAACAAAATCTGCCCTGATTGGAGGCCTCTGCAATCAAGGCAATTTGACATATTATTTCATGGAATCCTAATGATAACACTCAGATGTAGGTCTTATGTCCACACTTTATAGATGAGTAAAGAGAGTCAATGATTTTTAGGTGGGCTCCAGGGCACACATTCAGACATGGCACAGCCAAGATTTGAACACTTCTGGTGAGATCAAGATGCCCTTTTGTGTGGGACATAGGTTTTCACCAGGGACTGGAAATGCCACAGTTTAGAGAAAGTCCCCAGACCATTCTGAGCCAGCCCCGTGTCGACTGCAGGAAGGGGGAGATGGTCTGAAAACTAACTGACTTACTAAAATGATTGAGTTTATCATATTCCCTCCACAAAGGGCATTCGGTATAGAGCAGTGCTTCTCCTCTGGGGCTGATTTTGCTCCATACCCCCCACCCCCAGGGGACTTATGGCAATTTCTGGAGACATTTTATACTGTTACAACTGAGGAGACACTGCCAATGTCAACTAGTGGAGAGAGACCAGAGATGCTGCTCAGTAGCCAACAGCATACAGGACACTCCTGTACAACAAAGAATTACTCAGTCTGAAATATCGTTGGCGCCCAGGTTGACAAACCCTGGCACAGTTTTGGGGTGGGGAGTGTAAGGAATGGGGTAAGTTGAAGAGAGAGCCCTGGGCATCCCAGAAGCATAAATGTGTGTGTGTGTGTGTGTGTTTGCATGTGCAGGGGAGGGGGGTGGGCCTTGAGGACAAATGTTCTCCACTTCATAGTGCAGCTGAGGGCTGGGTGTGAGTTTTACTTCAAAGGAAACTATTTATATTTTTGGGGCACCTGGGTGGCTCAGATGGTTAAGCATCTGCCTCTTTAAAAAAAAAATTTAAAGGAAACTATTTATATTTTTGCCAAGATCCTCTTTATACCCCCAATGTATCACAGAAAAAAATCATGAGGGTAATCCTGTTGTTGGGTTGACCCGGGAGCCAGTGGCAAAAGAAAGACCTGGACTCAGGAATCAGGAAACTTGAACTCCAGTTTTGGCCTGGCTATCACCAGCCAGGGGATGCTTGGTCAGCCTGCATCTCTTGGACCCTCAGTTTCCTTACCTGTAAAATAGGGATAATTATATATGCCCTCCCTACTTCACAAGGTGGTATGAGCAGCAAGTGAGAAAATGTATGAGGAAGGGTTGGTAGAAAGACAGTCCCCTTTAACAAAGAGAGGATGCTGCGCGCTGCCGCCGTGAACCCTGCAGACAGGTCTCTGAGCACCTTTTGGGTGAATGGGGTTTATTATTATTATTATTTTAAATATTTATTTATTTATTTGAGAGAGGGGGGGAGCGCGTATGTGCGCACGAGGGGGGAAGGGGCAGACAGAGAGGGAGAGAGAATTTCAAGCAGACTTCCTGCTGAGCATGGAGCCCCACGCAGGCCTTGATCTCAGGACCCTGAGATCATGACCTGAGCTGAAATCAAGAGTCAGACGCTCAACGGACTGAGCCGCCCAGGTGCACCTGGATGGGGTTTGTTATTAATTTTCGACTTAAAAGCATGAGATGGACTCTTTTGTCACTGATGTGCTTTGAAATTCAAGTATGAGAGTAAATTTGACAGAGGTTCAAAGTTATATATTAGATGCAATGTCAGCAACAAGTACCTCGAAATATCCCCAGTTTGAGTGAATTGGAACATATACAAGACAGAAGGAGGAGGAAAGTCAAGGCATTTCTTTCTGAAAAGAGAAAAAAGCATTATCTTCCTTTTGTGATTGTGCAAATAACCCATGCCCAGTTGTTAAAACCAAACAAAACCAGATAGTATAAAAAAGTATAAAAATGAAAGTCAAAATTCCATCGTCTAGAAAAGAAAGTGCTGTTGACATTTTGGAGCACATCCTTTCAAGTATTTCTCACGAACAATTTCACTTTTAAAAAAAGAACTCTATAGGGCGCCTGGGTGGCTCAGTCGGTTGGGCGACTGCCTTCGGCTCAGGTCGTGATCCTGGAGTCCCGGGATCGAGTCCCGCATCGGGCTCCCTGCTCGGCGGGGAGTCTGCTTCTCCCTCTGACCCTCCTCCCTCTCATGCTCTCTGTCCCTCATTCTCTCTCTCAAATAAATAAATAAAATCTTTAAAAAAAAAAAAAAGAACTCTATAGTACATGCTGTTTTTTTTAGCCAGCAGAAAATAACATGAACAGCCAGGAGATCATATTGGAAAGATGCTTCTCAGGCAGAGGGTAGGCAGGGTTCCTTCAAAGAACAAAAGGCTGAAAGACATCAATAGCAGATCCTTCCCTAAGAAATGCCCATCTGGCTTCTAAATAGTCATCACCCCGGCTGTTGGGGGTGGGGTGGGCAGCAGGGCCTTGCAGAGCTATGAGGGTCTCACGGGCGTACAGAGGCACCATCACTCGCAAGGCTTCCTGCCCCTGATGAATGCTGGCAGGAAGGAGGAGGGAGAATGGGTGGGATCTCTGCTGGTTCTTCCCTGCCCAGGACTTGGGCTGCTCCAGGAGCAGAGCCCTTGGCTGTGTAGGAGCAAGGAATGTTTATGCCTGTGCTATGCACAGACATTGAGAACCTGACCATCGATAGAAAGCATGGGAGAATCAGTGTCTGGATACACACACAAAGAGAAAGACCGCGTTTCTAAGCCAGAGGTTGCTAGGAGGGGCACCTGTTCTTCTTAAGGGGTTTTGAGGTCATTATAACCTCTCACTCTCGGCATCCTGGAACCTTTAAGAAATAACGACTAATGCCTTCCCTCCTGCTCTAGGTATTTACAGTGTGCCCTCAGGCTACCAAGAGACGAGTTTGCTCCAGATGACAGTCGACTGGAAGCCTCGCTCTTGCTGAACCCTGTGCTGCAGGCTGTTGTCCCTACTGCAATCCAAACTCACTCTGGACCCTGGGACTCATCACTTATCCTTCTTCCTTTTCCCTGTTCAGATGAAAGTTTCATTAGGAAATGTAATCCACGAATATCATTGGAATTTAAACAAACAACTGGGATTTTTGCAAGGGGGAAAGAAGGGGAGCTGATTCCAGTCTAGTCTCAAGTGATTCGATCAACATAGATTTAGTCCTTCCTCAAGGATAGACGACGGCTCAAACGTGCTGTGGATTCTGGGGGTGGGGCTGGGAGGGTGGGGAACCAAGCCTAAAATCTTCGCACTCTGGACCTGGAAGTCTCCTTGGATCCTTCACCTCCTTTATCCCATGATGCTTTTGGCCAGAAGCAGGTGCGTCAGCCCACACCTAGATAAGTTACAAAGGGGAACAATGGTATTGTCCTTTCCTGAAATCTCACCTGCTCTGTCCCTTGAACAGATGTAAACCACCTTGTGAGAGGGCTCCATGCTGGCTGACATTGTCTTTGCCTCAGTTTAAAGTGCCCATGTTTTTCTGGAAGATGCTTGGATATGCATGACATTTCTGAACATAACAATGGGCTTGGGCCAGCAAGGAGGCTTTGTAAGAAAGGATGGGGTCACTGAAACTATTTAAAAAAAAGAGAGAAGGAAAAGAAAACCTCAGGCATTTTAATATATTAAATACAGACCCAATTATTAATTCTAAAGACTTCTACAAATCAACCTAGTTGAAACTTTTTTCACCTTTTTCTGCCTTTCCCCCCCTTCTCAGAAACATTTAGACCTACCCTTTGGCAATGACTATCGGGAAGTCTCTATCCTGTATATCAGGGTAGCACAAATAATTCAGCATAAAGCAGCCCAGTTCCTGTAGCCTGGCATTAGGATAAGTATATCTTAAGAAAGTTCTTATGCAGACTTGGCTTCAGGCAATAAGACGTCATAGATGTATAACTGTAGCAAGCGAAATTTCTAGGGAGCAAATTAGGCTGAAAACATCTTCTAGAGACAGCTAGAAAGGAATTGTACACCACCCCAAAATAAGGCAAGTTATGCAGTAAATGTTTCATTTATTGGCCTTCTTCCATTACCATTAGGGTTAAAAGACATCTTGTCAATAAGAAAGGTATATTTATGGAGGACTGATGTCTTTTGAAAGGCTGCTCCTGTCACAAATGCCTATATAGCAGTAGTGATCAGCTTATGAAGGCAGATGATGAAACTCTGTACAAATGCCTACATCTCCCCATTAACCCTTGGATCATCAGGCATTATTGTCACTTTATTACCCAGACCTGTCATTAGCTGAAGCAAGGTGATCAAGCCAGGCACTTCAGAAAAATGCCAGAACAGAACAGTGTTCCTCAGGGTTTCAAGAAAGAGGGGATGTGCCTTTCCATGTCCCTTGACAGAATCATTGGGGAAAAATAAAAGGATGCCTGTGAAGTGGGCCTTTTTTGCCTACCCCTTCCTCCTGCTAAAATTGAAAACTCTCCGAGGTGTCCAATTTTTAGTGATCCTATGTTGGCTCAGGGAGTAGCTTTCCTCAAGGTCCAAATAAGGAACCATCACCCACGCAGAACAAAAAGCAAACAGAAAAATCTCACAGTGGAAGCAGGACTTCGCTTCAAAACATTTCCCCATTTTATAGCTTCCTTATGTTTAAGGTTCTTTTTTTGGCTTCCCTCAGTCAGCACACTCCCTGCATAGATAAGTCCAACACAGTGGGTAGCAGATCATCCATCTTGGAACCCGGGTCTTTAAGGAAAAATCACACAGAACAAATACACACGCATACATGTACACGTCACTGTTGAGGGTCATTGAGTGGAATCTGGCTGAGCGGTTGGGGGAGCTGAGTGTGCTTGTCAACATGTATTTCTCCACTTCTGGTGAATCTGAGCAGACTCTCCTTGTTTTTCTTCAATTCCAAAGCTGAACTTCCAACATGCTTTCTCCTCTTTGTTGGTGTGCTGGTGAACATTTTAGCATAACTAGGGTGTGGGCTGAAACTATGGAATCATGGGCCCCCTGGGTGTTAAAGAAGGACCCGGGGAAATACCCAGTCCAACCACCTCATCTGTCAGGTGAGACAGTTCTCAGAGGACAGAGGTAACGTTTGCCTATTTCCGCCATCCCCATCAAGCACGTTCTCATTGGTTGGAGGACACCTACCACTCTGCAATGGCTCCCCTATGGGGAACCAACATCCGAAGAATGATCTGCATCCTTGATGAGCAAGGAAATATCTCTGAGAAAGGGGACCTGTTCACTTAATTTTCAAGGGAAAATGCAGATTACTAATACCAACATGTGTCCACAGGGATTTAATAGAAGGACAGCTGAAGGGGAGGAGAAAACAGAAGAGTGAAGAAGCAGAAGGGCAGTGGATGAGGAGGAGAAGCAGGAAGAGAGAGGCTGAAGCATAGTCTCCTTAGAGTTCAGGACCTGGGCTGGCCCCAGGAATGGGCACCCAAGAAAGAGGTCACAACTTCTTCCCCACCCTGCCCTCCTCCCAATATGCAAAACCCCTTGGCTCAGGCCAAAGTCAGAACTGGTCTGCTTTCTTCCCTGTATTCTTCGAACCCCCTGCTATTGGGGCAGAACTCATGGTCCCGTAAATTAGGAGTCATCAGTATCTGGAGAAAGAAGTTGCCTCCACACCGGGACACAAGCCAACTGTTGTTTAAAATTCCACACCAAATCTATAAAATACATGTCCACATTGTGAGCCAACCTGACTTAAAAAAAATGTATTATATTACCCTGCTTTTTGCCAATTGCAATTCCACACTCTCTCCCTCCCCCACCTCCCATCCGGGCATCACCTGAAGCCCTTCCAGAGACTTGGGGGTTATTGACCCTCTGAGATCTTGCAGGTCTCCCCAACCTTTTTATGGCACGAAGCAATGAAATTAAATGTGGCACATATGCTCTCATGGAATAACTTTTAATTGCTTAATTAAATCAGAGATTTAAAGAAGGAAAGATTCAAGAGTTTCCTTTGAATGAGAAATATGAGGATATGCCAAAATGGATGAGGTTACTAATCATCGGAAGAAAGCCGTTAGTATTTACATATGCTAAAATGCAGGCCAGGACATTAAAAACAATAAGCTTCAAAATTTCCATTCAGTGTATTTATGAGCTTTTATTATCCAGGTAGTCCTATAGAGGACATAGAAGACCTCATTATCCAACTTAATTCAGATCAGGGTTAGATTAAAAAAAAAATACCACCGCACAGGACAAAGAAATTGCCATAAAATTGAGTTACTATGAATGTGTTCCAGTTTAAGTAAATAAGCCCTTAAAACAGGCTTTAGGAAAGTCTGTGCTGTACACAGAACTCAGGCACACTAGGTATGCAGGTGACAATTAGCAAGTGTGAAAAGCTATGGTCATTCGCTAAATGTGTAAATCTAAAGGCAACCAAGTGAAAAGACCTACGAAAAGGAAACTGTTAAATCCATTTGTACATGGATTTAACAGTGAAGCATTTCATTCTTCATGTTTTTACTTGGTGTCTTGAAATAATCCCCTTTCTGTCTCCACTCTCCCTCTCAGAAACTGTGCCCGCCTTATTTATTTATGAAGTCTGAAGGTTAGTCCTACCTGCTGAGACTAATTAGCCCTGTGCTTTGTATCCTATGCAATCCTGTCTGATTAAATGTACACATTTGTTTTACTTCTTTTCTGGCTCCTTCTCACTCTACTTCTGATTTTCTGATTAATATTAAAGTTGGGAGTTACAGTGATTCTCCTCTGTAGCCCCCCCCCCAATTTTATTTTGCCTGCGTCTTTACTCTTTAGTGTACTAACGTGGTTGTGAATTTTTCCCAGTGCAGGGGAATTCATTGGCCTTGTCAATCTTGGTATCATTATTTTTAGTAGTCTTCTTTCTGAGACCTTAGCCTATAAAACAGTTTTGCTGAAACCCAAACTCTCTAAATATTACATGGTAAATTTGCTTTCTTTTAGAAACCTTAGGTGCTGATGGGCCAGTTGGAATGCATGTGAGTTTTTTTTTAGGAATTGGTGGGATAATTTAGTATATCATAGACTGCGGACCAACATTGTTCCGAACAGATAATTTGCTAATTCCTATTGATTTCTTTTTTGTCTCCCTTTTCATGTTTTAGTTTCTGGTCCACTTCTCATTGGATATTTGCAAGAAAATGAGTGTCCCTGCTCCAACATCCAGGAAGACTATGTTTTGGGAGAGTCAGGCCTTTTCCTCTTTAACATAATTCTGTTCCCCATTTTGTAGCAAATCTGCTCCCCAGGAGAGTGCCTAAAAACAATACCTGCCTCAAACCCCAGGTTTTCCACCTCCTCCCCGAGCTCTTTCAGCATCAGCTTGGTTAGCAATTTCCTGCCAGAGCCATCTACATCTTGATTCTTTGGCCCATCTTTTGGGGATTTCATTTCACACCCCCTTGGAGAAAGACTCCAGCACCACCGATCCCAAAGGTTGGTGAACTTTCAGTTTTATTTTCCCTGGCGGTGTTAACGCCCAAACTTTTCACCTCCAAAGGCAGAAAGGACTTTGAATCCTAGCTCATTTCCTACCACCTCCAACGTCAGTTACCAAAGGAGAGGGAAAAAAAAAGAAAAAAGAACAACACTTTACATTGAAAAGAACCACGTATTTTTCCTTAAGGATATTTTTAATGCCCCTGACTAACACTACAGTATTTGGATTGTTTTTTGGGTAAAAAGTCATCTTGGTATATTTATTCTAGTGAGACTTAAGATTTAATGAAATGACTCACTATTAATAAACAAAAAGGGGAGGGAAGACCTCGTGGACTAATAGTTTCTTTCACTGCCAATGACCAGGAACTTTGCCCGGCTCCCCACTTCCCCAAGCTCTCTGAAAGTGGAGGGCTGATCTTTCTTTTTGACCACTTCTGTTAGATCCCCCGCCCAAGGGTGGCTGACTTCCCTGCTGGATTAACCACTAAGCACCCCCCCCACCCCTTCCCCACAGCACTCTCCTCCTTTTCCCCTTCCTTAAGACTTATTTCTAATATTTCCAAAGTGCACTTTTTCTGGGCCTCTCCCCATCCCCGCCCCCCAAGTGGGCTTTCCTTCCGCCTTCCTCGGCTCGGATTCCTGACTCGGTCGCCACCCCCTTCCCCTCCTCTCCCACTCCGCATTGTCCTTCCGAAGCCGCCCCCCTCCCGGAGCGAGTCCTGCACCCTCGCCCAGACTCGCGGGCTCGCACCCACTCAGCGCAGGCCTCTCCCCCTGCACACTCCTCCCTCCGACTCTCTCCCCCCTCCTCCCCCGCCCCTCTCCTCCTCCCTCTCCCGGCGCCCGAAAGGATCATTGTTAGCCGCCCCCGCCCCGCCCACCCCGGCTGTTTATTTATGCACACGTCACCGGGAAGGACCCGCCCCCCGGCATCTCATTAAGCGAGTGTGTTCCTCTCGCCCTGTCAATAATCTCCGCTCCCAGACTACTCCGTTCCTCCGGATTTCGATCCCCCTTTTTCTATCTGTCAATCAGCGCCGCCTTTGAACTGAAAAGCTCTCAGTCTAACTTCAACTCACTCAAATCCGAGAGGCACGAGCTCCTCCTGTATCTTCGGCTTCCCCCCCCTTTGCTCTTTATATCTGACTTCTTGTTGTTGTTGGTGTGTTTTTTTACCCCTTTTTTTATTTATTATTTTTTTGCACATTGATCGGATCCTTGGGAACGAGAGAAAAAAGAAACCCAAACTCACGCGTGCAGAAGATCTCCCCCCCTTTCCCCTCCCCTTCTCCCTCTTTCCCCTCCCCAGGAGAAAAAGACCCCAAAGCAGAAAAAAAAAGTTCACCTTGGACTCGTCTTTTTCTTGCAACATTTTTTTTGGGGGGGGGGCAAAACTTTTTGGGTTTTTTTTTTTTTTTGGCTTTTCTTCCTCCTTCATTTTTCTTCCAAAATTGCTGCTGGTGGGTGAAAAAAATGCCGCAGCTGAACGGCGGTGGAGGAGATGACCTAGGCGCCAACGACGAACTGATTTCCTTCAAAGACGAGGGCGAGCAGGAGGAGAAGAGCTCCGAAAACTCCTCGGCAGAGAGGGATTTAGCTGATGTCAAATCGTCTCTAGTCAATGAATCAGAAACGAATCAAAACAGCTCCTCTGATTCCGAGGTAGGAAAAGCCCCTCGGGCTGGTGGGGTCTTGAGTCTATTTCCTGGGCTTGGCAAACGGAGCCGAGAGGGGAGGAATCGGGGCCGGGGGCGCCGCGGGGCCGGGCGGGCGGCATGTGAACGCGGTGCCACCATTGCAGAAACTTGTAACCCTGTTTTCTCTCCCCCCCAACCCCCCCACCCCTCCACCCCTCTGATCCTTTTTCTCCCCCTCTCCCCCCTCTGCGTGGCGTTTGCCCCTCGCCCTCCCTACCTCCACCCCTCCGGGAAGGCGGAAAGACGGCCTCCGCCTCGCTCCGAAAGTTTCCGAGATAAATCCCGGGAAAGTTTGGAAGAAGGTGAGTACGCCCCGCGCGCCCCGCAGCCTCCCGGAGCCGCCCCCCGGGCCCGCCGCCCCGCGCGCCCCGGCCCCGCGCCCCGCTCGGCCCGGCCGCGCGCCGGCCCTGCCGGGGCGCCCGGCTACTTGAGGCACTTTCTAAAAAGTTTCTCCTCGCTCTCTCCCGCTCGGCGCGGCCGCCGCCGTCCCCTCGCCGCCCCGCCATGTTAGCGGCCAAGAGGCAAGATGGAGGGCTCTTTAAGGGGCCACCGTATCCCGGCTACCCCTTCATCATGATCCCCGACCTGACGAGCCCCTACCTCCCCAACGGATCGCTATCGCCCACCGCCCGAACCGTAAGTGCCTCCGCGCCCGGCCCCCCCCCCCCGCCCCCCCCCCCCGGCCCCCCCCCCGGCCCCTGCCCTGCCCCCCCCCTCCCCTCCCTCTCTCCCTCCCTCCCCGCCCCCTCCCTCCTCCTCCCCTCCTCCTCCCCTCCCCGCCTCCCCTCCCCCGCTCGCGGCCCAGGCAGCCCGAAACTCTCCAAACTTTTCTGCCTTTTGTGGACTGGATTTGTTTGCACTTCGCCATGTTCTTGCTTTCAGTTTGCTGCCTCGTGATGTTGGGGAGACCTTTCTTTCCAAGCAGGGCTTTGTTGGGTCGGGGGGAGAGAGAAGAACTTTTTTTTTTTTTTTTTTTTGCGCTCTGATTCCCCCCTCCCCCTGTGGTGGTGTTGTTTGTTTCTTCACCCTGGGAAGATGACTGTGTGGCTCTTTCTTTTCGCTCGCTCTCTCTCTTCCTTCCCTCTTCTGTGGCGTCTTGGGTTTTCCCCGGTTAACCCCTTGGCTACCGCTGCCCCGAGTGACTGGGATGCGCCCGACGCGCGGGGTAGAGAGTGGATTTTCCTGCAGGCGTTGGACTGGAGAAGTAGCGAGCGCGCGGAGCCCGGGGCCCTGGAGAAGCGCCTCGGCTTTCTCTTTCGGCTGGTTATTTATTGAGCTTTCTAGTGGTGATCGCTGGCTCTCAGCCCCCCTCCCCCCTTTCCCCTGGAAGGTCACGCTTCCCAGACTGGTCCCACTGCAAACTTGGGGGCTTTGGGCTGGCTTTTCTTTGGCAACCCCGCAGGGCCGCGAGCGCCCTGGGCGCGGTGGTGGGCTCGGCTGCCCGGCGCGCTGGCTGCGGGCTCTCCCGGGCCGCGCGGAATGGCGAGGCCCCTGTGACCGGGTTCTTGGTTTGTGTACAGCGGGGATGGATGGCCTTCTCTGAGCGGACTCGATGTATTTCCAGGGAATTCTGGTGCCTTGGGGTTTATAGCCGGGTCTGCGTTCGCCAGCTTCCGAGAAGGCCCTCAGTGGGCCCTGGGGGGTGGATCAGAGACCAGGGTTTGCCGGCCCAAGGATGTGTAGAAGGTGAGGGAGGCCAAGGGCGCCTGTCCTTCAAGGTGGTGGGCTGCTTCTCGCGGGCCACCCAACTTTGGGGGCCCCAGGGCGGTACGGCGTGCCAGCCTGCGCGGGTGCTTCCCGCAGCGTGCGTTCGGCACCCACCCCTGACTTTTGTTAATAAGGCTCATCTCCTTCTCCGCCTGGCCTCTGCCCCCTGCCCTCGCCCTGAACCCCTCCCTCCACCCCCTCCCCCCCAATCCCAGCCTCCTCTAAAAAGCCTGGATTGCCAATCTCTAGAAGCAACCTCTGGACGCTTTGCCGGGTTTCCCGGGATTGTCATTTTGCACCTTTTCTGGTTTGGTCCCCCTACCCCTTATTTACACACACTACTTTTGTTTTTTCTTTTTTGGTAACTCGAGATAGCAATTTGAAATAATGTACCCAGTGTTCAGCCGCCGTGGATTCGGTGCTAATGGCCGAGGGCTGGCCGGACGGGAGGCGATCCGATCTACAAGTGTTTTTAAGCATTAAAATATTAACTATCAGGTTTTACTTGTTTTTTGGGCCCTGGCAAAAAGGGCAAGGGCATGCCAGACCGGGCATTTTTTATGGCTAGGAAAGAGAAATAATTATCCCCCCCCCTCCCTCCTTCCCTGTACCCAGGCTTCTGCACCCAGGCTTCTGCATGCTTGGGAAGCTGGTAGAGCGTTTCAGCCCGACCTCCTCCTACAGGGCCAGCTCCTTCAGGCTGCAGGGGCCGGGCTGTGGGGTTAAAGCTGTAGGGGAAGCAGAGACCGGTTACGTTGTATTTTTCTTGGGAGCTCGTGGGCATCTTAAACCGGGAGCATTCGGCTCAGAATCAGAGGGTTTGTGTACTAACCAACCCGACCAAGCCACATTCCAAAGTAACCCTGAGAATTTCTTACTCTCCTCCCCTCCCCCTTCGATGGATTCCTCTCTGTTATTATTTAAAAATCCACTTAGCCATCCGAAAGGCCATCTGAATATTGAGCTTTGATGGCGGGCTTCTTGGCCTTCTTGACTCTTTTCAAACTCCCAGTCTGACCGCTGGCAATCTTGCCACACTGTCGCCTAAAACTTGAACACTTGAAACTGTTGTGCTGTAATTAGGAAACAGGGAAATTGTTAAAGGCAAATAAATGATTTCCCGGTGCGAAAAGGAAGGCTCCCAACCTTCCGTCCCCTTTGTGGGCATTATAGGAATAGACCGCTGTAGTTATTTTAATTGTGGACGTAGCGGGTGGCCTTGTGCTGTGACATCAGATCGAGTATGAGAGGACATTTCTGAGCTCAGTAGGCAGTTTTGAGATTTGCATGTCAAACAGCAACAGACATCTTTGTGTGTACTGCCCCTTCCTCCTTCCTCTCTGTTACCTGGGTTAGATCCTGTCCTCCAAAATTAAAGTTATTTATTTAGGCCGGTAAGCAGAGCAATAGAAATGGGGACGAGAGGCGGTTGCGTGTCACTCCTGACGTCTTCGATCAGAGGGCCAGCTTGCAATTCCAGATTTGATACAGCTGCCGAGGGCATCTATAGGCAAGATAGGGGTCTTTTCATGCTCATCTGAAATTCTTAGTGCTTCATAGAGTGTGTTTTTGAGGGCAAGGTGTAAAGACAAACTAGCTGGATGCTTTCTTCTTTTCCCGACCCTCCTTGGTTGTGGTGTTTTTGCTACGGTTTCTGTTCCTTATTAGTGTACCTGTAAGCAGCTGCATCCTTTAAAAAAAGCAAACTCTTCGGATCCCTGATTTCTGCTTTTCTATTTAAGAATGTAAAGAATTAGGGAGTATCGTTAAATCAGCTATGATGAGTAATACATTATCTCAAGAATAATGCTTTAATTGCCGAAGACGCCATAAAGCTCGATGGTAATAATTTTATTTTAAAACCGACAAAGCTTTCTGCATAACCTTAATTTAGTCTTTGATACAGTAATAGGAAGGGCTTTTAAAAAGACAGATTCGAATACAAAACTACATTAAGGAGAGAGGTCTAGTTAAGTAGATGGGAAGTGATAGAACAGCAAATATTAGAACTGTGGTAACATTTGTATACTAAAGATAAGAGTATTGTTACCATATTAAAGTTGATAGGAAAAAGTAGTTTCACGTTTCTTTTTCCCTCTTGCCAAATGAGAAGTAGGAATAGGGTGGTTGCGATTCTAGTTAGGTCTGAGATTTCTTTTTAAGACTTGATAATTAGAGCTCTCGCATCTTCTTTAATCCCAAAGTTAGTTGCTTTTTAACTGAGCTGTTTGCTACTAGGTTGAACAAATAAATAAGCAGCATCTTGAATTCATTTTTGAACTTGGAATCCAGCATTTAAAAGAAACCGAGAGGGGCCTATTCATTGGGGTTTTACTTAGCCGGGCAAACATCTTCTCTTTCTGGCTTGTGAAAAATGAATGTTTTTTTCCTCACTCAAACAACATAATCCTTCCTAATACAAAAGATTTAGACCTTAGAGTGTGAAGGGTTAATGGTGGTCCTTCCCTGGTTGTCCTCTCACCCCCCACCTTCACCCCTGATTGTTTTGACAACACTTTTCAAAGTGTGACATTCCAAGCCCCTACATAACAATGTAATATTACTGTAATTACACAGGTCATTACATTTTAAATAGAGAACAATAAAATGCTTATCGCCCTGAAAAAGAACAGGTGTTCTTGCCCTTCTTTGGTATTTATGCTAATTGTTTTTCATCTCCTTCAGAAATATTTATGGCGAACATGTTTAGATTCCAATCTCAATGCAACAGTATTAATTCTGTGCTAATCTTTATAGGTTGGGGTTTAATGTCTGCAGTGTGGATTATGGGCTCAACATTCACCCAATAAGTCATATTTTAATGATTATAAATTTAATGTGCCAGCGCTTTGCAGTTTGTTGAAGTTAAAGCTTTCTGAACCCCCAGAAACAAGCTATTAGGCAGCTGGGGGCCTGAAGTGCTTATCTGGAAGAAGTGTTTTTGGAAACTTTGGACTGCTTAAGGGAAGTAGCTTTTGCTGATGCCCCCTATCTGATTGAGAAAAGATTTGGAGGCAAACAATCCCGGTTCTTGCTAGGAGTTTTCCAGCTTGATTTTAATTTTACTGATACGGATTTCATTTAGAGTCACTGCTGGAAGCTGGTCAGCTTTCTGTTTCTTAGCAAGCTGTGAAAAAGTTACAGGAAGGTTTCCGGGGGCTGGCAGATCAAGAATGCTGTTCTGTTAGCAGCCCAGGATAACTGCAGTTCTGCGCGCCATTAAAAAAATATTTGCTTTAGAAAACTAGCATTTTAATAGTTGCACCAGAGGCTGTGCTTTCAAAGATTACAGTAGAAGCCTTTGCAGGTTTTGAATGCCTCCTCACATCCCACGAGGTGCCTGTGTGCATGCAGAAAGTGCCTAGATTTTCCTTGGTTGAGAAATCCGGGTGCACCTTCTCTTACACACGCACAGTGGGTAAACGAGAAGGTATCTAAGAGGATTTTACATTTTGTCAGATGTTTCACAACGGGGGCCCCCGAATCACATTAAAAATGCACTGTAGAGAAAGGACAGCTGCAAATTTTTGTGTGGACGCGTGTTTCTGGACCATGACTAAAACTCCGAGGACCTTTTCCCCAGCTGTCTGGAAGTTATGTGGAAGTTGGTTTATTGGCAGTTAAGTATGAGACAACCTGGATTTAGCAGAGGCTCTCTCCTACACAGGAAGTAGATGACATTATATTGGGGGAAGGGAGGAGGCTTTGCAGGCAAGGAGTGATTTTACTCCTTTTTTGTTTGGTTTGTTTTTTTTTAAACCATGGCGTTGCCAAATAAATAAGCACTTTCCAAGGAAGTAGGTATAAGCTTTTTAGTCTTGGTAAGTGGAATTAGATAATATCTTTAACCGCCTGTATAACTGTTCTAAGGTGACACATTTCAGAAGTTTTGAAAGGAGGGGTTGAATCAAATTCTTGGAGGCTTTTCTTTTTGAAGGGGTGTGTAATGTGGGCATCTGAGTTTCTTCTGCGAGTGAATATTGGCAACCGTGTAAGTAAATCTTCAACTCTGACTTATAATTGAGCACATTTGTGAAGGAAATGGTTAATTTTACAACCAAAGGCAAACTTGCACCTCGACAGGTCTGCTGAAAGAAATGTGCCCCAGTCCTTTGCTGGCAAGCGCCACCGGGTCATAAATCCACAGGCTTTATTTACAGCCCATAACACTTATGAATGTTAAGATATTTGACGCCACGTTGGCCTTATAATATTCAAGGTCCGCAGACATTGGCAGTAGCTCAAATTTCTCTCACTAATTACAAGCGATGAGATGGGGGGGTGGGGGGGAAGCCCATCTCAAATGCTGCCCTCCCCCCTTCGGTGACCCCCACCTCTACAATCCGAGCTTACTGAGACCGACACCCTCTCCTTTGGCAGCTGACTTGTACTTTTCCTCTAGGCTATTGTTATACACATTTATAAAGAGCACTTTCAGGGATGGAAATCCAGTGGGGGCTCTGCACAGATGCCTTTTTCAAAAGCAGAGTTGCTCTAGCTCTTTGCATCTTTCTCCTTGTCTTCTGGCTTCTCCTTTTTCTTTTTTTCTTTTTCTTTTTTTTTTTCCTTTTTGGACTGTATTGCCTATATTGTGCATATTTCCTAGAATACTTAAAGAAACCGGATACGAGAGACTGCTCTTTAATTTATATGATGTTCCACTGAGCTCAAAGGGCAAATACACACGGTGCATAGTGCAGTAGTTAACGTGAGGACTTAAAAAAAAAGGTGGGTGAGGAGAGTTGATTAAAGGAATTTAATGGATGAGAAAAAAAAAGTTCGCGGTTTCATTGGGGATGAGAAGGACACTCATTTGGGAAAAGTGCACTGTTATGGGGGGAGGGGAGGGGGAGGAAACACGGAAAAGTAGCCAGCATAAATGCTTGATTAAGAAAGATTGGAAAAAATAGAAGATGGGACAAAAATTTGGGCTTGGGGGAACGGCTCAATTGAAATTGGGGATTGAAAGTTTCTTACAAGAGGTGGGAGTACCATGGCGGGGGGTGCTGTTAAAAACTTGCTTTGCTCAGCATAGTGGTTCCAATCCATTCCTCACCTAAAATGCTCTATCCAGCAACAGATAAATGTTTCCCATCAGTTATTTGTGTGAGGGCCTGGGGGTGGGGCATCTGTGGTGGAGACCCTGAAGAGAGAGAGTAGGCCAATTATCCTGCCGATTTTAATTTATTTTTTTAAAAGTGGGCTGTTCAAGTGTGTGTGTGTGTGTGTGTGTGTGTGTGTTACAAAGGGACCACATGGTAAAGGGGGAGTGGGATTTTGAGGTGCGTGGCTAAGTGTTGAGGGGGGCCGATGGCTCTGTCTTTTCTGGCCGGATCCAACCATCCAACCCAAACTTAAAGACGGAGGCTGAAAGGTTTTATTTTCTAATCAATGGAATGCAGAAACTTACTAGCCCTCAGGGACAGATATGAATCCCTTAACAGCTCATTACAAAGATGGGGCTGTGGGATCTATGAACGGGTTATCAGCCGTGGTGTTCTTTGGTTTTCCCAGGATAGGTTTTTCTTCCTTAGGCACATCTGATTTTGGGCTGGTCATTCAGCCTGTTCTTTTTATCCTCTTTTTTTTTTTTGTCGTGAAGTCGCCCCAAACAGTTGTGTTTCTAGGGGTGGGCATGGCTATTATTAGTGGGATCAGCTCTGAAGGAGTTAAAATTGCTCGCTAAAGTTTGGCATCATGAAAATAAATTTGAGGCCTGGTAGGCATTAACAGGGCACAGCACATTTACAGAGCTTAATTAGTACGAACTGTAATTGTTCATGGTCTGCCAGAAGAAGTAATGTTCAGGAAAAGTGGAGTCCCTTCTCTTGCAGCCTTCAGTTTGAAACCGATAAATCACTTGCATATTTGTGTAGTGATTCAAATGGAGCTAGGACCTCTCCCATCCCAACATGTGGTAAATTGTAAAGTCAATGAATTGCAGATGTAGGCTACAGTGAGATTCTCCCAAGAAAATGCAGAATGAATGGGAAAGAATGATGCTATAAATATTTACTGAGAAGATAACTAGGTCCCTGCGTGCTGGGCCAATTATGAGGTACTAAATATATTAGCAAAATGCTTAAAAAATCGGGAGGATTTGTGTGGGTCTTCGGGTGGGTTGGTTTGTTTTGGAAAGTGAAATAAAAGGCGTAACGTTACTGTCTTGTCAGTTTTATTAAAGCCCGAATCACAATGGCAAACCCAGGGAAGGACACATGAAACCCACATTAATGCAAATTAATTCGTTATGAGTTGCAGAGCTGTGACTGCTAAGTGGAGTAATGATAGGGCATCATTTTAAGAGTGTTAATGTAGCAACTTTTAATGAAAAATGCTATGTTAGGAACATGTCTCAGCACCTTAGCCCACGTGTTTTTATATGCTAGAAATGTATTTCGTACAAGAGTAGGAAACTTGATTCACTTCATTCCCCTCTTCCCCCCCACCCCGGTTTAAGAACTTTAATTATGTTTTGATGTTTAAAGAAAATCTCGTTTTTCTTAAGAAATCAGCCCAGAAATGCCTATCACCATAACCAAGTTCAACTTTTCTCTTTTTGCACCAGATTGCAGCACTGAGTGGAAAAACAATGAATGTAGCCCCCCTGCCACCCCCCATAGACCTACATCTATAACTTTCTTGAAGTCATTTTTTTTCCCTCCTTTTCTTTCATGGAGGATTTTGGTCTCAGGCAATGTTGCAAGTCTTCTTTCCCCAAATGTGAGTAGGTGGATGTGTATGGAAGCTGTAAAAGTTAATGATCATTCTCTGACTCATAGCTGATGGTTTCAGGTTGAGGAAAAGAAAAGAAAAATTAATGAGGGTAAATAGACCTTGGATGGAACATTGAGACAGTAGGAGAGATTGTTCTTGTGTCTAAAGGCATGCGTTTTGTTGCAGCAGAATTTCTGAAGGAGAATGCCAGGAAGTGAAAAGGGGATGCCTTTGTTAAGTTGTTGTTTTAGGATGGTACAAATGTTTGGTGTCGAGATCTGGGGAGGAATGTTTAAGCCGGCATACCTACCAGTCAGTGCTGGTTTTGCTTTCCTTGTGGAAGCTAGAGCCCCCTTGGCACTTTTTGGAAGGGCAGGCCATAACCCAGAGTCCTGGTCAGAAGTTTATTTCCCATTAAATGGAAGTGGTTCGCTGCATGGGAGTAGGGGTGCTGTCTGTGTCCTGAACAGGGACTGATGACCTAAGAAAAAGTCTTAGATGTACTAGCAGCAGCAAAAGTATTGTCTTTTAAGCTAATGACATGGGAATTAAGCATCAGGTGGCTCATGGTAATAGCTATAGGGTAAAAGTGGGCCCTAAACCCCCCAAACCAAAACCTTTTAAAAGGGGAATGAATCTGGATTTTTTTTTTTTCTTGAAATAAGAAAGAAAGCCAGGTGATAAAATGGAAAATAAAGCCTAGGCTCCACCTTTTCCCAATTTAGTGGAGTGAATAGGTCTAAAAAAATTAATCTTCATCACACTGGAAGTTCACTTAGTGTTGGAAAAACCAACACAGGGTTTTACTTGCTTCAGTCTCCTTTGAGGATGAGATCTCTGTGGTTGAAAAAGTGGTTTTCCTTTTTCTCTCGCCTCTGGATCTCTCTGAGGTCTTGTATTTGCAACATCAAATTAAGGGCCAGTAGTAGTGATTAGAAATAAAACAAGAGACATCAAGATACGGTAATAATATGGGAAGCAGTTAATTGTCAATTGTTGGTTTTTTAATTGCCGGGGAATTGTGCAAGCCCGTGCTGAGCATCGCCCCATCTTCGTGGTTCTTCCTCTGGACAAGTGAGGGCCAGATCATCTGGGGGTGTTTGAATGGGTGGGTGGGGTGGCCATTGTAGACAAGCACACAGGAAGGGAAGGTTTATTTTGTTGGAAGTTTCATGGGAAGGAATTAAATGAAAAGTACCCTGGAGTTCTCGTGTGGTGACACCCCAGGATGCCCCAGGGAGGTACCATGGGGAGGACACGATGCATGTCCACGGTGTAACAGCTATACTTGCTGGCAGAGGAAGTGACGCGGGGTGCTGCAGGTGACCAGGAGCAGGGCGGTCCCAGGGTTGGGGGCATGTGGGAGCCTGGTTCTTGAACTCAGTTGAGCCTGTGCTGGACCTCTCAACCTCCCTCCCCTCATCTTCTGAAAAACAAAAGGCTGCCATCTCTTGTCCTTGCCTGCCTTAGAGGTTTTTTACAGAGAGATAAATAAATTCTTGTTCCAGTCCAGCATGCCAGGTTTTTACTGGGTCCTTGTATTTTGTCTTTGTCTTAAAAAGCTAGACCATAACGAACAAGGCATCTTTGTGTTTTTTTTTTTTTTTAAAGATTTTATTCATTTATTTGAGACAGAGAGAATGAGAGACAGAGAGCATGAGAGGGAGGAGGGTCAGAGGGAGAAGCAGACTCCCCGCCGAGCAGGGAGCCCGATGCAGGACTCGATCCCGGGACTCCAGGATCATGACCTGAGCCGAAGGCAGTCGCTTAACCGACTGAGCCACCCAGGCGCCCGGCATCTTTGTGTTTTACGGGGAAGTCAAAGAGCCGTGGAAAGTCTTATGTTTAAGAACGTAGTATTTGGGAAAAGAGGGGGTGGAAATCCAAAGGAGTAACAAGAATATTGTCAGTCTTTGTCACTGTAGCTGGGGGAAGTTTAGCTCCCCGTGCGTCCCAACACAGTGGTTACTGGCTGGGAGTAAAGATCCGATTGGAACCTGTGCTGTGTATATTTCTGAGCTGGTCCAGGTTGTTCTGTGTGGCTGGACACCTGAGGAGGGAAGTTACGTTGCTTGGGGGTGTTAGGATGGGGGGTGTGTGTGTGTGTTAAATTAACTTTGTCCAACTAGATTCTTAAGGACGTTGCAGCTGCATTTTTACTGTTTTAATTGTGGTATTCTGTCTGGGATTGTGTTGTCCGGGTGGTGATTGGACATAAGGATTAAGAATGGAACCGGACAAGTGAAAATTGAATTTGGATTAGCCACAGTTTCATTAATTTATTCATAAGACTGTGATTATATGAAATTTTGTTTCCACGACGTATCCTTAGTTATCAGGTGTCCATTCAATTTTAATTGACAATCTAAGATTCCTGTGGTTACACACAGATTGCCTATAGGGGCTCTGCAGGGTTTGTGGGAAGAAAAGCTTGGACAAGTTTCCATTAAGCTCTGAATCGGGCAGTTGGAAAAGAGGAGAATAAAACCCTGGTGAAAAGGGGGACACGTTGTTACTGTTGCCTCTCGACCTAGAAGGAGAACTCCTCCCCACCCCCGCCCAAGAGCTCCTCTCCAGCCAAGAATTCCAAACTCGCAGAGGAACCTGTCCCTAGCACAAAAGTTGTTTTAAGATGATGTGGAATTGTCACAAGTTAGTGCAATTGCTGTTTCCTGACTGGCAGTTTTCACAGAAAGGACAGGGGGGCAAAGGGTGCAAATTCATCTTTCTTTTTCCCCCGATTCACTTGGACGAACTGTTTCTGAGGGGTGGGGCTGGGAGGGCGTGGGGCGTTACCTTCACTTGCTCAGGGTACATCTTGTGTTGTTTTAGGGAGTGTGGTTCAATCATTCTGCTTTGACAGGTAAAGGAAAAAAAATGTATTTTTTGGCCTCATCTGTATTGTGCCCCCTTTCAAACTTGATTAATATGTTTTGGGGGCAAGCAGACTCCTATATAGGCAGTGTTTTGATTGTTTATTTGGAGTAGATAAAATGATATAAGAGCCCATTGTATGCTAAAGTGGGGACTTAGAGCCTTTCCCATGAGCAATAAAAATTTAGACTTTTTTAATTTGACTACTTCTGTGTTGTGTTTATTTTGAGTTGGTTCAAAAGTTCTTCTGTGAATTTCTTTTTTTTCTCTTTTCTTTTTGTCTTTTTTTTTTTTTTTTTTCAAAACCTGTGTGGACTGAATGATTTTTCATGCAAGGACCAAGATCCAAAATAATTGGATCTGAAGCCCGCTTGCAAGCTAGCTTACATTTTGTTATAATAAGAGAGAAGTGTTCCGGCCACTGCAGTAGGACAGGAGCAGGAATAGCAGTGGTTTGGAATCATCACTGATGCCTGTTGTGTGAGGGGAATGGGCACGGATTTCCCAGGACCATCTAATTCCTCCTCATTTGTTCATGTATTGCAAATTGAAATGCATTTTCAGATGCTGTTGAGATCCTTTAGTGATTGGTGTATTGTTTATAAGATAAACCAACAGATGGTGTTTGTTTTCCCCATCTGGAGGATCCCAAGATTAACAAGTATTTTTTGGGAAAAGGAGAACTTGGTGAAGAATCTCAGTATTCTGCCCACTTCTCTGATGGGGGCTCTGTAGGGCTTCAGAGCAAAAGGCCCAGGAGGCACTTAACCCTCTGTTGTGGAAAGTTGGAGGGAGCCAGGGGCGAGCATTTAGCCAGGGGCCACCGAATAGGTGGTCCTGAGAACACTCGGTGGCCTTTTGGCCGTGGTTGGCTCCCTCTTTGGGGAAGTGTGGATTCCTAGAGTGCAGGCAAGATGTTCTGGGACAGATAGCTTAGTCATTGCAAAAGAATGTATAAGGCTTTGGGGGGGCCCCTGAATTCTGCCTGCCACATATGTTTTCCCCAAAATAGAACTGTGTTTGGGAGCAAGAGCCCAGTTGTTAGAATGGTGGAGAGCTTGTACCTGTTGCAGTCTTGTGGCTTCTCAGAATCCTTTCTCACAACCTTTCCTCTTGCCTCCATGTCGCAATTCTGATGACTGTTTGCAGCCCACAGTTAATTTTTCCGCAGCATCCCGCTCAGCACACTGGCTTCCTTTATGTTTTAATGGGCATCCGTCTTTCCTTTTCATGTCATTGATTCTCACTCCTGGCCCCCTCCCCCTCCCTTTTTGCTTATTGAATAGGTGCTTTTTTTTTTTTAAACTTTACCTTTGATTATTATGATCATCTTATCCATAGCAACAAATAAAAATACACAGGTCTTGATTGAATGCCAAGACTGCAGTTCAATCTAGGAAGGTTTGTCTGCTATTCATAAACTGCTTAAGATGTTTTCTTGTAGTTTGTGACATAAGCAGAACGCTTTGATTTGGTTTCTTTCTACAGCTCCATTTTCAGTCCGGGAGCACACATTACTCTGCGTACAAAACGATTGAACACCAGATTGCAATTCAGGTAGGAAATGCAAGAGATCCTGAAGCTTGAATTGTCAATATGTAGGTCTCTTGTGTCTTTTATTCTCTGCCCCTTCCCCCAATCTAGATGATGATGACGATGGTGATGGGGATGATGGTGGTGATGGGGATGATGGTGGTGATGATGATGGTGGGGATTGATGGTGGTGATGGGGATGATGGTGGTGATGGGGATGATGGTGGTGATGATGGTGGTGATGTTGGTGATGACGATGGTGATGGTGGTGATGGTGCTGGTGGTGGTTGATTCACTGGGGGAGGTGGGAAGCAAAGAAATGAACAGAAGTGCTGCCAAAATGATTTAAAGATGATGGAAAGAAAGACAAGCCTTTGTTTTTTGTTAAGTTTCTTGGTCAGGCGTAATGGGCACCCAGACCCCAGCTTGGCTCTTGTTTTTGGCTTAGGGAAGAATCTTTAGTTGGGTGTAAGAGGAGGTGGCCAACTGTGAACTGGAAGCATTGGGCAGGTGGGGGGGCGGTGCGGTGGAGAGGTGGAGGAGGCTGTGTGACAGCCAGCGAGTTGTTTCTGGTCGATCCAAATCATGTTAAGTGGTGCTAAGAATATTGCTTTTGACCTGATAGTCCTGAAATGTTGATTTCTCTTGGACCTGTTGATATATGTCATTAAAAGTGCTGGAAGGGAGAGGTGACAGATCCCAGCTTCTGATGAGTGTCCTGTTTCCTGCTCACGTAGTACTTCCATTCTCTTAAATCCAAAGGCTAAACAAATCACGGACTAATATAGACTCCGAGCTGAACCGATGCCAACAGAATGCAGTAGTCGAGGGAGAGCAGACTAATACGATTTTCGTCTGTCTGCCTTGCCTGGCTTTGCCAGGATGGATGTTACACATGGTGTAACTCACGGTACCAAAACTTCTTGAGGGTTCTGGTTTAACCCTTTGAAGAGAGGCTTTTGAAACCTGTTGCTGTGATGTTGAAGTCTGGCTCTAGGTCTTCTCTTCTTGGAAGTTGATGTCAGTTGGTTGACTAATTTCTGTTGTTCCATTGCACCCTATCTTGTAGTTACCCTGGCAGGTAACGTGTGTGTGTGTGTGTGTGGGGGGTCTCACCAGACTAGAGCCATGTCGCATCTTGGTGGCTCTCCTGTTTCAAATCTGCATCTTCCTGGATAAGACGTTCAGGCAGCCACGTGCCCCAGCTAAACTGTGAATACCACCCCCCCCCCCCGCCGTGAAAAGTCTGACTCAGCAGACATTTTTTGTATCTTGGATCCCTAGTATTTTTGTACTTATTTCAAGGCAACAGTAACTTGTTGTTGAAATACTTTGTTTCTGTCTGCATTGTGCTGCTGATCTCTCTGTGTCTTTGAGGGGGAAGGTGGGATCTTGATTTTTACCCCTCTACCCCCAGCTATTTTCCAGCCTGATGTCTTGAACGTGCTGTGCAGTTGTTCTAGCTGGCACATTTCCTAGTGGACCCTTCTTCCTTTTGATTAGCAGCGTAGTGAGTCTTGCCGCTGGAAACTGGTTTAGACTCAGGGCTTGGATGGGGAGCAAGCCCAAACCCTAAGTCTTGATGAATGGAGGGATGCACAGACAAGTGTCCTGAGGCCTACCACTCTCGTGGAGCGCTGGAAGATCCTGTTGCCCGCGGTGTGGGAATTGTTAAAGGTTGAATAGCATAGTGATCCCTGTCTTGGTGTGGCAGGGCTGGCTGGGGCCATGTCACTGGGAGACCAGCCGAGACGAGAGCAGCTGTTGTGTCTTTACACCCGCTGCTGAAGTGTCCCTTGTTAGACCGAGCAGGTCGTCTTTCTCCAAACCACCTGGCACGGTGCAGGCCATGTGAAGCTCTTTCTCAGGAGGAAGATGGAGTAAATTACAGACCTCATTGTTTGGAGGACTGAAACCATTACTATCCCTCCATGAACAGGTAGTATTGTTCTCCCCTGCTTCTGTTTGCTAAGGCTTGATGCCCATGTGGGCAAACAGAGAGACATTCTGTTAGAGACCCAGCACCGGCATGCTCTCAGAGTTCATTCTGCCCCCTCCCAATCTCTGCTGGACCGGGAGGAGGCCAAGCCAAATGGCATCTAGCTGTAATTGTAGTTTGATCATCAAAGGATAAATGGCAGAAACCAGAAGAAGCAAAGGGAGAAAAGGGGAAATCTCAGACACAAAATTATTCCCTATGCATGCGGCAGCCCGACTGCAGGGTGGGGGTATAGAGATGAGGATGGTACTGCTTTGGGGTTGAGTACAGCTGACGTTTTCCCTTTGCGTCATTCTCCAGTGTAAGGCTTGCATGCGGTGTGATTGTTGGGGCAGAATTTTCTTTCCCTGGAAACTTAAAACTGATTCAGCCTAATAAATACCGTATTTCAATATGAGCTGAGCGTGTTGCTCTCCTAAGCTGTATCCTAAAATAACCTCGAGGAGTATGACACCTTGCGTCACATGAGGTCCACACCCCTTTCCTTTCCCATCCCCTGCAATCTCAGGCCTTGGCCAAGTTCACCGTTTATGTGAATGGCCTCCGAGTGATTCTGTAGCCACGTCTCGTTCTTGGGAAAAGTTTGGACACAATGTCAATTGCTGTTTTGGGATCTTCCCCGCTTTTTGACAATCTCCTAACTCCTCTCAACTTCGGAAAGACAAGAGTAGCACAAATGGCCATATTCTCCCTAAGTGGTTAACACAAATCTAACTGGAATGACAATTAACAGGCCTTAAAAACAACAAAAAGACATAGTTATTTAGCTCTACTGACTTTTAAAAAGTTTTATTGAAGTGTAATGTAAGTATAGCACAGTACATAGATCTTTGGTGGAGAGATGGATGAACTTTTACATGCGTGAACATGCATGAAACCATCACCCCGGCCAATATATTGAGTGGAGTTGGAACAGTTTTTTTGTATAGGGCCAGATAGTAAATATTTGAGGCTTTGCAGGCCATATGGTCTCTATGGCAGCTACTCGACTCTGGCCATTGTGGTGCAAAAACAACTAAAAATAATACCTAAAGGAATAGATGTGGCCTTGTCCCAATAAAACTTTATTTATAAAATCAGACAGTGGCTGGATTTGGCCCACAGACTGTAGTTTGCTGGCCCCTGCGAGAATATTACCAACCTCCCAGAAGTCTCGCTTGTTTCCCTCCCTTCCCAGTCATCTGCCACCCCCCCCCCCACTCCCAAATCTCACCACGGAATAGCTTTATCTATTGCCATGGATTAGTTGTACCTGTTTTTTAGCTTCACTGAAGGGGGATTGTGCAGAATGGATTGTCTCATGTCTGGCCCCACTCAGCATTATGTCTGAGTTATATTCCTGTTATTGTATGTAGCAATAGTCTACTCTTTTTTTTTTTTAATTGCCATTAGTATTCAACTAGGAGTATGACACAATGCACACATCCTTTCTGTGTTATTGGATTTTTGGATTGTCTCCAATTTTCTGCTTTTATGAATAAGGTCCTGGTAACATTCTCAGCCTCATCTTTCGGAGGAATATGTGTGTCCGTTTCTGTTCTTCATATCCAAGAGTGGCCTTGGGGAGGCATGGGGTAGCGTGTGTTTAGCTTTGCATCGATTTTTTGAGAGAGGTTTGAATGCCGGATTTCAGGTGTCGTCACTGAAGTGCCTTGGCTGAGTGGTTGTAGGTATGTGGGTGATACAGAAGAGGAGAGCAGTAAAGTGAGCTAGGTGTGGTCAGAGGCCAGTTTGCCTTCACACAGCCACTTGGCTTTTGGCCCCAGTTCCTAGGAACTCCTCCCACTGTCTCCATTAACCTGGGAAGATTTTGCAGGCTGAATGCAGAGGTGGACCCATACACTGCAGGTGCCTCCCAGAGAATGTGGATGAGTGTTTAGGCATCCCTGTTGCCTCCCTGAAGACCTCTCTTCCGAGACTCCTCCACTCATCATTATTCCAGCCCGAAGAGCAGTGTTGTAATCAAGGTCAAGACCCACAGAAGAGATTTCCCTTGGTTTTCAGAAGGGCTACTTCAGAACCAATTAAGCCTTTGTTTTAAGAGTATTTTGGCCAAAGGTTGATGTTTTAACACCAAGTCAGATGTGATTTAGGAAAAAATAACTTCACACACAACAAAAACAAACTGTGTAGACCTTTCATGGTTGTTTTTCTTTTAAGATGTGAAGTGGTGTGTGTGTGTGTGTATGTGTGTGTTCGCGCGCGTGCATGCAGGCACACGCTTGTGTGTGTGCGCAAAGACAACCAGGAGAGGCTCCAGAAGAAATGGACCATTTTATTTGTTTACACAGCTGAGCGGTGGAGACTTTGCAGTGGGTGTTGCTTTGCCTCTTGTCCTCAGGCTTTTGCAAGTTCCCATCTGAGCTTTACCAAAGCATATCCTTTCTGCTTGGTCTTAGCACTCACCTGCCATGACTCGGGAAGGCCCCAAGGACCCTCCTCCGGGGCCGGCATGCTTTCTGGAGTCAAGGAGGGAAGGGTAGAAACTGCAGAGTGTCCTGGCCCCATATTGGCCCCTTATTCCTGGATGTGAACTTGATGTTTAGTCTTGTCCATGTCTTAAAATCATTAAGATTCCAGATGTACTGTGGGTTGCAGTCTGTCTCCTTGCCCAGGCAGACCCTTGGCATCTGTGATAAAAATGGCCAGAGGTTAGTACCAGTGGATTTGGCCAGGATGTTTGCAATAACGCAATTCCTGTATCTTGATGGCAGTCTCTTGTGTTCTTTGCCTGTCCTCTTGTCACAGGTTCCGTGGCCTTTCACTTCTTATGAGGATTTGCTTTCTGGGTTCAGGGGCAGATCTGGGCTAAGTGGGGGGACTCCCAGAAACAACTACAGTTCTTAGTATAGTCACTGCCTCAGTTTTCCCTCACTCCCCCTGCCACACCTGGCTGGGAAGATTTCATGTCCACTTTCCACAAAGAGTGAAGTGTGCGTGTGCGTGCGTGTGGCTAGGAGAATGGTAGAGACACCAATGGCATTTCACCAGGGTAGTTTGACAAAGCCTCTGGATACCAGTTCGCTCATTCAGAAAGTTCATTCACTTGCTGCAGTGGTGAGTTGTAGCCTAATGGTCTAATTTAAGTCCATACCTAAGAAGGTTCATTCATTCATTCGGAGATATTTATGGCGCATCTAGTGTGTGCCAGGCCCCTGCAGAATTCCTCAGTGAACAAAACGGACGAAAACCCCATGTTCCCATGGAGCTTAAATTCTAGTGATGTTTTATTTTTTTATTTTTATTTTTTTTTTAAAGATTTTATTTATTTATGTGACAGAGAGAGAGAGAGACAGTGAGAGAGGGAACACAAGCAGGGGGAATGGAAGAGGGAGAAGCAGGCTTCCCACCGAGCAGGGAGCCCAATGTGGGGCTCAATCCCAGGACCCCAGGATCATGACCTGAGCCGAAGGCAGACGCTTAATGACTGAGCCACCCAGGCGCCCCTCTAGTGATGTTTTAAATGCTGATTTGTAAGCACCCCATTTCCCTTGGTCCGACTGACTAGGTTTTGGGTGCAGTCTCGGAGTTGCATTGTTAATCAGAGTTTGGATTTTCAGCCTACTTAAGTTTGAGAATTGCTGCCCTACAGTCTTTTGAAATCAATCAGTTGATCGTTTATTGGCTGCTCAGTGCCAACTAAAAATTGAGGGCTGGCCAAGTACTCAATTGGGATAACTTTTTCTCATTTTGAGTGAGAAACTAAAGTGCCTGGAGGTTCCGATGAGCTTTAGGCCTTTCTTTCTCCATGGTTCTGTGAAGAGAGCCAGATACTTTTGCAAGCCTCGAGAAGAGGTGCTTCTTTATTTATGAAAGAGTAGCTTGGATGATAATGTGCCTGGTCTTAGGGGTCAAAGGCAGTAACAACAGTTGATAATAATAGCAGCTTATACTTATTGAATTCTCCCGATGCCTTGGGTCTGGTGTTAAGTGCTGTGTATGAATTATTTATTGATTCTTCATAACAACACAGAAGGAAACCCAAAAGATGTAGTTACTCTTATTAGCATCATTATCTCCCGTTTTGTAAATGAGGAAGCGGAGACTCGGATACCAGAGGTATTTTGCCCAGGATCAAGGAATTAGGATTCAACCCTCGCCGTCAGACTGGAGAGAGATATTACGCGACACAGCTTTAAGCTAACTACTGTCTGAGGAAAATAATGCTTGGGGGTCCAGGGGTTTCCCCAGTCGGTGGCCGCCAGCTGGCTATCTGGGCTGTATACTAAGGAATCAGAGCTGGGAACTGCTAAAAAATATGGAATCCTGGGTTTTACTCCTTGAAGATTCCCATTCATTAGGGCCAGCTCAGGGTTTCACAAACTTGAGCAAGCATCACCTGGAGGGCACCTGGGGGGTTGGTTAGAAGCGGACTGTGGCATCCCCCCATCCCCCACATTTTAGGTTCTGTAGGTCTGGAGTGGGTCCAGACATTTGCAGATTTAATGGGTTTTCAGGGAATGTGGATGCCCCCTCTGGCGATAGCACACCGAGAACCCCTCGGCTAGGGCCGGGGCTCCCCGACCTTGGCTGTACATCACAGCCCCTGGGCGAGCAGTGTGAACGGTGCTTAGGCCCAGGCTCCGCCCCAGCCCGCCTGGATTGGGATCTTTAGGGAGTGGGGCCTGGGCATCCCTGTTGCCAAAAAAGCTTCCCACGTGATTTTATGTTTTATTTATTTATTTTTTAAAAATATTTTACTTAATTATTTGAGAGAAAGAGAGAGAGAGCAGGGGGAGGAAGTGGGGCGGGGGGTGGGGAGAATCTTGAGCAGACCACCCTGAGCGTGGGACCTGACTTGGAGCTTGATCTCACAACGACCCTGAGATCATGACCTGAGCTGAAACCAAGAGTCTGACACTTAACGGACTGAGCCACCCAGGCGCCCCTAGGGTCTCTTCTTTAAAGGCAATGAAAATGAGGTGCAAAGAGGTGATTGGTTTGTCCGAGATCCCACAACCTGGTGGAGACAGGGATGAGATGAGAATCTAGGAGCCCAGCTTGGCTGTGTGTCTATCATTCACGAAGTTACTGTCTCCTTTAAGCTCAGAGCAATTGGATTATGTTGGCAGATAAAACAAAACAATCTTGTTTTAAGGCTTTTACTTATATCTTTTTTTAACTTCTAACTGTTCTAATTGTATCACTGTATTTGTAGGAGTTGAGATATTTGTATCTGTTCATTCTCCACCACGTTATGGCACTTGGGGCCCAGCCTGCATGGTTTGTATGCGGGCTGGTAAGGATGCAGAGAGAGTGAGTGTCTGGTAGTCCTTGACTAGAACAGCCCAAAAGGATGAACACAACTGTTCTATCAGCCATGTGTGGGCCTCTTAGGGCCATAGTAAGTAGTATAGACGTCTGATCTGTGGCAAGCAGCTGGTTGTATGTTCTTAGTAACTCTGTTTTAGAGGTTGTACTTTTTAAAAAGTTCCTGAGAATCATGAGGCTGTTTAGTGAAGCACAGAAATTTTTTTTTTTTAATTTAAAGGTTATTTATTTATTTATTTGAGAGGGAGAGAGACAAGGTTAGAGAGAGGGAGCATGATTGGGGGGAGCAGGGGGGAGTGCCAGAGAGAGAAGCAGAGTCCTCGCTGAATGGGAAACCTGACGTGGGGCTCCATCCCAGGACCGTGACCTGAGCCGAAGTCAGACACTTAACCAGGTGCCCCAAAGCACAGAAATTTCCAAGTGGGTTGTGGCTCACATAGGCAGGCTTATCAGGCTTAGTACTTAATTTGTCTCTGGCATTTGGTTTGGTGGCATGATATCAAATCTTGATTGGACAGATAAGTGGTTGTGATTTTTTTTTTTTTTTAACAGTTTACCTTGAAATCTCCTCACACTCTTCAGTTAGATAGGGCAGGAGCCCATTACCCCTGAAGGTTCCACCAAAACCCGTGAGTGGCTCTCAGGGTGCTTAAAATTTAATGAATAATACATTGAAATTAAAAAATATATATATAAACGTTAAAAGCAGATACATGTTCTGTATAGCTTTATGTCTATAATGTTATAAAAAGAAACATTAGAATCAAACATTTGTGGACTCCTTGAAGTATCTTCATAAAATCCCGATTTTTAAGGGATGCATCTGGAACAATACTTGGTGATGCCAGATTCTGCACCGACTGAGGCCTGGACTGGGAGTGGGTGTGGTCTTTGCCGTAGGCTGGTAGCGGGGGTGGGTACAGAATGGCTATGTCTCTCCACCTCAGCACTGTTGACTACTTGGGCCGGAAATTTCTCGTCTCACAGGGGACTGCCCTGTGTGTTGTAGGATGTGTGTTTAACATCATCCCTGGCCTCTAATGTCTTCACGCCACTAGCACCTGTCAAAAATGTCTGTAGACCTTGCCAGATGTCCCCTGGGGGTCCAGATCCCCCCCCACCCCCGTTGAGAACCAGAGGTTTAGAACAATAGTTGGAAGCAGGCGCCCTGTCACTGAGGCTGGCGTGGTAGTTCCCCTGCGTTTGAAAGGGACCAGGTACAAGCGGAAGTGGGTGGGGTCAGCTCCTGCCGCTGGCATCCCGTAACCTGGGTTTGGGTCCCGGTTGTGCCAGGCTTAGTTTCCTAATCTGTAGAATGGGGATCATGGTCGTACCTGTTTGCAGAAGGTAGTTGGGAGATGGAATGAGATATAAAGCATGTGAGCAGGTCAGTGGCACACAGAAGGGCACTTGACACACACAAGCTGCTGTTTTTACCGCCGAGAACTGTGTGAGGTCCTGGTTTGCAGATTTAGAATAAGCCTTCGCCCAGCGCGCATTGTGTATTTTTTACTTCCTGTCAGAAACATCACACATGATAAATTTGATAACCTGGACTATCTTTGCTGGGTAACAAAGATTTATGACTTCTGTTGTTTGCTGTTTGCGTTTCTCTTATGTCGCTTAAAAATTCTGCTTGGTCCTTGTAACATTTGACTAGAAGGTAAGCCCTTCTGAGATTGTGTCTTTCTCATCTGCACATCCCTAGAGCACCTTGCAGAAACACCTAGGAGACTGCAGGGTATGTACAGCCGGGGGTGTGAGTGTGTTTAAATAATGCATCCTGAGGGCAGAAAGGGAGTAGAGGACATTTGTGGGTTGGTGCCTGTGTATTAGAAGCAGCTGTTTGCATTTTCCTCTTAATAGCCCCTTTATAACATGATGGGTGATTATATATAACTATAATAATAAACAATATATATCCTATATATACATAGGATATATATAAATATTATCTTTTATACTCAATGAAGTAATTTGAGATAGATCTTCAACCCCTTTGCTAACTTGACCTTCTTTCCCTGGTATCTTACAACCTGATCTCAGCTCTCCTTCATTGCATCTGTTTGCACCCTATGTTAATGACCGTGGCATCACTCAAATAATGGTTAACCATGGTTGGACTGTTCTATATATATATATTTTAAAGATTTTTATTTATTTATTCATTTGAGACAGAGATATAGTGAGAGAGAGAGAGAACATGAGCAGGGAGAGAGGCAGAGGGAGTGGGAGAGGGAGAAGCAGGCTCCCTTCTGAGCCAGGAACCCCATGGGGGGCTCGATCCCAGGACCCTGAGATCATGACCTGAGCCGAAGGCAGACACTTAACCAACCATCTGAGCCACCCAGGCGCCCCTATTCTATATTTTTTAACATATATATGTAATATAATAATAATATATAACATGACATACTATATAACAAACTATATGAAAATGTAATAGAAATATATAGTATATAATAAGTATATTTATGTGATTGTCTTCTAATTTTCAAAATGCTTGGAGGTTAGTTGGTTTTTGAAAGCAATGTTAGCTTTTTTTTTAAAGGACAAGTAGTGTCATCCATTGGATCATACCGTATTCTCAATGTTCTGAGAATCATACCTATTCTCTGAGTATTCTCAGACCATGTCGACTGTCATTAATTCCCGCAGGCAACTTCAAAAAACTTAAACAAGTGTTTTCTTACTTGTGGATGGATGAACCTACACAAGCAAATTCATTCCTTTTTGTTCCCAAACCTTGTGCCTCCCGGAATTTTGAGGATGAGATGAGGCACCAAAATAAGTAGCTTCGGTGGAAATCCGAAATTGTCCATGACTTGCAAATGTGTGTGTGTGTGGGGAGGGTGGGTGTGGGTGGCCCAGCCTAGGGGGACTGGGGGATTCTTTTCACCAGGGCTTTGGTGAGGCTGCCCCATAGGGAAGAGAGTATTGTGTCAATAGTTTCTGAGTTGATTCGGGAAGCATTGTTGATGATTGAAATTGAAGAATTGTGAAGACAATTCATCTTGAGGAACAGAGAACATCGGGTGTGAGCCGGGCTGCTGGGGAGCAGACATTGACATACGGGCCGTCATCAAACTAATTGTTGTTTGAATTACCTGTTATGATCCGATGACAAATCTGCCTTGCTCCTGCCACTGGAGCAGAAAATGTAGCTTGAATTGGCGTGATGTTAGCAAGTGTAAACTGTACTTCAACAAGATGGATAAACCCAATTATGGGGCAGACCTGTAGAGAGAAAATCCATTTAAATCTCGTAATGTTAAGCAGAGCTGTGTTTAATTCATTTGGACCAATTTGGGAATGATGTATGAGTGTTGGTGAACATTAGTCAAAGCGGGGACCACCTGGGGGAAAGGGATGCGCCTGGGCTGCCGGCCGCCCCGGAGAGGCAGCTGGGGTGTCGGCTCCGGAGGCTGCCCTAATGGCAGGGGAAAGCAGAAATGACAAAACGATGTACTAAGTGCTGCTAGGAGAGCAGCGCAGTGTAAATGAACCAACAAGGAAAACATATGAAGCAGAAATGAAGGGGGTGTTTTCCCTAAATGCTGTTGACAGTCCAAAACATGAAGGAAATTTGAGGTTCTTCTTCTGTGTTTCCATCCCAGATAGCCTTCTGGGTTTTTCCAAGCGTTGTGACAGGAGGCCTAGGAAATGCTTTTTATTTTTGCTTAATGAGGATTGAAAAAGAGAGAGAGAGAGAGAGAGAGGAAAGGGGCAGCTACATTTAAACTGATAATCTTGGGGCATTTGATTCTCTATTGGAAAGCAGTTAAGAGGGGATGATTACTCTGAAATATATAGTATATAATATTATGCCTATTTGGAAGAGAGTTTGGAAGTTTTGTCTATTTAAATTTTTTTTTTTTTAATAGCTAGATAGTGGTGACCCAGCTTTGCATGTAGTAGGTGGTTAATATATACTGAATAAATGAATGAAAACATTGAACTTTGGAGAAGTAACTTTCAGGGCTAAATGCTGGTATTTCCCACACCTCAGACTCATGAGGATATGTAAGGACCTTAGGATCCAGTTTCATCGGATCACTTCCTGGGAGTTTGCATTCCCAGGAATTTTACAATTTTATGTGAAAAGTTATAATTTTACTTTCTATTACGGCTTCTCTATTCTTAGTTTTGCCAAGGGTGTTTTTAGAAGACTCTAGCTTTCTTTTATTTTGGAAGGAGCTGATAAAACCCCCTAACAAGTTGTTTGGTTTTTTCCTTTTGGCTTGGTCATTTTCTTTTTTTTTTCTTTTGTGGAATGGACTGGACTTGGAGACTTGGCTTGTTGAAAGGAGAATTTAAAGACTGGAGTGCACAAGGAACTTGGCAGTGGACCGCCAAGAAATTCATGGTTATGCACTTTTGCCCCCAGTGCCCATAAATCTAACCATTGGGAATGCTGGGTGTGAATGAAGGTTATAGCCCTGAGTTTTTCCCTGTAATTGGGGTACAGTTCATTGTATGGGCTTGTGGTGTACATTTAGCATCTACTTCAGGCCAATTCTTTTCTCCTAGAGGCAGATTTGTTAGGATTTTCCTCTCTGGCTCTATCCAGCTTTCAACTCAGTTGAAAAACCAATAAAGGGATGATAATAAGAAAAATTAAGACTTTCCTGTAATGGTTCAACACTGAATTCTGAGAATCTGAATATTCCAACCTAGTTTACCGGTAGAATCTAGGTAAAAAACATTTTGGGATAATTTAATCTACCCTTGGCAGAAAAACCACTAGCGCATTTAGCCCTCAATTTGACCTGCTTGATGGTCGACTTCCAGTTCAGAACAAGGAAGTAATGTGATTAAACTGGAACCTAGAGGAAACATTGAGATGTGCTTCTGAACCTGACGATCTTTGCTCTGAAAGAAGGAGCATCTCTTGTGGCCCACGGGTTTTATGGGGGCTCTGTCTGGTTTGGCTCGAAAGCAGTTGTCAGATTTATACTCCTGAGCTTGGGGTATAGACAATGTGAATTGAGCAGGCAGTGAATATGGGGATTTCTGGAGAACAGACTCTAAAGGAAAAGAAAGCATTCACCTTGTGGGTAGAATGACCTGTATGTGTTAGGGATAAATCTTTTCAGAGCCCTGGAGGGTTGCTTTCTTGATTAACTTGTTACCTTCTGGTATTATAGCAGAGCTGAAATCTTGCAAGGAATGTATGCAAAGAGGAATTTTTGTCCTTTTGAATTAGATCCTAAGAGGTAATAAACATATAGCAAAAGACCTAAATGAAATAGTTAGTATCAACTCTTTAGCTTAAAACAAATTATTTTCTGTAGAATTAAAAAAAAAATTAGCTTCCCTCTGGTATCAAGTTCTAGATAAGGGCTTTATTGATGTATGGAATCTATAAGACTCAATTCGGAAGTGTTTCAGGACTCACAAAGCTCTGAACTTAATTCTTATCCTTAAAATCAAAACCAAACCTCCCCTCTTCCCTCCTTCTGGTCTTCGGTTGCTTAGTTTTTATTCCATAATCCAGTGGCTTTTATTTCTTAATCATTGCTGAAGAAGCCAAGAGTTTCCCTGTTAATTCTAAAAAACTCATTGACCTACGGTATACAGACATTTTTCTTGAAAGAGAATCCAGAGGAAGGTTTGGAAATGCTTCTCAGCTAAAGGACATGTTTACCAAACTCCCAGTGTGCTTTATGCACCCTATTTTGTGTTTTTTAAAAAACTTGTCAGTGTTGTCACATTTTCATAATGGTGAGTGAAAGCAGATGACAAACGTCTCCCCACAGAAGGAAGACCTGCTTTGTGAAGCCATTTGTTTCTGAAGAGTTGGCACTCAGGGCTTGAATTCTCTAGTGAGGAAAAGACTTCAGTAATGTGGTAGTCTTTCCTTTCGAGAGGATTCTCCCCCTCACTACCCTCCCCCCGCCCCCAAAAAAGCAAAAAACAAAAAAACTGTGTTTTGCTTAGGTAGCTTTTCAGTTGGTTTACATTTGCCCCTTTATCTCCCGTCAGAAAATAAATGTTAATATACTTGTCATTCCTCCACAAACGTGCTACTGCTTGACCTGATTTTGTAATTTTAGGATAGTTTAGGAAAAAGCACCAAGAGAGTTGTTTTTGCAGATTGGGTTGGGTGTCCCTACCATCCCCGACTGTTATTTAATAGGAATAAGTGGAGATTTGTTTGGGGTTTCCGTCTTCCACCCTTCTTGGGGTTTTGGCCCAGATGATCCTCTGCAGGCCCCTGGTTTGCACTGTCAAGGAAGTAGCCCCACCGTGACTTACATGTGGCCAGGAACTGGTGATCTGACGTGGAGAAAGTATACACACAAACCCACACGCCACATGCAAAGCAGATATGGTTTTGATTTTGGCCTCCGTGGTTCTGTTATCATTTCTTTTTCCCTGTGAGTGGATTTTTATCTTTGGGTCTGACTTCTGCTTTGGTTCATGGTTTGTGGTTTGCATTTGCCATCATAGCTCATGAGTTTGGCTGCTTGGGAAGCCAAGTGGCCAGGGCTCCGGGCCCATGGGAAGTGTGAGGAGAAGGAGCCCGGGGACGGCATTCCCAAGGAGCATGGAGGTTGTAGATCTCTTGTGGTCGGATCCCTGGCGAGTCGCTGCAGAACCATTGTCATTGTTCTTGTCCTGGATCCTCAGCTGTCACATGCTCCCCCACCTGGGGTTTCTTCTCTCTCTTTCTGTGTTACTTACATAATGCCTCTAAGGACTATTTTGGAAACATCTAGACCAACTTGTGATTGATCTTCCTGTTCTGTGTATTTCCCCTGATTCCCTTGCTCTCCTCTCATCTCCTTTGGCAGGAAATATTTTTTTGCTCATTAACTACTTTCCAGGTCAGAATTTCCCCATAAAGTACAAACTTTTCTTTATTCCAGTATTTGATTTCCATCACTTTCTTCTTCTTCTTCTTCTTTTCTTTTCTTCTTTTTTTTTTTTACATAAAGCCCAAAAGTTTAAATTGGGCAAATTACTTAATTGCTGTGTGCCTCCGTTTCCTCATCTGTGAAAAATGGGCTTTAATAATAGGACTTGCCTGCTGGGTAGGTTATTGTGAGGTTACGGGAGAGGGGGTTAGCCCGGTGCCTGGTGTGGGAGGATGGTTTCGTGGTGTTATTCCTCTGACCAACAGGATGTCCTGGGAACCCACGCAGATGGGGACAGTTGGTCACCTCAACAACACCCTTACTCCACTCCTGCCAAGGTGACAAGGGGCCTGTCTTTTCTTGCTTTTCTTTCCTACCCCCCTCCGCCCTCCCCCTCCCAAAATAATCTGGTTTCTCCTGTGAGGGAGTGGGCTGAGAATCTGGAGGCCAGGGTACCTTTTGAGGCATGTTGGGGGAAAGAGTTTGTTGTGACATAATTTATTCCCCTGGGGAGGCCAGACAAAAATCTGTGGGGGAGACTGGACTCTGATGCTTCTGATGGGCATGAAATTAGTGACCGCAAGACAGGACTTTGTGGCCTTTTAATTGTAGTGTCTGCTCTCTCCTTTAGTCGCATTGCTATTGCTTAGAACTTCATTAAAAAAAATAGATTTAAAAGGCGTCCTCTTTGGTGTTTGAAAGGCAGAGGGCCGGCTCCTGGCTTGCAGACCTAATAACACTTCTTTCTCGATGAGGGAGTTTCTTCGGGCTGCTGTGGCTGTTGTTTGTCTGCATGGGTAATAAGCGTGGAACAGCCCCTCCTCCTCCAACTTGCCTCAAAGACGATCAGTGGGTTCCTGGGGCCGAGAGACCTTGGGAACCTGTGATTGGAAGCTCAGTGCCGGAGGAAAGCAGGACTCGTGGAAGAAAGGGCCATGTCTTTTTTTTAAAGATTTTATTTATTTATTTGGCAGAGAGAGGGAGCACAAGCAGGGGGAATGGGAGAGGGAGCAGCAGGCTTCCTGCCGACCAGGGAGCCCGATGTGGGGCTCGATCTCAGGACCCTGGGATCATGACCTGAGCCGCCCAAGCGCCCTGGAAGGGCCATGTCTGCAGGGGTGTCTATGTCCACCACTCCGGTCAGCTCACTGGGCCTTCCCGGGGGCGAGGGGGTGTCGCTCCCGGGCAAGAGATCAGCTCAGGCCGGTTCGCACTTAAACTTGGAGCTTGTGTTCAGCGATGTGTTCTCGGTGGTGCAGAAACGGCACTGATTTTCCCAATTGACTTGACGGCAGCCCTAGTATCTTTAACACCTCCTGGTTCCAGAAGGGACAGCCGGGACCTCTGTCATTTGCAGGAGGCTGAATGAAAACACAGTGCTTGGAGCTGGTCCCTGTTTATTGCCAGCTTTCTTGCGCTTTTCTGAGGGCAGCGTGCGAAGAGATGGAATATGATGTATGAGGAGTCGGAAAACAGTCTTCGTCAATGGACTTTTTTTACCCTCACTCCCCTGTTTGGCTTTGGGAGGGGTAAAACAATGGGCTGCCCTGATTACAACCCACCAGTCCTCCCTGCCTTTAAAAAAAAGGACTTGTATTTTAGCCTTCTTTGTTAATCAGAAAGCTTTGGTATTTTTGTTGGCATGGGCCAGACCTTGGTAGCTGTTCAGTGGCCTTAGGCTGTGGCAGGTGTTTACATTTTCGCTCCCCTTCGCGGCATTCGTGGGCATCCTGGCTGATGGTGTGGCTTTTGGCAAGAGCAGTGCTGTACCTTTTTAATTGGTTAGTTCCTCCAAGTGATGATTTATTCCACACCTATTAGAAATATCTTAATTTACTTTATCTAACAGTTTCCTCCCCCTTTTAGTCCTCCCCCCCACCCCCACCAACAAAACTATTTCCCCCAGGTAGCACTTGGCGAGACGAGACCTTTTTCTCTGGGGAGGACCTTGTCTTGGGGATGGCGGTGGGGAAGAATTAATTAAGGTTGAGGATGAAGCTTAATAATGACAGTTAGGGGCCCAGGAGCTCGGAACACTGCTAGGTCCGTCACTAAATTACCTGCTTGTAGACAGTGTACTCTCTGGGTCTCTGTGAAATGCCTCCACAGGATGTACGAAGTGGGGAGACCCATTAGCAGCCACGAAAGTGGCTGCATGGCTTTAACTTAATTTGGAGTTAAAAGTTTTTGCGGGCACAAGGAGGCCTTTTGGGATGATGGATTGGAGCCCTGGCACTGATGTTAGATGTACCCGGGCTGTCAAGTCACACCTATTTATCGCGTGTGGGACCTTGGCCCCACTTACTTAACCTCCCTGAGGCTCAGTTTTATCTGTAAAATGGGCATACAACCAGTCTCGGAGGATTAATTGGGATAACCTACAGGACCCCTCCAGCACAGTGGCGAGTGCGGAGTAAAGAGCGGCAGTGGTTCATTGTGTAGAAAGGGAGTGACATCCGTAATCCTAGCAAGTTGAAACTGTTGCTGGGTGTCCGTTTTGCTATTAGTGAAGGCAAGGGGACAGACGTTGTGGTTTTTGGTTTTATCTTCTCTGGTTAAATTTCTTCTTCTCAGAAGCAGTAAAAGATGAATCCTATTCTACTTGTCTGGTAGATAACGTAGTAAGACTGAAATGAGCTTCAGCATCCTTTCGTGGGAGGAAACACATTCGTTGCTACTCAGATTTTTAACTCATATTTTTAGCCATCCCCTCCCCCCAGCACATATATAAACACATACATTGATTTCTTTTTTTCTGGTATTACTACAAGGATCAGTTTCTTCTGGCCTCATTCCAGAAACAACATGCCTGTCTTTTTTCATTGTTGAGGAAAAACAGTCTGAAGGCACCATAATTCCTTAAATTGGATTTCAATTCTTGATCCCCTTATGTTCGGTAAACAGAGTGATCTATGAAACATCATTGTTGAGGAGCAAGAGGCTGGCAGCCTTGTATTTTTTTCCCCCATGACGGAAAGCACCTCCCGGGGTGAGACGGGGGGTGAGGTTCCCTGGAGGTGAATGCCCACCTTCATTTGGGATGAAGACATGAATCCCTTTCCAAAAAATACTAGTGAAAGCTGGGAGGGCTGCCTGTAAGTGAGCAGAGTTTAGGTTGGGAAGAAGCCCGTAGTGTGTGTGTGTGTGTGTGTGTGGGCGCGGGGGGGTGTGTAGTGCTTATTCACTCTGTTAGTGTCACAAGCAGCTGCCGCTTGAAAGCCTTGGGTTTCCTATATTCAAATCAAAGGCACCCAGAAGCAGAGATAAAGGGGACGGTGTGATCTTCAAAGATGAGGGAATAAAAAAAAGTAGTGGGGAATATTTTCTCGGTGATTCTGCTCCCCACCTTTTTAAAAGAAATATTAAGAGTGTCAGTGCTTTCTCTCGCTTGGTGGTTAGGCTCTGGTCAAGCCATGTAGCTTTGGGGCACAAGACTGATAACTTGCAGAAAGCAAAACGAAAACATCTTGGGCTGCTCCTGAGCTTGCTCGGGGAGTGAGTCAGTCAGTGTTTCTCGGGTTCTCTCTTCCTCTCTCTCGCCTTTCTTCCTTTCTTTGAGCTAGTTTCGCTCTGAGAGTACAGACTTGGCACCCACTCACCCAAGAACTGATTAGTTCCTAAAAGAAGCAGTAAGTTGATTGCTTACAGAGATGATGTAAGCTTTGCTCTGGGGTACATCAACTTGGATTTCTCATGCTTTATCTTATAAAGCCTAAATTAACAGCTGGTTTGGTTTGAGTTCTCCGGGATCTGACTAAGGGATTAGAGTCCATTCTCAAGTGAGTCAATCTAGTTTAATTTATTTCAGGTCTATCAAAAAAGATCAATCAAAGCTCTTTTGAAAGTAAAGCTATAATCGGCCTGCACACTTAGAAGTCACTGTTGCTGCACTTGGTGTTTCTCTCTGGTGGAGAAGTTCTCGGGCTGTGGTTAAGAGGATGTATTAGAGCATTTTCTTTGTACCTCCCTTTCTTGAGGCCTCCACTCCTCCTTGGGAAGATTTTGAGAAGCTGTCATGGTTGAGAACTCCGCCCAGGTGGGTGCCGCACTGACCCACTGCTTTTCTCTGGTGATGCTGGATCCCTGGTTTGGAAATTTCTAGTGTGGCATAATTTAATACCTGGACCTCAGCATTTCAGGTCCAGCCCATTTCACATCCCTGGTTTTGCTCTTGGGCTTTTTCTTGCAGAGATTGGTGGGTGAAGACCCACACCGAATTCTTTTTTCCAAAATGTCTACAAGCAAGGAATTATTCACATAGTTTGCAAAGCCAAGGTAATGCGTTACCAGCTATAGCTGATGTAGGGTTTTGTGAGCCCCGGAGGCTACAGCCTGAGTTGTCCATTTCTTTTGGGTTTCTCCTTTAAAAATACTTAATTGAGCATCTACTCATAGCTAAGAACTCTGCTGGATGTACATGATCTATCAAGAGAAATATCAAGAATAAGGAAGTGGTTAAGAGCTTGATTCTAGAGTCAGACAGACCCACCTTTGAATCCTAGCTTTACTACTTGGTGACTTTGTATGAGCTTGAGCAGGTGCTTCCCTAATTCTCTGTTTGCTTGTTGGTAAAATAGGCAGAATAAAAATAACTCCTCCAAAGGATTGTTACAATAATGACATGAATGATACTATATCTTTTCCTTTTTTAAAATTTTTTTATTTTTTATGAAAAACCACTTTAGGGGAGATACCAGGAAGCCGAAGCGATTTCCCCCCAAATGCATCACACAGCATTAAATATTTATATGGGGTCTGTAATGTGTCCACTGCTCTGGGGATGCTTAGGTACGATGACATAGTCCCTACCCTGTAGGAACGTACAGTCTGTGGGGAAGAGAAAATACTTAGCAGACAAGGGTGTCCAGAACTATGAATCCCTCTGTCTTATGTGCCACTCAGCTTGGTCAAAGGGCTGCTTTTTTTGTCTTTCTTCCATTTGACTGAATGAAAACATAGTGGGTCACTCTTCATCTGCCTTCCATTAATGGTTCCTGTAGGCTGCTCACCCTCTGCTACTCTCCACCTCCTCCAGGTCCACCAGGTTTGAACCTTAGCATTATTACTGGTGCAAATGTGAGTCTAGCCTCCGTTCTTCCAGCTCTGAAACCGGACTGGCATTATTCCATGGCCTGTGTGTCAAGGATGAGGAATACCTCATTTTGAAGGTATTCTTGTGGATCTGTTCTGTGTGGGGACTCATGCTTTGTTTATTTAGCATCACTGCTCCAGAAAGAACCTTGATATTAGTAGCAAAAGAAAAAAAAGATTAGAGGTTGTTTCTTGGGCTCTTGCTATGTGCCAGTTTCTAGAACATTCTATAGATTTGTAAACCTATTGGCCACAGCAACTTTCTATATCATCCCCATTATACAGCTGAGGAGACTGAAGAATGTTAGGGAACTTGCCCAAGGGTACATGGCTGTGGCCGTCCCAGGGTTTGAATCTGGGCTTTGCCTGATGCTAGGACCCTGTCCTGCTCTACGCTTACTGTATTGATGTGGAACAAGGAGCCTGCTGTTGGGAATCTAGTTGGGTATCTCTGTGAAAATTCTAACATGGCCGTGGAGGGCAAATCAGAATCCTTTTGCAGGTGAGTGGTTGGGTGTGGGTACCTGTGTCTCCCTCTAAAAGGAGAGCCTCTTTTTCCTTCCATGGTCCAGGTCCAGCGGATACCTGGATCTGGGCCTCTCTGGAATTTCTGCCTGGTGTGAGTGGCTGAGGCCTTGCTCGTGAACCCGCGGGACACCGGGGAAGAGTCAGCAACCTCACATGTGGCTCTCCTTCGCAACCTCTCCTTCCTGTCTCTGCCTCTGGGGTTAACCATTAAAAAAAAAATAGCCACAGCACTTTTAGAAAGTCACATGCTGGGTTTCTATATGTCTTCGAAACTGTCCTAATTCATTTTCCCCTTTACTCTTACTGGAGTAGAGAGAGGAAAAAAAATGGATAGTCAATGCTAATAATTGTGGCATGTAATGTAATTGGAAGTGTTTCATTGCCATGCTCATGAGAGTTTCCGGCTTCGTCTTCGGGCTTGGATGTAGCACTAGACTTGCCTTGAGTGTCTTGTGCAAGCCTTTGATGCAGGTAGACCATATTATAAATAGGCGCGTTGCTATGGTGAGGATGGCAGTCCTTGCTTGCTGTGGGTAACCTTTTCTACCTTCTCGGACACTGTTTTAAAACACAGCAGTGTGATAGCATTTCGTTTAATTTGAACCGAGGTGGGGTGGATGAATCGGGAGATTGTGGTCTAAAATATTTTTTGGAGATGTTGTTTTGGGGTTTTCTGCTCACCTGGTGCTGTGGAATATTTTGCAGATTGGGCTTTCTCGTTATTTATTTAGGAATATGTTTTCTAATGGCTGGGGTGGGGGATGGTGGTGGGCAGAAGGCTGGGCTTTCTTCTCTTCCCCCTCCTTCCTTCCCTGAGCATTTCTGCGAATTTGTTGGCTTTGATGCCCAGCAGCTCATACAGTGAAATAGAAGGTTCAGGTTGGCATGATGCAGAAATGATTATTCCTGGTAGTGTGTTCCTATTACTGTTAATAATATAAAGACAATTGCCTGCCTCTCAAGACTCCTGCACATGGCTAACAGAGAGTTATTTCTCCACGGAATCAGACACATCGCGATGGGGGACCGGAGTGTTTTATTAATGGTTGTCCTGCAGATCCCCAGGGTAACTCAGATGAGACATGGATTTATTTATTTTTTTCCTCTTGCTTGAAGGGTAACTTTTAATTACATCCATCAAATGTCAGCGCAGTTCAGGTTTGCAAAATTCATTTCTCCCACCTTTCCCCCACCATACATCCCCATCCGTTAAATTTTTGGGCAGATATACAATCTCAGGATCCAAAGGGATGTTAAAAATGAACTCCTCAGCTTCCTATACTTCTTTATGTCTCCAAGTCTCTTTCTCACCTTTAAAATGGGAATAATATTCCATACTCATCTCAGTGGGTAGTTTTGAGCACCAAAAGGGACCTAGTTTGATGGAAGCCCTCTGGGGAAAACAGTGTTACTAGACGGGTTTTAATTTGAGACTGTTCACTGTCTTTTGGTCCAACGTCTGAACCCTCTGTTTTTATAGCTCAAAGCTGCCTTAACCTTCTTATAACTCTCCCATCAAGGTGAGCTCTGTGGCCTTCCTCAGGTTCTGGATTCCTTCTTGCCAGGGTAGAGATTGTATGTCCAATTGGGGATCCCAGAGCTGTGGCCACCTGGCTAATCTCAGCACCCAGTGGGAACTCAGTTTCCCTCTCTGGGAAGTGGGGATGCTACAGAGATCTTGGTAGTGGTTTACCCATCCCTGCCTTCAGTATGAGGATGTAGCTCAGGCTCCTAGGTGGTTCAGAAAGCAGGGCACTCCTCCCCTGGGGTAAGAAGAACCACAAGGTGTGTCTCTCCCATTGCCAAGGGCGCTCAGGCTGAGCTACCACTGTAGGGACTGTGATCTCTCTTTGGGGTGGTCCCTGGCACCCAGCCAGGGCTGCGTTGCATCTGGAGCAGAGACGGGGTGGGTTGCCTTGGTGGCGAAGGCCTCTTGTCAGGCTAGTCAGCCATGGCGAACTTCCCCTTCTTTGTGCTGGTTAGAAGGAGAAGGGCTTGCTGTGGTCAGCTGGCCTCCAGCTCTCTGCCTCCTGGCCCCACGCTTGGGAGCCTATGGATTCTGCCTCTGGTTCCCAAGGACACCTCACCCTGAAAGTGGAGTAAGCCACCCGACAGAGGGGGTGGCAGGGCCGTGGAGGCCGGCACTGTGCCGAAAGCAGAGCCGTGTGTATACCTCAGGATGGGCTGGCCTATGTATTTATTTAGAAGTATTTCTAGAGGGTCACCTCACTGGCTAAGAAGCGTGTCTGAACAAGAGCCCTGTTGTTCATTTGGGCCCTGTTGCTCCGGTAGGATGCAGACTCAGGCGGCCTGTTGGTCAGGCCTTGGACTCAGGGTGCAGCGAGGCCCGGGGGGCGGGGCCCGACTCCCTCCTGGCTGCCCGCTGCCAAGTCCAGGGAAAGGCTGCCCATCCGTCCCCGCGGGCAGTGTGATTGGGCAACCTGGGGACCAGAGAATGCACGTCGGTGGCATGGATTCCATTCCACACACCGCCCTCGCCTCCTCTCCCCAGCCCTGGGAGGGAAACATGCCCTCCGGGAGACACCCAAACCTGACAAAGAGACCTTTGTTGGAGCTGGAGGTGAGAATCTGTGGGCGTTGGGATTCCTGGGTTCGAGTTCCAGCTCCCTGCCAATCGCCTGGGTGCTGGGCTAACATTTCTGGAATCAAAAGGAGTGCAGCCTGCCCAACAAGGCCTGTGGGAGCTAGATGCTGCTGGGCGTGAAGATGGCATTGTCTTTGCCAAAGGCTTTGAGCCCCTGGGAGGAGAGAGGGAGTCCTAGGGTGCCGAAGGGAAAGGCTTGGAGCATCTTGAGCCGGACTCCAGGCTTCTGTTATGGCCCCCGGAGGCCTCTCCTGAAGAATAAACTTGTGAGTTGATCCCTTTCTGAGATTCTGGAATAAAGCTTGTTACTTTGTTACATTATTAGTGTTTCCCAGACTTACCTGATCAGGGAACTCTCACCTTGCTAAAAACTGAGATTTATCAGGTGTCCCTTCCCCACCCCATTTACTGAAGCAGGATCTTCTGGGGTGGGACCTGGGAAGGGGTCTTGATTAACACACTTGTAAAAACGGTTTTTGCCACGTATGGTCTCCTGCTTAATGCCCTGCATTGGGCCTCGAACCTCGATGGTGAGGTTCCCCCGGGTACGCCTGGACTTGAAAGTCATCCCACTGAGCACTTAGCACATGGTGTTGGCACACGGGGGCCCAGCAGAAATCAACACCCACTTCTTCCCAAGCTGTTGTGAGTAAAACCTCAGATTCTTTTTGAAAGCAATAGCTCTGCTGAGTTATTTACAAACCATACAGTTCTCTCACTTAGAGTGTGCAATTTAGTGATTTTTAGTTATATTCACAGAGTTGTGTGATCATCAACACTAATTCCAGAATGTTTTCATCCCACCCAAAAATAAACCCTGTGCCCGTTAGCAGTCACTCCTCATTTTCCCCTCCCCTGAGTTCCTGGCAATCGCTATAGATTTGCCTATTCTTGACATTTCATATATGTGGAATTGTAAGATATATGGCTTTCTGTGTCTGGCCTTTCACTTAGCATGATGTTTTCAAGGTTCATCCGTGTTTTAGCATGTGTCAATTCTTCATTCCTTATTATGACCAAATAATGTTCCATCATATGGATATAGCACATTTTGTTTATTAATCATTCATAAGTTTTTGTGTGGACTCTATTTTCATTGATCCTGGGTGTATACCAATGAGTGGAATCGCTGAGTCATATGATAACTGTGTTTAACTTTTTGAGGGACTGCCAAACTTAAAACCTTGGATTCTGTGATGTGCCAGTTGTCTTGGGCAAGACAGCAAAATGTGACTTTTGTTTGCCAGAGACAGTATAAAGATTGCCCACTAAAAAAGTGGTCGTGTTAAACCTCCTTCTGTTCTCCGTGTTGTTTGGATGGACACCCATCAGTTACATTCCCGTAGCCTAGGGGTTCTTGACACTGGCCAAATGGATACAGCCACCTGGGAGTATCCATTTGGCCTCATCTCTAGGAAACTTCATCTCTAGGCCGGTTAAATCACAATCTAGCTACTGGAGTTTGGATCTGATTTTTCATGAATTGGTGCGCCTATTTCTCTCCTCCTTTTCCCCAGGGGTGAGGAGGAAAGGCAGAGATGGGGTTGGTCATGCCGATCAGAAAGAATCTAGGAAAGATCACAAAGCTCGAGGAACCCTGGATTGCTCAGTGGGTGTAACTGGGAACCTGGGACTTGGACAGGTGAGTGGGAGGAGCTTATGAGAAGGCAGGCTTGTAGCTGGGGTGCCAGAGGAGAATCCCCCAATCTAGGCAAAATTTGGCTCTAACTTTTTTTCAAGCTGAAGAACGTAATTTACCCACAGAGAGGCAGTTGCTGAGAGATTTGTTGGTCCCGACAGTGGTTGGAGTTTGATTGTTGTTCTGTGGTTGTCTTCCTGCCTCAGGGATGTGAGGGAGCACCCCCTCTCCTGACAGGCTTCCCTCTTTGACCGCAGGGAACACGACTCACCAGGGATGGGGAGACTCTGTCTGCACTGGTTTTTACCAAGTACCAGTGTGACCTTCTTGGGTGTATTACCACACTCCAGGCAGCTCAGGAGGGATTGATCTAGAAGGACTGTTCCCCTGTGCCATTCTGCGGTTCAGATTGTCTTCTCCTAAACCCACTGCAGCCTGGTATTTGGTTAAATTGGCTTAAATACCACTCCCTCAGAGACTCCCTCTCTGAGACCTCTTCCTCCTCAGAGATACTTGTTCCACTCGTGTCTGCCCATTGGTTTCCTCGAGCGTGGTAGGACACACACGCACCCTGGCATCTTCCTTTTGCTGTCACTTCCCCCCTCTTGGATGTTAGCTCTGTGAGGGTAGGGACCCTCACTGTCTAGTAGCTCCAGAAATATCTGTGAGTAAATGAGTTATTGAATCTTTACCTCAAATGTCCATTGACTGTAGCAATGTAGCTTTGAGCCTCTAGGAGCTGAGATTCTTATTTTTTCTCCCCATTTAATAAATCATATTCAAGAAGAATTAATAATAGTTAACGTTTAATGAAAACTTTGTGCCCAGCATGGGGCTAAGGACTTTATATTATGACCTCATTTATACTTCATAGCCATCCTATGAGGGTAGGCATTCATTTACAGAGATTCCCGTTCTGCAGATCAGGAAGCAGACCAGTATGGGGTGCAGGATGGAGTCGGACCCTGGCCAGCCCTGTTCCAGAGCCCATAATACTCTGTTGTCCCCAGTGGATGAATCAGCAAATAAAAAGAATCCTGCCCATTGGAAAAAAATAACATTTAGGGAGGAGGATGGTGACCCTTTTGGATATGGCAGTCAAAATGAATCGGACCCCCTGGCAAAGGTATCTGTCATGAACCAAGAGAAAGATTCTGATTTTAGAGATTCCCAGGGTGATCCTGCTTTGGTTTTTGCCTGAAACCCAGAAAGGGTTTCATAAAAGAGGCAATATGGTGGTCTGAGTGCCTACAATACTAAAGGAGGCAGCTCTCTGGCCAGAGCCAATGCGTCAGGCCATGAAGGGATACCGAGGCTCTGAAAGGTTGTCCTCACTGTTGACTGCTGCCCCAGACCATAGTGGTGGCCACAGAAACCAGTGGCCTCACTAGTGATCTTCATCTAGCAAGGCCACAAGGCCACCGTTGCCCACTCTCTCCTTTCTGGGCTGGTTTCTGGGGAGCACTGGGCTTTTGGGCCAGCACTGAGCCAGTGTAAAGCCAGCAGGCCGATGGCGTGTGTGTTAAGTGCCAAGTTAGACCCATCTAGCTGCAAGGGGACCCCAGTTTCAGTCAGCCTCTTTGTTTTCAGATCAGGGAACTGAGAGGGGTGAAGGTCAGAGCTTCTTTGAGACTGAGCCGGGGCTGGGGTCCAGGGTTCCAGAGGTTCCATATTTGCAGATTTGGAGGACGTTCCAAGGGTGTTCTCTCTTCTGAGACTGTGGGGAGACCCTGTGTTCCTGAGAGATGTTAGAATTTAGCTTGGGGAGAGAGAAAACAGAAAAGGTGAAGTTCATGCCCTGCCATGATTGTGGGGAGTGCCGGTGAGGAGCTAGCTGAGCTGAAATCCGGGTGGTTCCAGAGAGTTTAGTGAGGCTCCTGCTCAGGTATCCTTTTCCTCAAAAAATAACAAAACAATGGGTTTCCGAAGGGATCTTGAAAAATGTTTGCTGTGGGTTTTGTGGTGACATGATATGGTTAATTGGGTCATTTCCTCCCCTCCTGCCCACTCTTAGCTTTAGCTCCTAGAAGTCTTGGAGAATCAGCTAGAGCTGGTAGACTAGTTCTCAACTTGGAGGACACCTGAATCTAGCTGGGGTAGGTTGGTTTAGACAGACCACAGGTCCATTAGCATTTGAAAAAGCAAGTGGAAAAACTGTGCTGGTTTTGATTTGGGTCCTGAAGGTTTGTCTTGAAATTTCAAGTAACATGAAGGGAGGATTTGAAAGGTTTGTTCATCCAAAGGGCAGTGGGCAGAAGGCTGAGAGGCATCAGGCTGTGGGATTTGCTGTGACAGGACACTGATGCCATCTGTTGATGGTCACTTTGCTGTCACCCAGAGGCCAAAAGGGAGCAAGAGACCCATGGGTCTCCCGGGCAGAGAGCTGTAGGGCTGCCTACACTCCTGTCCCCAGGGAGAGTGGGTCAGGGACAGGGGAGTGCATTGGCTGGTGAAGTGGTTGTGCTTGCAGAGTTTGTCCTGGTCTCGTCACCCTGTCCTGCCTCTAGGGATTTCCTTCTGAGGACTGGGATCGAGCCCAACGAGATTCCATATTGGTTTTCTTTCCATCGACTCTGGGGTGTCATGTTGGGACCCAGTCCCATTCCTCATGGACTCCAGTGCTGCTCTGGGTGGTCAGGGGTGTCCGCTATGGCTGAGCAACTTTGTCCGTGACCTTGTATTGTAATCTAATGATACCCGGCACACTCCCCACACATGCTTGTTCAGACGTCCTGTAGATTGCAACCCCCTACAGAGGAGATGGCTCATCCATCAGTTGCCTTGACAGTTAAAAAAAAGGGGGGGGGTGGTTGATGACATTCCTGATTTACTCTAGATGATGTGGAGAGTAGTGGGATGGGGGATGAGGTGAGGTATGGGAATCGCTGTGGCTCGGGACCCCAGAGCCCAGGTTCTTTTCTTACTCAGTCACTTTCTGGTTGTACAAACCAGGACCTTCCTTCTGGACTGTTTCCTCTTTGTAAATTGAATTGGACTGTAGCAAACATGTCTTATGTGAAATAAGAAGACCCGCCCCCTTTTTTAGGTAGACATGGGTTTTATCGGAGGTTAGCCTCTGTAACAGGAAAAGGGGGGAGAGCAGGGTTGAGCAGGGGTGGCATCAGATGGCAGTGCAAATACGAGAAAGTGTCTGCCAGCCCAATGAATTCTCATTTTTATTTTATTTTATTTTATATTTTATTTATTTATTTTTCAAAGATTTTTATTTATCTGACAGAGACACAGTGAGAGAGAGAACACAAGCAGGGGGAGTGGGAGAGGCAGAAGCAGGCTTCCTGCGGAACAGGGAGCCTGATGCAGGGCTCAATCCCAGGACCCTGGGATCATGACCTGGGCTGAAGGCAGATACTTAATGACTGAGACACCCAGGCGCCCCTGGAATTCTCATTTTTAAATGGTGAAGATTGCGCAGACTGTCCCTGTATCAGAACTTAAAACAACTGTTATTTACTGCATGGTTACCAAGCAAAGCACTTTATAGACATTATGCAATTTAATTACAGTGTGAGGCAGGCTCCTTTTCTGGAGGAGGGAACACTGACACAGGAAAGGAAAGTAACTTGTTCAAAGTCACACAGCGTGGAAGGGGTTAGAAGCCTGAGCACTCAACCTGTCACTTCTCCTCTCATCAGTATACATTTAAAAAACATTTTTAAAGAGATTTATTTATTAGAGAGAGAGAGAGCACACACACATGCGCAAGCCGGTGGGGGAGGACAGAGGGAGAGAATCTCCACCTGGCTTCCTGCTGAACACGGAGCCTGATGCGGAGCTCAATCTCACAACGCTGAGATCTGGACCTGAGTCGAATTAAGAGTCGGACGCTTAACTGATGGAGCCACCCTGGGGCCCTGAATCATCAGTATATATTTATACACTGTATTTGCCTACTGGGAACAATATGCGGTAACCAGAAGTGCTAAGACTTGGGTAATGCTTTTGCATGGCTTTGTGTTTTTATGAGTCATCACAACATCTACATCAAATTAAGAGACCGTGTTCTGCAGTCCGAGGGGTGTTTTTTCCATGTCCACTCCATCAGTATCGCTCGTGGATGGATTTTGGGCCTTCTGAAGGGATGCCGTGTCTTCAGCAGGCCTTCTCTGTTTGCATGAGACTTTCCAGTTTATGGGTTTTGTTTTTGTTTTTGTTTTTTCCTCAGGAGGACCCTGAGTGTCCAGGCCCGTGTAACAGACCAGTTGAAATGGTCCTATATTGTCTGTGTGTCCTGTGGCTGAGAGGGCCCATCCCTGATGGTGGGAGAGGCGGGTGGGCGCCTCGTGGCACACTCGGTGTTGTACCTGAAGGAGTCTGTACGCTGCCGAGGTCCTTCTGGTGGGGTTCTGAGCCCCTGTTACTGTATAATACTGTCTTAGCTTGGCGCCTGCCTTCTCGGGAGCTGTTGGCATTATATAGGCACCATGTCCGTTTGCTTCCTGGGAGGAGGGGGTGAGGTCTTCTGAGGATTTGCAGACGGCTACATGGCGTTGCTGGGTAATTCTTCTCATGGTCTGGATGGAAAGTGGAATACACTGAAATTTCAGTTACTCATCACAGAAGTGAATACGTGTGTAGAAGATGATCCTGGCCTAAGGATTTCCTGCTGGTAGGACTTGCTGCTTCCTAATGGGTGTTGCCTGTAGATCCCAGAAACTGTGGGGATCCTGGGAAAGCCCAAACAATATGTAGTCTTTCTGATAAATATCTCTGTCTACCTTATGTTGAACTGGAAAGGTATGCAGACTGGACTCAGGAGACCCGGGGCCTCATCCTGGCTATTTGATATACTCCCCCAGAGCCCATTTTCTCTTCTGTAAGATGAAGTAGGGAGCAGCCCATCACCATGTATGTTCTCTGGCATGCTAGCCCTTGGAGTTGCCTCCACAAGGACTGTGGCCAAGTAGTTCTGGGGGATGTTGCATAAGCATAAGATGCTCACAGGAAGGTCTGAGAAGGCCTTTAGGTAAAGAGAACCCGGGCAGCCCTTTGTAGGGCTGAACAGCACGCTCTGGGGAAATGTGGGATTAGATGGTGCTTGAGCGGCCCTTCCAGATCTCGGATCTCCGTCTGTGACAGTTCACCAGCACCTGCTCCGTCAAGAGATGGTCACCATGGTGGGAGCGTGAGCTGCGGTAGAGAGGGATGAGTGTTTGTGGGATTCACTGCCCAGGGCCCATGGCAACCAGGCTCTGGAGGGAGGAAGGGAAGTCGAGCGTGACCTGGCTGGGGGCATGAGAGTGTTGGCAAGGACAAGTGCACAGGCGTGTATGGAAGGGAGTTTGTCCCCGTCTGGCCAGTGTCTTCTTTGCAGAAGTGAGCAATCTGTAGGTCCACATAGGCAGATGGACTTGCCTAAGATCACGCAGCTAGCCAGTGGCCCAGATTTGATGAATAACTCAGAACAGGACACCAGAGCTGTTTAATCTGCCAAATGGGGCTAGGATGATGTCTTTTCTGGACAGCGTAAGCAATGATGTTTGCTCAGGATGGCCTTTGACAGTGCTCTTGTTGTCCGACTACTGGCAAACCGTCTTTTGGGCCCGGAGGGGAGGGCAACAAATCCTGACTCTGGTAGAAGATTCGGAATACATGAGCACATCACATGGGTACCTTGGCCCGTGCGATCCATGGCTGCAAATTTACCGCATTGCCTTTGGTTGGACAGGCACCTTTATTTTTCTGTTTCTGGGTATTTGATGTGGTTGGGTCATATTTCTCTCTTCCAAATTCCCTCTCTGTTCTCTGCCTCCACCCCTCAGCCCTCCACTGAGCCAGTGAGCCACAGCCTCTAAGGATTCTGCTTCACCTTTAACTATGTGCGAACTGGGCTTTGACAAACCCGATTTAACTGGGTATTTTTGGAAGGCTCTGAAGGAACGCAGAGCACTCCGGAGGGCAGGCCTCGTGTCAGGAAGGTTTCCTGCAACCTGTGCATACAGGGACATACCCTCCTCAACCAGCCCTTAGCTGGGGGGCGGAATGTGTTGGCTGGGAGGGGAGGGGAGCCACGGAAGGTTCGAGAACTCCAGGTTCTCCTGTCTTTGGATGCTTTGTGTGAAAGTGAGGCCTGAAACTTTTATCACCACTGCTACAGGTGAAAGACTTTCATTTGGCTGTGCTGGTCCAACAAAGACTATTTTATTTATGTGTTTCCAAGCCCTTAAAAATTCTTTTAGGGCACATCAGTGGGGAGTTAATAGAAACTTTGAAATAAGAAAAATGCCTGCAGGGTAAGTAGAACCCCAGCCAGCTGGCTCTGAGCTTGCTGTGTGCTGTTAGCTGGGAGGTTGGTTCTCCAAGAAGTGGCTGGTAGACAGGTTACGGAGCTCAGTTTTTCTCTCCAACGCCATCGTTTTCAATGATTAAGTGAGGGTTTTATCTTTTCCTTCTTTGAGTGCAGAGGGAGGACTACTCTAAACTTTTCTCTCGGCATGTTAAGTCCTGGAGGGATCTTCTAACCTTTCTGGTTTGTGCCACAAAGAAAGCTAGGTGGGTTGTGTGTGTGTTTGTGTGTGTGTGTGTGTGTAAGAGATGGCTGGTATGAGGCTCCTCTTCCTCCCCCCTCAACCCTGAACAAAATCACTCTCAGTGATACTGGTTGTTTTTATTGTCTTCTGAGTGTTGAGTTTAAATTTAAACAGAGGACATGTGAATCTAAGCCAGGCATCACTAAGATTGTTTGTTTTCCCGCAAAGTAATTTCCTAAAGAATTAAATACGCCTTTGTAACTCGACATGGCATTGTTTCCATTTATTGGCATAGGTGGGAGGTGCTTTGGGGTCTGAACCCAGCTGCTGAGAGGTGAGGAGACTTGAGGCAAGTCCCAGCAGCTCTCTGGGCCTCAGTTTCTTCATCTGTAACCTGGCACGATAATACCAGCGCTTGTGGGTGGTTAGAATTAAGTGGAGTGACAGGTTGCATCCTCCAGCTCCTGTTGGCAGGAAGAGAAAGCTGTAACTTAGGAAACCTATCAGTTGTATTCAGCTTTGTATGGGGCCCGGGACAATACCAAGGTGAAGACTTTAGACCCGGGTGTTTTCGGTTCAGTGAACTGGTCCTGGAGCGTCCGTTCTGTGCGGTGTGAGCTGGTCACCAAGGTGGCTGGCTGGGGGCTTGGCTTCTCTGTTCTCTGGGTCCGCCGGGTCCAAATTGCTTAGCTCAGCGGGTTTTCAAAGGGAGGTGATCTTGGTCCCCAGGGGGTATTTGGCATTGTCTGGCAACTTCTAGGATTATCACTTCTTGGGGGTGCTACTGGCATCTAGTGGGCAGAGGCCAGGGATACTGCTAACCATCCTCCCAATACACAAGACAGACCCCTACAACAAAGACTGCTCCAGCCCAAAGCATCAGTGGTGCCGAGGTTGAGAAACCCTGGTTGCGTGTCTGGGGCGTGTGTGTTTCTGTGTTTGCTCAAGGGAACTTAGCCATGCCACCCCATGTGGGGAATGCCCATCTGTGCCCCAGTCCTGGTGTTGGTTGATGGCAGCGTCCGGATTTAAGTAGGTCCCTGAGTGGCCTTTAGACCCAATAGGAAAAAGAATTTAATGTGATTTATTTAGAGGTTCTATTAAATTGTCGTCACTTCTGCTTTGAGACTTTCTCTTCAAAAAACTACAGTAAAACACAAAAGGTAATAAAAATCACATTATCCCTCCACTTTTTCGTGGAGGGGGTCGTATTGAAGAAGTCGGAATTCCTCACCTCTTCAGATGTAACTGCTTCCAACAATTTGATATGTCTGTAGATTCTGCTTATCTTTAAATTTTACTTTAGAGTGTGTGTTCTGATATATATGAGAATATATATTGTATATATGAATATATTCTTATATATTACACACTCATATATATATGAGTAAGTATAGCAAGAAATTAATTTCGGAATCTCCAACGATCAGAGACTTACGTAATAACCAAAGGCAGCCCCGATTATGTATATGGGCAAAGCATTTGCGAACAGTGTCTCCTTTGTGTAGCATACAAACAAGCTTTTCTTTGACATTGGACGTGCAAGTAGGCCTTCTCCAATAAGGGCCTCTCTCTATCCCTCCCACCTTTGAGCAAACATTAGTTATTGTGGCTGATATGTGATCAGGTCTTGATTTGGGGCTTCTTTTTGATGCTCCGTCTTTGTGGGCTCTCACCCACGTGCCCCTAGAGATCCTTCGGCTGTCAGCGGCTTTGTTTGCCAACCACCCATGTGGTGTCAGTAGCATCTGCTTTGTGGCGAGCTGTCCCCAGAGCCCCAGCATGGCCATGACTAGAATTGGGTGTCTCCTGGATCCACTTTTGGACTCAGAAATAATGGCTGTGCTCTGTTCCCCCCTCCCCTCCCTGACCCCCTTTCCCAGCCTGAACCATTTTGAGCTTTGTTTCTAGGAACTTACCAAGTGTTTTATGGACGAGCTGGGGTGGGGTGGGGGAAGGAACTCATCTGAGGTAACCGCCTTTGTGCCAGCCACTCAGCCCCCTCATTGTTCCTTTGAGGCCAGGAGATGGGATTCTCATTCAACAGGTGAGGACTCTGACTGTGGCTTCTGTTGGGGAACTTGTTTGAGATTCCCCAGGCAGCAAGTGTCAATGCCAGGATTTGACTCAAATCCCGAGACCTCATATGGCGGTAGACCAGCACTTTTCCATGGCTCTGAGCTTGACAGCAGAAGCTGAAGCTGGAGGCTGCACCTGTCCCCAGGCAACAGGGGCCGGGGACATGTGCTTTCTCTGTGGAGAATGCGGGAATGGACACATTCAGAGAGGCACGTTAGGTGTCCTTGGGGCTGAAAGAATGAAGTGAAGCCTGGAATTGGGACTTCACGGATTGAAGAAACGGAGTTGGAGAGAGGGGACATTGATTGCCCTAAACCAATCATTTAGTTGGGACTTCCTGAATGAGAAGAGACGTGGGGTTCCTCGAGAGCATGGGGAGTGCCAGGGAGTGGGGAAGGCTCTGGGGTGGGGCGCTGTTGGGGCGGGCAGTCCCGTGTGAGCCACTGTGGTGGGAGAGTGAGGGAGTCGAGTGGGGGAGGAAGGGGAGGATTAGACCCCGGATGGTGTCCTGAGCCTCCCAGACTCCAGATGAACCATGGTAGTGTTTTAGGGAGCTGTGAAGATGCTGCAGGGGAGTGCGGAAGTGAGAGTTTAAACAGATTCACTAGCTGCTCCTTCCCTGTGAGAATGTGTCTTCAGTGGATAGTGGTCCTTCAGGGTCCTGTGGTCTTTATTCAGACTGAGAGATGATAGGGCCCAGGTATATCACAAATTGGAAATGGGGCAGGAAGACGTTTTGTAGCAGGCCTTCCTTGTCTGGAATTGGGATGGCATTTTTCTCCTCCCAGCTGTGACTCACCATGAGTTTTCAGACAATTAATATGACCTGCCCCACATACTGAGTGGAAGTGGACTTCTGGGTGTGGACGTCTTTGCCCAGTTCCACTTTCAAACCCTCTTTTTTTTTTTAATTAATTTTTTTTTGAGGGAGTGCGCGTGTGCGCAATAGTGGGGGGGGGGTTGGGGCAGAGGGAGAGAGAATCTCAAGCAGGCTCCACGCTCAGCACAGGGCCCGATGTGGGGCTTGATCTCAGGGCCCTGAGATCATGATCTGAGCCGAAACCAGGAGTCGGACGCTTCACCGACTGAACTACCCAGGTGCCTCTCAAACCATCTATTTGATCCCTGGCTGTGTCTTCCGTGTAAGCCTGCTATGGTAGTCATGGCCGTGTAGGGGAATGGGGGCCTTTGTTTTATGATGTTCAGACCTGAGACACATTACCTGACACCTAGTGGGTATTGTGCCAAAGATGGATGGATGAATGAATGGATGGATGGACGAATGAATGAATGAACGAGGTTCTTGGTGCTCAAGGCAGTCCTCTAGATTGACATGCCATTTGGTCATTTTGATGGTGTGTTGTGCCCATGTGATTGGCAGGAGTCTTCTATCCAGGTAGCATGTTTCGGGTTTTGCCGGGAGGAAGGTTGGTTCTGAGAGGATGGGGTGGGGGGCTCAGGCCTGTCTGTGGCACTAGTTGGCAGGGGCACTGTGGAGAGGCTCTCCAGCTCAGTGGGCTTTAATCAAGCTGAAACTGCCTGAATTCGAAGTTGTTTGCTCCTCTGAGGTTCATCGTTGGGGCTGCACTCTGGCTTGTGGAATGCTCCCACCCTCTGCTGACCCTCTAGCAGAGAGCAGCGGCTCCTAAAGTGCCCTGAACTGCCCGTGGTTCTCACACTCCCTCCCTTGCCATGGGATGGCAAGGCTGCTTTTTCGCCCTGAGTGGTGAGGCTTGCTCCCAAGAGGTGGTCTGCAAAGGGGACGGGCCGGGGGGAAGCCGGAGGAAGCAATCCCTACATGGTTGTCCTTGTTGCCATTCTGGAGTGCTTGCCTGGAATCAGAAGGAATGAAAGGAAAAACCGCTCTTGGTGGTTTGGGCAAGGATTTTAGTTGACAGATCAGGTAGTTCCCCTCTGTCAAACTTGTTTTGTTTTGACCAGACTCGGGCCAAGGTACCATTGTCTGAAGGTGGGAGTATAGCTGTTACATGTTCTGAGAAAGAGAAATCAAGACGGGTCCAGGGGAGCCACAGAGGCAGGGAAAGAATGGGGCCAGTAGGGATGCTGCATCGAGGGCGCGGGGCCAGGGGATGGGGGGTGGCCCTGCTGGTGTCCCAGAGGAAGAACTTGTTAGATTTGGAGAGAGTGAAGATAAATTTGACCCTAAGGGCCTCCGCTTCCTTTTAGAGACTTTTCCTGTGAAACATAAAATGGAACTGAGGAGATGTAGCAAATTGGAAAACAGCACATTCTGTCCATAATGAAAGCTGTCCCCCAAGAATTTCTCTATTTTATCCCTTTAGCCAAATTTCTGTTTCTAACAGGGGAAAGGGACCAGAGATAGGCTTGTTTATGTTCTTGGTTGAAACCTCGGTTTTTATATTTCAAGCCCATTCTCCTGGGTGAGAACAAGCAAAGCCTGAGGCTGGTTCACCGTGGTGTGCTGGCTGCCCAGGCCCTCCCACATGGGCCAGCAGGCAACGGGGCGCTGGCGATCTAGGCCCCCCCACCCCCCTGCTTTACTTCTCGGCACAGAACTTAAAGTGCACAGACCTCAGGTATATTCAGCTGTCTGATTTTTATATGTCTACACCTGTGTAACCACGACTCAGGGCAAGGGGAAGGACGTTTTCAGTGTCCTGAAGGCTCTGCTGTGTCCCTTCCCAGAGAGAACCATTTCTGATTTTAGTTTTTCTCTTTTTCCACTTAATATACATTGAGTTATCATTTGTATTTTCATAGCCCCCCCCCATCAAAAACCAGTCTGTGAGAATCTTTACATGTTTCTTAGAAGAACGCTCTTTGGGTCTCCTATGTGTCAAAGAATTGTAGTTGGAAAAGCCTGAGACACACCTTTGCCTGGGAACACAAGTCCCCACTGCTGCTGGGAGCCCTGTGGGGCCAGCCCGAGCCCCCCCTTGACCCTCCACCCTCTTGCTTCTTCCCACCACGCAGCCGGGCCCCTGTGCCTTCTGTCCCCACAGTCCATTCCCCACACCCTCAGGGGGACACCTCTGGTGGCTACTGCGTTTTGCACCCTCTTAAGATGACACTCCTTCCCCTGCAGCATTGGCATCTCTGTTTGTGATTGTCATTGCCTGGTGTGGTTATTTGATGAACGCGTGCTTTCCCTTCAGCTGGAGAACCGGGCAGTGTCTGGTATGCAGTGTGCGCCCAGTTCAAGTTTGTTGGATGATTGGTTAAGGGGGTACGTTGTGAAGGAGAAAGGCTCATGGAACAGTGTTTGGCTCTTTTGGGTGTGTGTGTGTGTGTGTGTGCATGGGGTTTGGCTCTT
>NW_023270265.1:36888164-36993164 GCF_011800145.1 Mirounga leonina
TTGGCCAGGATTTTAACATATATCACAGGCTGGTAGGCTAAGAGCTTGGGACTTCCCCTCACCACACTCAGAGCCTTTGATCTTTTGCTTTGGAGGTAACATCAAAAGGAAGGCTGAGGAAGACAGCCAGGCTGTGAAGTTCAACGTTCAAGTTAATAGCTTGACTGAAGGTTGTGCTGTGTCCGGGCAGCATCACTGAGGCTGAAGTAAACACAGTGATTCTGCCACATTTTCCTGGAAATGGAAGCTAGCGGTGTAAAAAGGATTCATTTGCATTTGGAATGAAGTCAGTCTGTAGCCAGGGCCTCTTTCCCTTTTACCCCTTTCTTCACAAGTGTGAAAACGCGGGGCGGTGGGGGGTAGGGGGTGGGGAGAAGTGTGTGTCAGGGGTGTGTGGGGGCAGGATGGGAGAGGGCAGGTGACCCCATGTGACCAGCACCCCGGAAGTTATCCTTGCCCTCAGGGGCTCGCTGTCTGCCTGGCTTTTGGCATGGCGTCTCTGGACCGCTTACTGGGCCCCCGGTTTAGCTGGGTGTTCCTGAGTTCTGATGGAATTTGGAGAAGGCTGGCGGGCAGGCAGCTTGACTGGGGCTTGGGGAAGCTCTATGCCGTAGACACCCAGTGGCAGGCCCAGGAGCTGGAAAGTGAATCACGTTGGAAGCAAAAGTGAAAGCGGCTGACCCGTCTCCCCTGCTTGGTCTCTTTGCAGAGCTTTGCAGATACTTGTTTGCTTGTTGTCTCATTTCAGATTTTATGGACCATTCATTCTTTAGATTTTCATCCAAAGCTTTGTCTGAATGGTTTTCTGACACATTCCAGCCTCAGCAGAGTCCGGCGGATGATTTGTTCTGGGGGATGGTTTCCGCTTTCTCAGGCCGGTCATTTCCTCGCCCTTGCCTAGGGTACTTCTCGCGGTGTGCCCAGAGCTTCGGTGGCAGCTGCCTCGGTCACCGTCTAGCATCGCAAGCTGCCACCCCCCTCACTCATCTGTCTCCCCCACCTGTCACTCCCCACGGGGCACCACAGCCTCCCCGTTCAGCTGGGTTTGCAACCCTGATGATGTCAGCACCGGGCAGCCAGAATTCTCTTTGGGTTTCCTTAGTGGTTTCTCAGGCTTCTCATCCCCATACGTCCCGTCATGATTTTTGGCATAACTGGATGCCACCTGCACTGTTATTTATTTGATGCAAACATTTGATTCACTTATTTAAACTCAACCTTGCTGTAAGCCTTAACATCTGTGAAATTATACGTTTGACGTGCCAGTTTATTTTTTTCTAATACACATTAATATCCTGTAACTGCTCAGGTAACAGCTGGTACCACCTGAAATCATGCCTGGTAGCCCCGCAGTTCAGGAAACACTGCGTTAAGAGGGCGATTGCCCTTGCCTTTCCCTCTCGGTGGCTGGCAGGTTTGGGCGTCTGACGACGCTAGCCTTCTCCGTCGTCTTCTTCCTCTTCCTGAGGGCAGCTGAACCCTGCTCATCTCATGAGTGGATTCGAAATTCGGTGCACGGAGTGGTGTTGGGCTTCTGGAAATCAGTTTCATGGTGACTTGAATCCATTCCAGATCGGATGGGTCCCTCCTCCATTGCTTTTTGTGCTGCCCCTTGAATCTGTAGATGCTGAAGCTGGAGCAGCATGCGATCTCTCTGGGTTGAGTTACGCTCTGAAAGGTCTTCCAAAATCCCTGCCACCTCTTGATCAGAATTGTTGGCACGAGTCTCCCTGGTTCTAGGTTTTCAGCCCTTGAGACTCTCCATTGCATTCATTATACATGTCCATTTGGTGCCTTGTTGCAAAGGTGTCTCCCGCCACTGATGGGCATGGGCTTCTGGAAATTCCTCAGAAAATACAAGGTGCCAGCCTTGTGGTGTCCAAAGCGTCAGGGACACATCCCCGGGGTGTTGAGGAAATGCTACTTCAGGAGAATGTTATTGCTTGCCCTCATCCCTTGAGCTGGATGCCCAAACTGGCTTCCCTGAGATGGGCATTTTTTTTGCCTGTGCTTAAAGCTGTAAAGGGCCATTGTCAAATTTGTTTAGCTTCTCAATTCATGTTCCTTAGAGGATGGTGAATTGAAGCTAGCTTTCCTGGACAGAGCCTTTCATACATTTAAGAAAACCTGTAGAGTCTCCTGGGGGACAGGCTAGGGGAGAGATGAAAGATTTTCTCCAGACCTGCTCGGTAGCATGGACTGTTTTTTAGGTAATTAAGGGAGACCATAAAAGATGGGCACACACATCCATTTACCTTTCACTCGGAGGTCTTAAATCTTTGCGTAGTCTCCTTTAACTGTATACCTGGATGTCACCCATGGACATCCTGGTGACATGGATGTCCCCACCCTGTGGACTCCCATTTTCATTGCTCCCCTGTCCAGTCTGCTGAAATGTACCATGGGGGATTGAAGAACGGGGGTTTGGCGGTGTTTGGGAACTTTTGAGTTTTCTTACGGAGTCCTGTAGAAGCTTGCTTCTGTGTTTGCCAGGTGGGGCGCCAGGTGAGGGACACAGGAACAGGTGCAAAGGGGTGTGTGTCTGAACTATTCTTTGTGACAAGAGCTCCTACTCATGGATGTCTCTCACCTGTCATGTTTTAGGACAGTGGTTCCCCAAATGTGCTGCACAGTTGAATCACCTGGAGAGCTTTTATAAAAATCCCGATGTCCAGGTCCCACTGTGGGGGAGGAGCCAGGCATCCGAAACTGTAAAGACTCCTAAGTGATCCCAGGGTGTGGGAGCCACTGTATTAGGACAATGGGATTTGTGTCTTTGTATTCTAAGGCACTTATGCTAATCATTCACCAGGCACTCTTCCAAGCAGTTTACAGACATCATCTCAATTAATCCTCAAGCAGTTAAGGAGGTAGGTGGCATCACCCCCATTTTATAGGCAAGACCACTGGAGCTCAGAGAGACTTAGTTAAGCACCTTGACAAAGGTCATTGAGTTAGTTTGTGGTGGAAGGAGGCTTTGAATCCTAAGTGACTGCCTCCCGAGTCAGATCATTGCCCTGGTATTAGCCTTACACTGTGGAGACCCAGTTTCAGTTGGAGTTTGCTTAATGGTTAAGTGTTTTTGGGGGGGTGGGGCGCGAGTGGCCGGGGACGATTGTCCCTGGTGGACTGGAAACAATTTGGTATCTCAGTGCTTAAGCAGTGGCCTATGAATAGTAATTTTCTTACGGAGAGGTTAGGGAAGGGAAGGACATCCCAGATGAAGCAAAAGCACGGAGTCATGGACTTTGCAGAAAGGCAGGGGGACTGACACAGTGTGTGCAGAGGGAAGCAAGAGTTCTGGCAGAGAGTTCTCCCGCCGCGGGCCTTGAATGCTGTGTGCTACAGAGACCTCAGATTCTAATGAGCACACGAACCTTTGGGGCTCTGTGAAAATGCAGATTCTGATGCAGTAGTAGGCATGGGGTGGGGGCCTGAGAGTCTGCATCCCCCGCCCCCCCCGAGCTCCTAGCAGTTGCTGCTGCTTTGGGGCAGTGGTTCCCAAACTTCGCCGTGCTGCAGAGTCACCTGGGAAAATTAAAATTCTGATGTTCAGTTTGCAGTCCATTTCAGTGAGGTTAGAATGTCTGAGGGATGGGAGCCAGGTGTTGGTATCTTTAGGGGATACCCCGTTGACTCCAGCGTGCGGACCGCTGGGCAAGTCCTGCTCTGGGACTGGATAGTCCGTGCTGAACTTGAACCGGGGAGACTGCACGCTCTATTCATGGAATGTAGGAGGCAGATGGGAGTGGAGTTGAGAACCATCACACTTGCCTTCTTACTTTGTGAATGAATTTGGCGGTATTTGTGGAGTGCCTACAGCAGGACAGGCACTGCTTTCGGGGCTGGGGGTCCCGCAGTGTGTCACTGTAATGGGGGATCTGAACCAGCCCGAAGGCATACCAAGGGAAGGCAGGGTCCCGAAAGCAGAAGTGTGTTAGGCAGGAGGATACCCTGGACTTTTGAATCCTAGGTAATTTGGTCAGGACTCCAAAACACAATTTCTTTTTTCCTTCATGATGAAACGGGTTTATTGGGCATTGGGTAATGAGCTAGCAGAGGGACAGCAACTTTGCTGCATCCAGGTCATTTAGAAGCCATATCACTTATGTACAAGCACCTGCCTGGCTCACCTCTTCTTTTAAGGATCTCGCCTAGGGAATATTTCTTTGCTTATTTTGGGGTTACTGGAAGTGTTTGAAGGCACTGAGACATTTCCTAAAAATAACAGTCATCTGCAATTCACATTTTTCATTAATTTGGATTAATTTGAGAGAACCAGTAAACGCTGACTGAGGCTTTCTGTGCATTCAGCTCTCTCTGTAACCCCCAGACTTGTGTTGCTAAAACTTGACTTGGTTGCAAAATAGTAGAGTTTGCATGTTAGGACTGGGGTGCATGTACCTAGGGAGTTGCCCCTTGAAGAGCCTGGCCTCTTAGTAGTGGGGGTGGCTTGACAGGGCATATGATAGTGTCTGGGTTAGCATTTAGCTGAAAGACTGGTGGTTAAAACCCTGATAAATATACCCATGCTCTGCCTACCTTCCCAAATCTTCATGATCCAATAACTGTAAAGGGCATAAAAGTAGGGGGCTTCAGGACCCTAATGGGTCCCATGGGAGGGCCATCTGCTGGTAGTTCTCTATTTTGCATATCACTCTGCTGGAACCAGATTAAGACCGTCTGGTGGTAGTTTTGTGAGGCTTAATTTCTAGGCCCAATAATGCTTCTAGAACGGAAGTACATGCTTGGCACTTGGAGCTTTCTCTGTTGATTATGTCAGTGCATGAATTCAGGGAGCCCTGTGCTAACCCTTCATCCTGAAATGGGTAGATTTCACGCGAGGGTCAGAGTCTCTTGGACTCTGGACCTGGACCTTTCTACTTTATGCCAGTTATTAATAGCACTTTCTTTTATCTTTACAAGTGCCCTGTTTGGGTGATGCATTATATGGTCACCCCTAGTTATTATCAAAGACCGGCTGCGGCCAGTAACTTCCGCATCACTTTGAGGAAGCCACAGAGTCGGGATTAGAACCAGAGAGAAAGCTGCAGGCTGGCTTCTGCCCCTTACCTCACCCTTGCCTCCCCTCTGCCCTCTTGGGGTGGGGGGCATCGTCCCGGGGAGAGTTTGGAATCCTTGAACGGTAGAAATCCTGAAAGGCTTGGGAGTCCAGGGCTGCGTCCGTTCCTTCCCTCTGCCATCTCTGCAGGATTCTGGAGGAATAATTAGTTAATGTTTGCAGAGTACTTTGAAATTCTCAGATGAAAGGCACCAGAGAAGTACGAAGTATTATTATTTATTATTAGTCTGAACCAGAATGGGAGTGCCTCTTGCCTTGTGCCAGGCCCATTCCTCTGCTGGTCTTTTTCTGCCTGATTGGCTTTCTGTATATATATTAAAACAAAACAAAACAAAACTGAAGAGTGTGTGGGGATTGTCTGCCCCAGACGGTGGACAGGTGACGTGAAACACAGCACGCTTGGTCCCGGGGCAGAGGTCTCTTATTCCTGGCATGATGGGAGCTGCTATTCCTGTGGGGTCTGGCATGAGCTGGCCGGGGCGGGAGGGGGAGGTTACTTTTGGTCCTGCTTGCCGATGCTCTGTTATTGTGTTTTCACTTGGAATTTCACTTGATTTAATGATCTAAGTGCTAAGGAATCTGCTTCCTGGGCACCCAAATCTACGAGTGTCAAGAGGGTAGGGATTGAGAATTATCTTTTGCTATGGTAGAATGTTCCAGTATGATTCCTATAGGCCTCAAGTGTATGTGTGTCAATATTTCATTTCTTTGTAAGATTTTGGCATGCCAAGGCAGATGCCCCCAGAGCTCCGAGCAATGCAAGGAGCCCCAAGGGGGAGCTCTCTGGCACTTTCTTTCTTCACCCTGGTCTTCTTAGACGGGAATTGAATTCATCAGCTGCCAGAGGCTTACTTTATTTGCTGTGGGGGAAAGAGGTCTAGAGATAGGGAGGAAAGGGAAAAAATCACTGGGCCAGTCCTTTTTGAAATGGAAGATGTGGTTTCCTTTCTGCTTATCAGTGGAATGATTTGTCTCCCCACCCCCACCCTCAGTTAATCAGAAATGGTTGTACCCTTGATACATACGACCGCCACCCCCAGATTGTGGCATCCTCGGACGCTGGAGTACCCGTGTAAGCCACCGGCAACCTCTGCTTCCTGGCGGTCTCTCAACTCGGCGGTGTCTCTTTGCCCTGAGGCTCAGAAACCCTGAGGACTGACCACTTCTGGAGGCTTTCCTCCAGTTTGCAGAGAGCCCCTGGCTAGCAGGACTGGGGATTTTGTACCAGCAACCCCCCTGCCCCCCCCACCCCCCCGCACCCCCCCCATATTACCTTCCACTCCTGGTCTTCTATTAACATAGAATAGCCAGTAGTACTCAAATCCTAGTTTGCGATGAAGCCAAAAATTGATGTATGTCTACTCTACCTGAGCAGTTTCTTATAGGAACCCTGGATTTAGTTTATAAGCTGTTCCTGAACCTTGAGGGATTTGAGTCCCACAGAGTAGTCCTATCCCGGGCAGGGCCTGAGACTTTTCTGAATGATTTCCTCCATGAGCCAGGCATGACTGCTCCAATGAAGGATCCTGTGCGGTGGGTGGAAGCAGGCATTATCCCCATTTTACCCATGAGGAAGCAGAGAAATTACCCAGCGATGGAGTGGGAGCGAAGCATCCTATGTTCCTGATTCCTCTTTGGGTGTACTTTTCAGCCACGCACACAGTCTCCTTTGCAGGCTGGGCTGCTACGACTGAGACACCTTTAAATGGAAATTCTCGGGGGCAACTCTGCTCCCCTTGGCTGGAGCCTGGCTGGGAAGGAGGAAGGGGCAGGGGGCTCTTTTGGATGTGGGAAGGCTGGCCACCTGGGGACACCCTCTGTGGCCACTGCGGACTTTCTCCCTTCTACCCAATGCCCTACTGCTTGGAGGGCATGCATCTTGCAGAATCAACTAAAAAACATAGTCATTGGGGAATCCAAGCATATCTGTCCTACTTAAACCTTATTTCTCAGAAAGAAGACAGAAGAAATTTTTTTTTATTGAGTCCCATTAACTGGGCCTCTTAACTGGTTTCTTTATTTTCTTAACTGTGGCTTTGCAAATGGAGTTATGTTTATATTCATTTTACAGATGAGAAGACTGAGTTCCAGAGAGGGTCCCTATGGATCTTTGTTCTTTAAAATGCATCTTCTTTGCAAACCAAGAAATTGAGTGTATTTAAGAGGGTTGGGGAGAGCTGAGTAAGATGACATTTGGGTGATCAATGCAGGATTATGGAGGGGGCCCAGTGCTGGGTGATGGATGAACTTCCTGGTCACTAAAAGACATTGAAAAATTTAATTCCTTCCACTAGAGTCCATCTCCCCTCACTGCTGAGGAAACCGATGCATTGATATCATCAGTGGTAGTGAAGATTACATGAGCTATGGCAAGTGTTGGATCAGAGACTGGCCCGTAGCAGGTGCTCAGTAAAGATGTGAGAGGAGGTGAAAGGGTCCTCTCTGGGATGTGTTGCCTTGTTGTTCTTTTTGTCCTTTAGGCTTGGAGAGTGCTGGAATGGGCAGTGAAGTGTCCTCTCTGACCCTTGACATGTTCGTTTAAGTGGGGATGGGTGGAAGGCTGCTGGCCAGAGACTCGGCCACCCCTGCAGGCTTCGTCCTGAGTCCTCCGTTAGTACCTTGCTGGGGTGGACAGCCCGGCGTCTGTTTTCTTTTAATGTAACTTCCTGTGCACCTCGTACTTGCCAGCAGCAGGGCTAGGAGCTACAGCTGGAGGTGAGCAGGACACATGACCTTGGGAGGCAGCTGTGAGAACCAGGAAGTGGAGTACAGTTATTATGGGTGTGATGGTGGAAATCTGAACAGCGTCCAGATGGGACACAGGAGTGAGAATAGGTTTCTGGGGCCAGTGGGACAGAATGCTTGAAATCCCAGCAAACCTGGGGAATGGGCTCCTCCCTGCGACCGAATCACCTTTGAAGAAGTCCTCGCAAGGGACAGGAGGAAACCATGTCTCTGGTTTGTTAGAAAAACTCACTAGGGGTTTTAGAGGCCTGTGTGTCCCTTTGGGGAAGTGAATGCAGTACTCCACCCAGGCAAACCTAATTGAGGTTCTATAACCAATGTCACCAAGCATGGTAACCCTTTTCATATTATACAGAATTATACATAGTTATGCATAGTTTTAGACATAGTTACACAGATAGTTTGCTGAAAAATATATTTTCTTTAAAAACTTTAAGGGGCGCCTGGGTGGCGCAGTTGGTTAAGCATCTGACTCTTGGTTTTGCCTCAGATCGTGATCTCAGGATCGTGAGATCGAGCCCCGCGTTGGGATCTCCGCTGGCCGTGGAATCTGCTTAAGATTCTCTCTCTCCCTCTCCCTCTGCCCTTCTCGCCCTTTCCCTCTCTCTCTCTCTCAAAAAAAAAAAAAAAAAAATTTTTTTTTATACTTTAAGGTTAAAACAACCTGTTAGGAAGTATAAAGCAACAAGAAAGAATTGTCTGTAATTCCACTACATAGAGGAAAGCATTGCTAAAAAGGTGGCTGATTTTTCTTCTCCTTTTAAAAGTGGTAAACAGACGAGTAGTCTGGATATGTTGACTTTTTAGGTGTGCATTGCGGTCACATGGGCGGCCAACATTTTTTTCTTGTGGATCTCAGCCAGGCTTGACACCTGCCCCTGAGCGAAAGGCAAACTACTGCCTTATTTGTCAGACGGATTAGCAGTGGATGGCACCAAGGGAGGCGGATTCTCGTTATGTTAAAGACTTGACGACCCTGAGCCACTCGGGTGGTTTCTTTGTTGTGACTTTTGAGCTAGTGGTGGGCCGGAACGTTACCTTTGCCCTTCTTTAAAATCAAGAATAATAGGTGGTGAGTGCATGGATGCCTCTTAAAATATTGGGAAGTGCTGTGGCCCGAGGACAAGCTTTGTAGAAGTTAGTATGTGTATTGTGTTGTTCTAACTAATGAATCTTCTGGGCCTGGAGATAATGAGGGCAGTGAGTTCAGCGATGTTGCCTCACCCCTCACCCGAAGGTCGCCGTCACCCAGGACGTGTCTGGCCTATTCCAGGGGCCCGGAACACTCCTTTGATTGACATGGGGCTTGGAAGCCGGGTGGCAGTGGACGCCACGCTGATGGGGAGCCCGCGGAGAAGTTGGCGGGCCCATCGCGGGGGTGGGCCGCACCGCCTGCCCGACCCGCACCGCTTTCCCCGATGTGCATCCAGCCTGGTACGTACCCAGTGCCACGCACTTCTCTTTCCTGCCTGGAAATGCAGGCTCAGCAGCCCTGACCCTCACCCCTTCCTCCTCCCGCCCTGGAGGGTTGCCCCTACCTGATGGGACTGAGACTGTTGCAAAAACCTCGTTCCCAGGGGCCATGAGGCAAGTGGACATAGAGGCGGGGTACGTTCCTCTAATAATGTGTGGTTTTATGTTTCCTATTATATTTTATAGTCGAAGTGCTTCTCAGATACCTCACTATTATCTTTATTTTATAGATGTATTAACTAGGGCTAGTTTTGGGAGATGGGAGGGGGGTGGGGGGACAGAGGGAAGGAAACCGATTTTGAATGAATCCCGAGGCTCTGCTGGAAGCTGCCAAGTAGTTAGATATTATTTAGTGGAATTTTTGTGTCCACCCTATGAGGTGGGGTGGAGGGAAATTATTTTACAATAGCTGGAGGTCAGGGAGCAGAAGGCTCTGCCCACTGTCACCCAGCAAGTGGGGCGGGAGCTGGGAATTTTCACCAAGGTCACCTGACTCTTGGGCTCTGTGATCTTTCTCTTCTGTCCAGTACCCAGCATAATGCCCGGCAAAGAGCCGGCATCAATAAATATTTGTCGAATGTTAAATGAGGCTTAAAGAGACCATTCACGCTTGGCACAGGGGCACAGGGGAGACCAGCATGTTTCCTGCCCTCATAACCTTCACTTCCAAATCCCGTGACCTTGGGCTCCTTGCCTAAGCTCTCCCAGCTCAGTTTCCTGAGATGTCATCTGAAAAATGGGTAAAGGACGTAGCGAGGGCATTTCCCGTAGTAAGATCTCACATGTGACGTGGTTTCTACTACTTACTGTTTTCTTTTTAACTTTCCAACCACACAGTTTCCTCCTTTTCCCTTCCACCTCCTGGAATATCAGTTTCTGATGACAGACTGTCATGTCAGAGGACCCACAAGAAAAGCATTGCTGACATTATGGCCCAGATCACCAATGGGACGGATAGGAACTTCGTAACGACCCCAGCAGTGGTCCTAGGGGCTGGCCTTTCTTGAGCGGCTTACCATATGCTCCATGCTGCTCCACGCCACTTTCTGTGATCATGATTTGGCAACAACTCTGATTCAAAGAGCTGCTGTTAGCTTCTGTTTCTTAGAAGAAGAAACTGAAGCTCAGGGTGGTGAAGTAACCTGGCCGAGGCCTCTGAGGAAGTAGGTGGTGGTCTGGGATTCAAACCCCAGAATTGGTCTGACTTCCCACTCTTGAAACTGTAGTTAAAACTTACCTCTCCCATAAAAAAAATAAAACAAAACTTACCTCTCCCACATGTGTGTGTTCTGGGCATTTCCATATCTCGTTTACAGCCTGTTCTTTTGCTTTCTCCATGTACTTCATTCTCCCAAGTACATGGTCAGTGCAGGAGGAAATCACACTGATTTGGGATAGAACCGCGAGTGGAGATGGTCCCCAAACAGGGTGCCAAGCAGCTGACCCTTGTTTTGCTGCCTGACGGTGGTAAACCAGGGGCACCAGGGAGTTCTTTGAATTTCCTTTTCCCAACTGTCTTACCCCTTCTTTAGGCAATGTTTTTAGCAGGCGAGGTTTTAAATCTTAAAGAAAAAGGAAATCGTGGCATCGTCTGGCAGCGGCGGTGTTTTTTTGAGATTTTTATTTTCTTTTTCGTTTTTCTTTGCTGCACGTGTAAAACCTCTTTGGGGTGAGGATTCTTTGTGGTTTTTTGGTAGCCTTTAAGCAGCTGCTGCTGTGTTCACCCTAATGCCTCACCACCCCCTGATTTGTGTCCCAGCTTGTGCCTCGTGTGTCTGCTTTTTGCAGAGCACGCGGGGCAAGAATCAGAATTCTGCTGGGGTTGCAGACCTTTAAGGAATACCTAAGTTTGCGGGCCAGTCGGAGGGGAGATGCAGTGGCTTGGAACAGCAGGCCTGCAGCTGAGCCTTGGTATACCTGAGGGGAGACCAGACATACGGGGCAACCAACTGTAGTTATAGGAAAATCCCACTTCCCTGGAAGGCTAGGAGTGAGTGAACTGAAGGGGGAGGGCTGGGGAGAGGTGAGCCTGGTCAACTAGGAATGTTTTTGGTCAGTTTGCTTTACTTCAGGGTAAGTGTTTATTTCTCTTTAAGCAGTGGATAATACACATACCCGGGATTGACTTTTTTGGATGATTTAGAATCATGCAGTATCTCAAGGAGTTTTATTCTGATGATACTGATTGTATTAATAGCAGTGTAATAGCCAGATAATAACATAATAGCTAGCATTTACTCAGCATTTGCCATATGTCAGGCACCGGGCCAAGCATTTGATCCTTAGAAGAACTCTGAGAGGTGGATGTTTATGTATATTCCCATTTTACAGAGGAGGGAACCAGTGCTCAGAGAGATGATGTTCATTTGCCTAAGCTCATTCTGCTTTTAAAATGGTCAGCTCTGATATTCTCTCTTAACAGGCCCAATTCTTTCGGCACATAGGAGGTACTCAATAAATATTTTGGTGAATGAATGGAGTTCTGGAGCTGGGATTTGAACCTGGGTCTGAGCTGCCTTGAGATGTGACCTGGAAAGTTGGTCTGAATGAACGCAGCCCCCACAACTCCTACTTCGCTGCTTTGGGTCCTCACAGTAGTAGATAGAATTAACTCAGCGGGGGCTTGGTGGTCCTGAGGGAAAGGAGCAGGGGGTGCCTTGTGGGGACAGGAGCATGGCTCCTGGGTATTTCCTGGGCATGGGGACATGAAAGGCATGGCATGAACTGTCATTCAAGATGGTTTGCTGAATTGGCATTTTTCCTCTCTGATCGTGGCAGCGTGTGTATTTGCTTTGTGGACCTGTATCTGCAGAGCAAGGGGGGCCAAACTGTGGAAGACTCTTTGGTTGGGATGACTGTTCACCTGTACCTGGGCAGAGCCTGAGTGGGACTTGGTGCAGTTAGTTGGCTTCCTTCATTCAGGTGTTTGGGAAACTTCAGACAGCTGGACTGGAATTCTCTTTGCCAGGGTACATAAAGAGAGGGAGGAGGGATATATTTAAAATAGCTGAATGAATAATTTCTTACTTTCCCATTTATGTGTGGATAGTAACTGCGGGTTGTATCCGTGGGTCTGTTCCTGGGCGCCCAATTTGGGTGGTCTGTTAACTTAGTGCATTTACTTACAGGAATCCCACACTTCTCTTTTCTCTCTTTATACGTCCAGCGGGGAGATGGCTCCCTCCATGACCGTGAACCCCATCAGCCTTCTATCTCATACGTCAAACCAGGCCTCATTTGTAGCATGTATCCTGTCAATCACTCCTGTGCATATTGAGAAGGAGTTACCACTGTTATCTCTATGTTATTACCCTCTCTTTGCAGGCAAGGGCTGGATGCATAGAGAGGTGAGGCCATTTGTCCAAGGCCTCAGAAGCATGAAGCTGCAGATCCTGGGTTTGAACCTAGGCATTCGAGCTCCCGCTTCTGTGCCTCTTAACCATTCTGCAGCACTACATTGGTTTGAATTAGTGAGGTTGTAAGTTTATTTTTAACTAACCTTCTACAATCTTCTGTCGGCCAACTCTACAATGGGGAGATAACAGGGTGACCTTTGTCCATAGGGTAGCTCAACCTGGAAGAGTACGCACAGGAATTGGTTAGATGGGTAGAGAGACCTTAACTTAGTTTTTCCCCTTGACTACCTAGCCCTTTCTTGGGATCGAGTCCCTTTGAGCTGAATCTTTCTGCCTGCCTGAAGTTGGGCCTACCTTCTGCATCTTTCTGCTGCTTTTAAAAGACTTGAGACCTGGAATTCCATCTCCCAGGTCCCTGGGAGTTCTAGGAGTGTAGATGTCCAGGTTCCGTGGTCAGGACTGGTTGGGATTAGAAATAAACCAAAGCCTGGGAAACTTTCTTGCTATTAATAGTGCAGACCTTCGGGGGAGGGGATCCCCAAACTTGATGCTGTTGGAATTGATTTTCCCATCCAGATGACATAGTAATGAGCTAAGTGGTTAGCTTCAGATCGTTACTGCTCCTTCCCAAGCCAGGTTCTTTAAAGACTAAAACCACGAGAGCAGAGAACAGGTTTGTTTGGAGAGGCACAGTGGCCCTATCGAGAGAAGGGTGGTGGGCCTGCATGTGGGAAATTAAGGTGGCGCTCTGCTCCCTTCAGAATGAGTAGTATTGTCTAATTCCGTTTCTTCAACTGGTGTCACCCCCTCCCCCTTTTTTTTGAAACAGGAATTTGATTTGTTGTCTGGATTTTTGATGGTATTTCTGTCTTCTCCATGCCTTTGGGTTATTTCAGAAAGTTGCTCACCCATCCCGGAATGTGTCAGCAAGTCTGCTGTCAGTCACTCTCTGCAGGGAGAAAGTCTTGCATAAAACAACCCTAAGATCCCTCTCGCTTCAAATCACCCACGTCCATCCTAACAGCTATTGTTCTGCCCTTCGCTTCTTGGCATAGGCTGGTCACCGTATGATTACAATTAAAAACACAAAGCAGCCTCTCTTGTCCGAAGGGTCTGGAATATCCCGGTGTTTCGGAGGAGACTTTGGAAGTGGACAGAACTGTGTTTCCTTCCCCAAGTGAGGTTATTGTGCTCAAAATATCTCCTGGTAGTTTATTAAAGGAAACCACAGGATGGGGTCAGAGGCAGTCTCTCCTGTTGGCAGTCTCCTGTCTTGCCTCTTCTTTCTAGATCTTTCTCCCCAGTCAGCCCGCCCCCAGATGGCATGCTGTTCTGGGGGGTGGGGTGGGGTCGGGGCGCGGGGGGTGGGGGGCAAGCCTGCTTCTCTGCCCCGGCCTGGAGTTGGACCAGCATGGCCTCACGATGGCCCATCCGCACTCGTCCCTGCGGGGCGTTAGCAAGGAATTTGGGGTGTGGAGTTCCGTGAGTGACTAGGATTAGGCCAGTCGGGTCTGCAGTCAGACGAGAAGTGTGTGGGCAAAGAGAACTATTGTGTGAAGGCTCCTCTGGACAGAAAGCCCGCCTTCATCTTTTACTGTGCCTAATGGACAATTGAGACATTCAGCTTATGTCTGAAAGGAAAGGGGGCCGGAATGGTCTAGCAGACCTCCCAGACGAAGGCTTGTAGGAGAAGCAAATACAGACAAGGATTACCAACAGGGGAAACAACCAGGGCAGAGTCCTGGGAGAGAATGTTTATTTCCTTGCTCTCTAGGAGGGATTTGGAAAGAGCCGTAATCCTGGGTTAGGAGTAATTTGTTACAGCAAGATGATACTTGAGTGGCAGACGGCTTCTGGCTGAGGCAGCAAGACTTGTGTGCAGGGGGGTCGGGGGCCTCCAGAAGGTCAGCCTCACTAAATCTTCACCCGGGCTCGGGGGTTTGTTCCTCCCCAAGCAAAATGAACCAGAGGCGCTGCTGACCTTTTGGCTTCCTGAGGGGAGCATTACGAAGCATCTCCACATGCTTGTCACAGCCAGCCTCGGACAATAAAAATTTGGACAGGGAGACCTCTTTCAAATGTGACAAGGGGAAACAAAAATAAAAGGGAAATGCAGCGCGCGGGTCACAGTTTCAGCTGGACTTTGAGGACAGGAGCCGAGATCCGTCTTGCATTTTTGTTCCCCAGTCGACTGACCAAAAGCGCCTTAATTGGTTGCTTGTTGACTGCCAAGACTTGCGTTGTCTTTTGTTGTTGTGGAATAGGGGGGAAAGAAACAGGACGGAATAGGGAGGAGAACCGAGTCAAAGAAGTCCCAAGTCTTGGGAGCTACTGGCTGTGGAGAAAGAAAGCACTTTTAGAGTTCCTGATTTTAATATCTGCTGCAGTCATGCTGATTCAGGGATTTAAAATAACTCTTCCAGGTCACCAGGACCCTGTTACCTCTCTGGCTCTGCCTGAAGCCACAGGGTGATGGGGAGTGGACTCTTAGAGGGTTCCAGTGTCTGTTGACTCCCGTGCTCCCATCTGTTCGGTTTGCCTCGAAACAGTTATCAGGCACTTCGCTTGCTGTCTACTGCGTCTCTTCCTTGGCACATTTATTTTTATTTTTATTTTTTTAAAGATTTTATTTATTTATTTGAGAGAGAGAGAATGAGAGAGAGCGACTACATGAGAGGGGGGAGGGTCAGAGGGAGAAGCAGGCTCCCTGCGGAGCAGGGAGCCCGATGCGGGACTCGATCCCGGGACTCCAGGATCATGCCGGGACTCCAGGATCATGACCTGAGCCGAAGGCAGTCGCTTAACCAACTGAGCCACCCAGGCGCCCCTCTTCCTTGGCACATTTAATCTGGCCGTGTTCTTTCCAGCTTTCGGCAGTCTTGGCTTTCCCCTGCCATGGGAATGGGCCCTTCCCAAGATCCTGCATCAGCCAGTCACACTGGGAAGTGGCTTGTTTCCCAAGAAGCTTTGGAGGGTCAGAGTTTTCTTTAAAGAGTAGGTTTGCTCACCTGGGTTTTTGGTTCATTCTTTAGGCATTATGGCACTGTGGGTGGAGTCTGTGCTTACGTGACTGTGTGCTCTCCCCCACCCCCTTGTCTTTGAAATGAGTCTGATAACCATCAGGTGACTTGGTGCATGTTTTTGTAATCCACTTTAAAAATCAAGATATAATTCACATACCGTCAAATTTACCCATTTAAAATACACAATTCGGCATGTTTTAGTATATTCCCAGTGGTGTGCACATGTCACCACTGGCTATTTCTGGAACAGTTTTGTCACCCCCAAAAGAAACTCTGTACCCCCACTAGTAATCACTCCCCATCTCCCCTGCTCCCCAGTTCCTGGCAATCACTAATTTAATCTCTGTCTCTATGGAGTTGCCTATTCTGGGTAGTTCATATAGGAGGAATCCTACAATATGTGACCTTTTTGGTCTGCCTTAAGTTAGCATAATGTTTCCAAGGTCATCCTTGTTGTAGCATGGGTCAGTATTCCCTTGTTTTTTTTTTTTTTTTTAAGATTTTATTTATTTATTTGACAGAGGGAAAGATAGCGAGAGCAGGAACACAAGCAGGGGGAGTGGGAGAGGGAGAAGCAGGCTTCCCGCCGAGCAGGGAGCCCGATGTGGGGCTCGATCCCAGGACCCTGGGATTATGACCTGAGCCGAAGGCAGACGCTTAACGACTGAGCCACTCAGGCGCCCCAGTATTCCCTTGTTTTTATTGCCAAATAATATTCCATTGTATGGCTAGACCACCATTTCCTTATTCATTCATTAGCTGAGACTTGGTGTGCTCTTAATCCCAACAGACCCCATATTTGCTGAGCTCCCAGTGACGTCCACTTGCCACTCCATATCTTCCAGCTTATTTTCCTGGTCTGCGGGTGCTTGTATCCACTTTGACATGGGCGTAGACAAGCAGGTGGTAACTAATGCATTCCAGTCAACTGGACTGTACTTGGCTTTTTTATAAGAAGCAATAATAAAAAAATGTGAACAAAGTAGGTCGCCTTTGGTCTGTCTCTTATTATTATTTTTTTAATATTTTATTTATTTATTTGACAGAGAGAGACACAGTGAGAGAGGGGACACAAGCAGGGGGAGTGGGAGAGGGAGAAGCAGGCTTCCTGCGGAGCAAGGAGCCAGATGTGGGGCTTGATCCCAGGACCCTGGGATCATGACCTGAGCCGAAGGCAGACGCTTAACGACTGAGCCACCCAGGCGTCCCCTGGTCTGTCTCTTAACGTGAGGTTCCTCCAGTGGCATTCGAGCATTGATTATTTGTCAGCTACCACAGGGGGCCGTGGAGAAGGAGTTTGCGCTACCCTGTCTGGGGGTTGACGATGGGCGACCTGTTTGAGCAGGACAAGAGGGCGAGGGCTTCTGCTCTCAGGTTCTTCCAGCGGCTTCGTTTCCTCTGACCGGTGGCCCAGGGACTTGGGTGCTTTTGGCAGGGCTGTTGTTGGCTTGGGATCCACAGCCCTCTGTGGGGGAACTGGATCTTAAGGCTGCCAGAAGACTGCATGGCTAGTCCTGGGCGGCTCTGGGTCACACCAGAGCGACACTGTCTCTGAGGCTGATTTCCCACCGGCTCCCCATGCGGGGGTGGGGGCTGCACCATCTATTTTGTCCCCGTGCGTCTACTTTGCTCTCCCTCCCATTGCTCATTCTACTCAGTCTCCTTTAAGAGATCTTAAGAGTCCTGGCCTGAAAATACTAGAACTCTATATTCTGGTTCCAAATCCCTTGTAACTGCAGGGCTAAGTCACTTCATTTCTCTCTGCTTTTCTTCACTTTTATTTATTTTTTAAAGACTTATTTATTTTAGAGAGAGAGCGAGAGTGAGTGGGAGGCACAGAGGCAGAGGGAGAGGGAGAAAGAGGATTCCAAGCGAACTCCGCACTGAGCATGGAGCCCGATGCAGGGCTCGATCCCACAACCCTGAGATCACAACCTGAGCTGAAACCACGAGTTGGATGCTTAACCGACTGCACCACCCAGGCGCCCCTGCTTTTTTTCACTTTTAAAACGGGTTTAGAGGTGATCTGCTTTGGCCACCTAAAAAAGATGGAGTGACAATCACTGTAGAAGTTTAAAACAACTTTTGAGAAAGTAAGATGGAACCTGCTAATAGACAACATGCTCATTATTGATACTGCCCTGGTACCAATAGTTTATGCTAATTATTGATCGTCAGGGTCATGTAACAAGTTGGGGGTTGGGGGAATTACAGACCCTTGGGCCCACTCCGAGATAGTTGGATTTAGCAGTCCAGAGTGGGTCAGGAGGAAAGTCTCGCTAAACAAACCAGCAAGGTGTGGGGCCTGTAGGACCATGTCACCATCATGAAGTAAATCTTTCTTTATAACATCTCTACTTCCTTGTGTTAGTCCCTGTACCGTTGACTAGCTTATTGTCCCGTTGACTGGTTCTTAGATGACTGTTCTAGGCCTCAGAATACCTAGTCCACACTGGGCCCAGGGCATGTGCTTTGTAAATGCTGCAGGAATCTGTGTGTTAGTAGAGAATGGGACTCTTGAGCTAATTTCCTCAGTTTTCTTTCTTTCTTTTCTTTTCTTTTTTTGGTAATGAATGTCAGAATTCCTGTTCGATTTTTTTCTGTTAGCCGTAGAAAATAGACCATGGATTACCTCTGTTGTATGTCTCTTCCAAGCAGGAAAGCAAGTGGGTGTATTGGTGAGGAGAGGCTAGGTTATGCGGTAGTAACAAACGTCCCCTAAGTCTCAGTGGGTTACATTAAACTGCTACTTACCGCTCAGATTGCATATCCGTCGTGGGTGCTCTTGGGGCTCCTGCATGTTCTTTCCATCTGGGTCATAGGCTGGTGGAGCAGCCACTTTCTCAGGTCCTCCGCAGCATTGTGGCAGAGGAAAACCACTCTGGTAGTAAGTGCTGCAGGCTAGATACAACACATGTCCTACCTCCTCAGCTGGAATGAGGTACATGACCCCACCACACCATTACATGGGCCAGGAAGGACACAGTCCTATTGTAGGCCATGTGTGCTTACTTACTCCCTTACTCACTCCCCAAAGTCCTATCCAGTCCTGGCGTGAAGCTGAAATTCTAGGATCTCTAGTGGCATGTGGTAGTCTTTTTAATTTTTTTTCCCTAAATTTTTATTTAAATTCTAGTTAGTGAACATATAGTATAATACTGTTTTCAGGAGTAGAATTTAGTGATTCATCACTTACAGATTTAGGCCCAGAGGGAGGAAGGTGTTGCCCAGTGAAGAAGCACAGTGATCGTCCAGATAGTGGCAGAAGTGGGCCTGGAAAGTGGGTTTCTGGATGCTTTCTCCCTCCTGTGCTACCCCAGGAACACACAGCCATGATTTTCAGAGTGACTTTTTCGGGAGGATAGAAGGAGGGCCCAGGCCCCAGCCCAAGGGGGGCCCAGCTGGGTTTGAGAGGAAGGGCCTGGTGAAATTCTATCCAGCTGTGCTTCCCTGAGCTGCCAAACCATAGCCTCCCTGCAAAACCACTGACCTAGGAAATGCAAAAATATCTCAAGGACAGGGGTATTGAATAGCTGGTGAGATAAAGAGTTTTGGTTATGGGATTTTTTGGTTTGTTATTTGCTTGTTTAGCTTAGTTACCCCCTTAGTACCAGTGACCTTAGCAGCTCTGGTAGAAATAATTTTCTAGTAGCATTGGAGGAAAATAAATAATTTAATGTCTGCCCAGCGATCTTGTGGGGGGTGGGGAGAAGAGAGCCGATAGGTGCCAGAGAGGAGGATGGTTCATTCATTTGGGGCCCCTGTGTGATGTTCCCTGCTAGATGCTGGTGTGCAAACACACCAGTGGTCTGGAGGCCTGCGCACTAGAAGGCCAGCTGACCCAGGGACCTCAGGCAAGCTGAGTCTGGGTTCAACTGGCTTTAGTGGCAACTTCATGCTCCTTTATTTTATAGGATTATAGTGAATGTGGTTTTGAACTCTATAAGGTACCTCCTAAATGTGAAGCGATACTGTTATGATCCTTTGGATCGTTAGGATGAGGAAGAAAAAGGTAGCTGTAAGGATTTCATTTAAAAATCTTGCAGCAACCAACTCCTAGAGATAGAAGGCAGAGCCAATAAATTGTTGTTTTACACGAGGACCTGATTTCCCTCCTTTCCCCCATATTGTGACTTTAAGGGAAATATTCCTAAGTTCCTACTGTGTTTAGTGTCATTAAAAAAAAAAAAGAGGGGGGGGAAGTAAAGTCAATCCTAACTTCTTATTTCATTTTCTTTTGTGGCTTTTTTCCTTCTCCAAGTTCAGAATGTACCCAGCCTTCAAGGTCTTTGGTTTTCTTTTCCTCGGTAACTATGGTATATACTCGCTTATGCTATATACCAACTAGCCACAATCACATGTTCCTAAATTTTCTTTTTCTGGCACACTTTATGGGCAAATAATGCCTCTTTTAACTAGAGCCTCTATCTTAGGCTCTTGTGTGGGTTTTTCAAAAGAAACAATTTCTGGGCTATGTTTTAACCTAGAACAAAGCAACCTAATCTCCTGTACCTCCTGCATCTGCGGGAGAATTGCCCAAACTGATTTTGTAATGGTGGTCGTGAGGGTCCTGCAGGATTCTAATGACTTCTGGTATCATTTCTCTGTTAGGTATATGCGATCCATGCTAGCTTTGGGAAACCTGTTGGTACCTGTATGATTCAGAGGGTAGGACAGATTATTAATCACCGCTTCTTATAATTTAATTATTCTGGATATACTGGGTTTCCCTGACCCCCAGGGCAGAATTACTTATTTATAGAAGATGAGCTGCATTTTCCATCTTCCAGTTCTGAGAAATGAGGTAGGTTCTGAAAGGAGAGAGCCAGATGTGTTCTTTTTTTTTTTTTTTTTTGATTTTATTTATTTATTTGACAGAGAAAGAGGGAGAGAGAGACAGCGAGAGAGGGAACACAAGCAGGGGGAGTGGGAGAGGGAGAAGCAGACTTCCCGCTGAGCAGGGAGCCCGATGCGGGGCTCGATCCCAGGACCCCGGGATCATGACCTGAGGCGAAGGCAGACGCTTAACGACTGAGCCACCCAGGCGCCCTGCCAGATGTGTTCTTTAACAGATCTGTGTGTGTGGCTGCATCTTGAGGGTGTGCCTCCCAGCGTGAGCCCCTGAAGAAAGGCGTGCATGCCATTGGCGATAGACTTGGGCTTCCTATTGTCTCAGTCATGAAGTTTTTCCATTTTCCTCTTAGGATGAGTGGCTTCTGGTGGCCTTTTCTTTTGCAAAGTGGAGTGGTGTGAACATTATCATCGTGCTTTACCCCTTCTGGCTCACACGTTTGTGGTGGAGTGGGCATGGCCTATGATGCGGCCGCACAACTTGGGTAAACGGTCACCTCATGGAGGAAGGACTCATGGGTTTGGATGTGAGGGGCCATGGCTCGTGGTCTCTCAGGTTTGGGTGTTTGGACAAAATAGTGACTTTCTGTTTTATAAGAAACACAACATGAATTGACTTTCTGGGTCTTGGGAGTTAGGAAGACTCAGCAGTCATGATCTGTCATGAGGATGGTTTCCAATGACTTGGAATTCTTGAAAAATGGATTTTCCTAGGAAGAAGCGTACCTGCTGAGAAAGCTTGGCTTGAAAAGGCTGTTTTGTTGTTGTTGTTTTTGTACTCAGGTCAAGGATGCCTATGTACCAGGCAGGGGAGGGGAGCAAGGCCTTCGCAGTGTTTAAAATCAGTCCTTTTCTGGGTGATAGGCTTTCAGTGGGGCCTCGTTTTCCAGAAGAGGCCAGTTTCATCTCCGTTTAGCAGTCTTTTTAGGCCCCATGATGGCCCCCGCCTCCCCATCTTGCCGGAGCCCGTGACCAATGCCATCTGTTGGGGGTGGGTAGAGTTGGCACGGGGTTCATTCCAACTTCGTGATGTGTGAGAGTGGTACACACCGAAAGGCTCTGGAGAGAGGAGCTTCTGGACCTAGAAAGGTGATTCCCAAAGCATACGGGGCACATTGCCCATGACCTGCGGCATTTCTGCCTGGTGCTCTTTCCAGATGATTCGATGACATGTGACACATTGCCAGTGTTTCCTGGGAAGTGGGTGAGAACTTTAGAACACGAGAACCTTTTCCAGTCAGAATTGCTCAGGGCTTTTCAAACTTCCATTTTGGAAAGGACGGATAGTTATTTCGGTGAGATTGTGGTCTAGTGGTTAGACCTTGTGACTGGGAGTCATGGCTGGAGAGCTCAGATTCTTTTCCAAGCTCTTCTCCCCAAACTGGAGTCTGCCAGTGACGATTCAATCCAAAATGTCGCTTTTGGGCCACCGAATAATCGCATTCGGCTGTCTGGATTTTAGGCCCAGTGAAGGAATGTTTCCTGTCTGACACGAAGTCAGATCTTTGCACATTCATTCCCTAAGCCACGGGTAGCAAACTATGGCTCAGGGCCGAAGCTGTCCTGCCACCTCTTTTTGTGTGTGGCCTTTGAGCTATAAAAGTGGTTTTTATTATTTTTAAATGGTTGAAAAAAACCAAGAGAAGAATAGTTCCTGACACAAGATAGTCCTATGGAATCCATCTATCACTATTTATAATAAAGTTTTACTGGAACATGACCATGACATAGTAGGTACACCTATTGCCCATGACTGCTTCTGTGTTACCACGGCCGAGCCGTTAGGACCAAGACGGTGTGGGTTGCAGAGCCTAAGATATGTACCCTGGGCCTTTACAGAAAAAGTTTGCCAACTCTGTCCTGAACAAGTAAGGGGATGGACTCCCCTTGCCTGTCCGTCTGTGAGGTGGACTGACTGACAGGAAGTACTGCCAAGCTGCTTTGGTATTTTATCAGCGATGTGGAGTTTCCTGGGAACTTTGTCATCAACATCATCATTGGCCTTTGGGTTGTCCTATTTATTTAGAATATTAACTTTTGTACCGAGGCCTCAGCAGCCGTCAGATAGATGCAGGTTCTCCAAACAGCCCCTCCTCGCCCTCCTTACTACTGAATGAAGCTGGACCCACAAGGATGGGGGTGCCTTTGTTGGGAGCAGGTTCCCTCAGGCCCACTTGTACCTGGATCCTGGAGGGGTCTTCTGGTTCGGAAGATCCCTCCGTCTTTGCCTTTCCGCGTCCATTTTTTTTTTTTTTTTAATTGGGGGAGGAGGGGGAGGAGAAGTTTGAGTTGCATTACCTTTTTCTTTTTTTGCTGACAATTTAACAGGCCTTTAAAGCTCCTTGATTCCATTCAGACCACTGATTTTGTATATATTTCGAGACTTTGTCCACAGGTCTGAAGCTTAACTTAAGCTCCCTGAGACATATCATAAAATATGATTTGGGGAAAAACCCTAATGGGCCATGAGCAGAACATTAGTATTAAAGAAAGGATGAAACACTTAAGCCAAGATGGCCTTATATATTTATTGTTATTTTTTTTTGCAAAATGCAAGTTGAGCAGGACTCCATTTCAACAGTTTTCAATGCAGGAATTCCCACGGCCCCCGTTTGATTGCAGTTTGCTGAAAAGTTTAATGTTTTTGTAGGTAATTCATAATTTCCACGCTGAGCGGCCTGAAAGGAAGGGAGCTGGAGCCTAGTGTTGTTTTTATAGTGGGATGGTGGGAACTTTTTTTTTTTCTTCCCCAAAAGGATATAAAACCGAAGTTGGACCAGGGGGACAATGTGGCATGGCGTTCCAGCCCTTTCATAAACCTGAGATCCCTCCTCCTTCGGGTCTTCCTTGAGGACCCAACAGAATAGAATTTCCTGTTGCTTAGTGTCTCCAGGAAGGAAAAGATTTTCCTCGAGGCTATAATCGTACCTAATTTCCTTTTTCTTCCCTTTATTTATTTATTTTCCTTATTAATAAGGGCCAATTGTAGAAGATGAAGGAACCTGGGAAACCCATCACTTTTGGAGGAGGTTAATAACTTCCTTTGAAAAATCCTGACATAATACTTATTTCCCCAGAAGGAACCTCGTCAGCCTGAATGCCAGTTATTTCCAGGGGACGGGCACAGATTTGTAGGGGCCCAGCCATTCTGTGGGATCGAGTTTCACTGGGATGGAGAGTTTGAGCCTGTCACCGTGGAGTCCTTGTAAGCCAGCACGATTGGGGCTGTCTTCCTCCACCATCTGGATTTGGTTAGCTCTCTCTGGGCAGTGGGGCCGAGTCTCATTTCCTCCAACCAGTAATGTTATATAGGCAGTGATCCTGGGCTGCCCAAACATAATTGAAAATTATGTGTATTGTAGGCTTGGAGCGCTGAAATGTAGGCTCATAAAAATAGTGGTGCAGGTAGCCTGCGGAGATTGGATATGGCACACAATGAAGCTTTTATGTAAAATAAGAATTCTAAGACTCTGCGTTAATATTGCATTATGGGTATGACAGTTCTCTGGTGGGGTCCTCAGGGCAGGTCTGTCACCTTAAACAAAGCCTAAATTTCTGAATTCTATGGAGCCGGGATTTGGATGCGATCAAATCTGTTTTTGCAGATGGCCAGAGATGGAAACCTGTCTGTTAATCCAACCCTGCCCACCGTGGGTAGCCTGAGGTATAGGTGGGTGGCACTCAGCTTGGCATTTTTCCTCATAGGATTTTATGAGAGGAGAGATGAATATGGGCAGGTGTCCATTTTGATTGGCCTCAAGGAAATGATGCTATTGAGTGGTTCTGAGCAATGAGGCTCATCTATTTATGTGGCAGGTGAGAATGGGAAGCAGTCAGGGTGAGATGGGGCGTTATAGGTTCCCATGGCCCACTGGCTTGAGTTACAGGCTGAGGGAGACCATGGAAACATTTATTACAGTGGCTCTCAACTTGGGATGCTACTGTCGACAAAGAAGATACTTGGAAATGGCTTGATTATATGGCTGACTGAGGCAGGGAGTGGGGTGCCTGCTGGTATTTACTGTCTGGGAGTCCAGAATCCTTAAGTGCTGGGGCAGCCCCGCCCTCATCCCCATCCCAGATAGAACAGCCCCCTCAGTTGACTGATGAAAAACTAGAGGTCCACAGAAGCAAAGGGATTTGATGCAAGGTCTTGTGGTGAGTCACCAGAACCAGTAACCAGGTTCCCTCACACAAGAGCCTTCTGGGTAACAGAAGGTTGAGGTTGTAGAGGTGCTCTCGCCTTGTCCAGATCTAGGTTGGGAAAATGGCTGTGCACTTTGGCAGGTAGCTTGTGGGCCAGGGTCTTCTAGTTTTAGGCGTAACTGTGTTTGGTTTTAATTCGCTGGACAGTTATATCTTTAAGGAGCCTATGGGAAAGCTTGTGTGTGGCTTTTGCCCTTCTATTTCACATGAGATTTGAGCCAACCCTTCCTTCTTTCTGGACTGCCCTTGGCTGTCCTTTTTCTTTCTGTTGAAATCTTTCTTGACTTAACAAGACCTACTCTGTGCAGCCTTCCCCAGTCTCTACTCAAAAATCCTGTCTTTCTTCTTGGCATTCCCTAGGCACAATTCCCTGAGTCTCTGCCATTTCCACTACCTTCTATCTAGACTTAATCTGAGTGTGAGTTGGTTCCCTCACGTGGGGATAAGCTCCCTGAGGGCTGACCTCTTCCTATCTCCTTAATCCTTCACAAGAAGGCTATGTACAGAGAGTTTAATTAATATTCATTGAGTAAAATTTCCTGTACAATTTGTATGAAAACTAGCCATTTATTTCATTTTGGCATCTCTGAAAAGATCAAGATGGCCCCTTATATTCCCTCCAAGCATTAACTGGTGCATTAAACAGGTGGCCTTCAGAGATAGAAAGGCTGATGATGTTCTTATCAAAATCTTAGCGTTGTGTCTTCGGTTTTGTTCAGTTGTCTGAAGTTTTCCTGAGTAAAACTGGCGCGATGTTACCCACCAAAGTCAAATGCCTTGGAGTTGCTTATATGTGTGCTAAGTATCTCTGTGACTGGGCAAGCCACCTCACCTCACTTTTCCTTGTTTCTTCAGTAGGGAGTTGGGTCAGTTGATTGTTCAAGTCCTTCTGAAAGCTGATGTATCACTTGTGACAGAAGTAACTTCCTTTCCCTTGTGCTATGTATTTTCCACCTCAGAGAAGAGCAGAGATAGATGTCATTGGCTTATACCTTTAAGTTAATTTCTGTGGCAAACTTGTGCATATTTAAGAATTTCTCGGGCCTTTTGAGATGAGTGTATAAATTGTACTGTGCCCTGTTTGTACATCTTTTACTGAGAAGTATTTTTTCCCCCAAAGATTTATTTATTTATTTGAGAGAGAGCATAAGCGAGCAGGGGGAGGGGCGGGGGGGGAGAGAGAGAGAAAATCTCAAGCAGACTCCCTGCTGAGTGTGGGACCCGACTTGGGGCTTGATCTCAAGACCCTGAGATCATGATCTGAGCTGAAACCAAGAGTTGGACACTTAACGGACTAAGCCACCCAGGTGCCCTGAGAAGTATTTTTGTTTTATAAGCTTTTGGGTTGGATGAGGAGTTCCATCCTCATCTACTGGAGTAGTTTCTACTAAAGGACAGTTGCACGTATATATATATATACACACACTCAACTTTAGAGTGAAGGATGAGGGCATTTTAGAAATGAAGGTCACTGAAAGAGCAGGTCTGGAATTGATGGTCTCCTGGACGCCTCTGGCTTGAGACTCCTGTTTGCTTTCTTCCTTTGGAAGGCCTGTGTTCTCTCCCTTCTTGTCTCTCCTGCATCTCTACTTTTCCCTCTAAATGAGGCAGGATTAATGAAATCATGTAATCTGGAGCCAGCCTGACGTTTGGATGCAAAGACCAAACTCTATAGTTGCTAATAGTGTTGATGTTCTATAAACGTACCTACCTGTTGAACGTGAGCTCTAAGGAAGAACCTGTTGGTATGGCATGATTCTTCTGTTGATATTGTTGTTATTTGCATGCTTTTACGTTTTTTCTGTGTTGTTATTTGCATGTCCTTACTCCTTTTAGTTTCTCATCTGTATATCAGGCACCCCAGAAGTTATGTCTTGGGATAGCGGTTTTGCGTTTCTTTTCTAAATTCATTTGCCACATTCATTTTGTTTCCTCCCTCCAGTATCTCCAGATGAAATGGCCACTGCTTGATGTCCAGGCGGGGACCCTCCAGAGCAGACAAGCCCTCAAGGATGCCCGCTCTCCGTCGCCGGCACACATTGTCGTAAGTGACCTTACAAAGGCCATTGCTTCCTTTACTGGGGGGAGATGAAGAAAATATTCTTTGTTGATAACAGGCCTTGTTTATCTGTTTTTCTCTCTTTAAAAATATATATTTTTGGAATAGTCTTGGATATGGTTTATATCTAGAAGATAATTTGTTTTCTGCTATTGGACCTCAGTGACTGTTACCCACCCAGAAATTTTCTAGATCTTCCCACCACCCTTTCCTCCTGGTGTTGGGTTAGTTTAGCCTCGTGGTCTCCAGTTAATGGGGCACTATCACCATGGTTTGGGGGAGACAAAGTGGTGCCAAAGCTGTTTAAAAAACACAACCCCCAGATCCTTTTCTGAAAAACTCATTTAGTGGAGGTGAGTTGCAGAAGAGGGAATTAGAAAATTCAAAATGGAAGCGCTGGATTTCAGACTTTCCAGTCCCCTCCCACTCCCATTTATCTTAATTGTTGGCAAGTGACATTCTACATCAGCATCAGCAAATTTTATCTGGGCTGGTTGATTGTAAACAGAGAGTAGAAATGAATTTGGGAAGGCTTAAGTTAAACTTGATCTGTACATCCGTGGCTTTGAGAGCCCGTGGGTTTAACATATGAAACATTTGTTTTAGTAGTGAGGCTACAACATAAAGTGTGTGTCTACATATATTTTTAATGTACTTTTGGATTTTGTAGGCTCTGAAAGTGGAATTTATAAATTAACCTCTTGAGAAGATGGCTCAGCCTTATTAGAATATTCTCTTCCATCTGTTTATATCATGAGCTGGACTTCCTACTTTTGAAATAATTAATGGAAGACACATTTTTATAACGAATCTATGACAGGTAGAATTATGCAAAGCATGAAATAATTCATGTATTTTTTATTTAAGTAACACAAAATGTTACCCATTAATATATTTTGCCTCGATGTTACTTGTAATTTCTAAAAATGGCAAAATGATTTTATTAAGCAGAAAAATCTTAAGACGCATTGTGTCAGATTTCAGGCTAACTGCCACCTTACTTTGTAGCTTGTTATAATTGAGTATATATTATTTAATGAATTATGCCTCTGTTATATGAAAATTAAATATATATGTATGTGTATATTATTACAAAGTGATTTATTTCCGTTAAACCACATCTTGAGTCATCATGTGTGAAAATGTTCTACAAATTCTTATGTTATAAATGAGGCGCGTAGCAAGGTTGACATTTTTCCAGAAGCTTCCTCCTTCCTCCAGCCCCACAGTAACATGGATGCTCATAATTACACATGCTCCTGTAATGTCAAGATTTCAGGGCTGGAAGCGACCTTAGATCATCTCGGCCCAACCTGCTCTCAGAAAAGGAAACAGGCCCAGAGATGCCCTAAGTGAACTGCCCAATGTCACACGCTGAGTTAGTGGCCAGAGCGAGGACGGGACCCAGTTCTTGGCTCCTCTTCCGGGGCCTCATGGCATGTTCCTTCCTAAGGGAGTAGAAAGTAACTTTTCTGTGGCTGGTTCTGTTCTGCGAACTATAAATTGGGTCATCATCAGGGACAGCGTCATAGGTGGCAGGATGTTGTTGGTTTGGGGTTCTGATGCAGGTTTCTCTGAGAAACGTGAATGCCCTATAAAAACCATTTTAGCCATATACAAAGATTTTTAAAAAGTGCAAGAGTTACAGTGTCCTACAGGGTAAAACGAGGAAGCATGTCCTTTTCACTTTTCCTGCCTCCCTGCATTTCCCATTGTGTGTCTAGGCTTTGAAATTTATTTCTCTGCTTTTGGAAATGCTTGGCAGGGCTGCTACATTTTCTTTTTTTTTTTTTTAAGCTACAGAGAAAGGACGTTATCTTTAAAATCTCTCGGAGGCTTTTTTTCTCTTTGAGTGGAGAGAAGGTGCCATTCTTAGAAGTGGTTCAGAGTGGACACGGCCCCTCGTGGGTGCGGGTGGAGGTTGCGGGCCCGCTCCGGTGACCATCGCCCAAGGGTGAGAGTGGGGCTTACCCACTCTGAGAGAGGTCCAGATAGCCCCCAGGACCAGTGGTCCCAGTGTAGACCCGAAGTACTTCTTTTCATGTTTAGAAATGAACAATCTGAGGAGATGGGAAGATGTTTTACCCAGATCCAGTGTAGATTTTAGCAGGGGGAGCGCAAGGGGACTTAGGTTCCTTCAACCTCTGCTGTGTAGGAGGTGTGTTTTCCACCACTTGGAGCGCTCGCCACACTTCAGATGGAGACCCTTGTCCCAAGGAGCCACAGCCAGCCGCCTCAACTTTCGTGCTTTCTGCTGTGCTCCTGGGGCCTGGGGAATGGCCACTGCATAGAGGTTCTAGGCTGTGGAGGATGGTGGGCTCTGGGAGCGGGACAGAGGAGAAAAAGCCATCAGCTGGGCTAAAAGGAAGGCAAATTTGTGACGTACCTCATGCTTTGACAACTGAATGGTGTCTGGTTGTATGGATTAGCCCCGTAATTGTGCATTTTGGCAGTCTGCACCTGATAGTAAGGGGTGAGGAGGGGGTGCTGGAGTGGGAGGGGTTGGCAGAGGGACATGGGCAGGTCAGGTGGAAGAAGGGCTGTGATGGTTGACCTCTGTACCCATCCAGTGGTCACACACAGTTTTGGGAACAGAGGAGTCCTACACCTTGGGACTATGAATGGATGATCCCCTTTTCACTGGACATAGGGCAATGCGCCAGCTAAAGTCAGTTTGGCAGGCACAGCGCGTCTGTATTTATCAAGGGCGCATTCTGGAGGAGGGCTGAGGTATCATCTGGGTCTGTGTATAGTCTGGGCTGTGTTCAGCTCCGCTGGTGGATGGCTAACTCTGCTCCAGATCCTGGGTTCTTCCTCTCGTTTTGTTTTTCATTCTCTTAAAGAAAACGTCGTCACATCGCAGTGTTTCATCAGACATATTTCAAAATAATTGTCTAAGGATTGCTTCCTAATTTCTCTGAAATTTGGGTTTATTGTAATTTCTGGGCCAAGTTATTTCATAATTATTTCTAATGTTTTCTTTTGAAACTCGAGAAGTGTTCAGTGTTTGTCAGTAATCATTAGAGACTATCACTGTCACCAGTTGCTAAGAAAATAACTTTCTCCAGTACCCATTTGGGGCAGAAATTTTCACATGGGAATTTAAACTAAAGCTTTTTGTCAGAAGATTTTAACCTAGATTTTTTTTCATGTGGTACATGGGTTACCACATTATAAAAAAGTAGACGTGTAGAATAAATATTTTTTTAAAAGATTTTATTTATTTGACAGAGAGAGACACAGTGAGAGAGGGAACACAAGCAGGAGGAGTGGGAGAGGGAGAAGCAGGCTTCCCGCTGAGCAGGGAGCCTGATGCGGGGCTCGATCCCAGGACCCTGGGATCATGACCTGAGCCGAAGGCAGACGCTCAACGACTGAGCCACCCAGGTGCCCCAAGAATAAATATTTTTGACAAGTAGAGTTCAATTGATCAAATAATATTTAAATTAAGAAGCAAGCCCCACAAATTTTAGTTACTGTAACTGATACTGCATCTTGTTTATTATAATCCAGCGGTTCCCAATCTGTGTTCAGAAGAGAGAGGAAATTATTCCCCAAGATGCTTTCTTGAATTTTTTTTTTTTTTTTTTGGCTAGCCAGAAAATAGGAATTTATGCAAGAGATCCATCTCTCTCCCTCCTTCTCCTTTGCTTTCCCTCTCCCCCTTCTTCCCCTCCCACACCCCTGAGAAATTCAGGTTCCAGGACCCTCTCCTCTTCCTGGCCTCCCCAGGCCCATTTTTGGATTCACACAACTAGCTCCTAATTCATTCTCTGTGGTGTTTTAAATTTATATTTCTAATTATTTGTGTGCACCCCCCCACCCCCCATGACGGCCACGCAGTGGGGTTGTGCTAAGTGGTGGTACTTGAGTGTTGGCCCACTCGCCTCAGGCAGTCCATACGCTGTGGGGTTAGGAACCGCCCTTGCCGGGCACCACCCCTGGTGTCTTTGCTATACAAAGACTTTCATTTAATTTCCTTTGTACCCAGCAAAAATAGATTCTGTACCAAAAATGGTGGTATTTTGGTATAGTATGTATCCTACAAGATGGCAAAAGGCTTCAAAAGTTCTTACCATTTTATCTTGGGGGCTTCCTTTTGAAGTCAATGTGGAATTTTACCTTGGGCTGAATTTCTAGTCGTTCCAGGTCTTGTGCGTTTTGTTGTGTAATGAGCATTGAGGTATGGGATAAGAAAGCAGTCTGCATCCCGAGGAGCAAAGCCTGCCAGACTGTGGGGGTGTACTTTTTGTTGTTGTTGTTATTGCTTAAATGCTGAAAGAGGGCAGAAAACTTATGAAATGCAGCGTGATGGGAAAGCTGCAGGCAGGGTCTCTGCTGGCCTGTGTTGAGCATTTTCAAGTAAGTTCAGAGGGCATGGTGAAACTTTTGCTTTTTGTGTCTGAAGAGTTTGGGGGAAGGGGCACCTATTCATAGTTAATAAGCAAAACTGCTTTGAGAGAATCCTATTGGTTTTTAAATACATGTGGATGTTTCGATGGATTATTTGGCGTGGCCTGTATTCTCCTCTGCTCGGCTGGGTGCTTGTGTGCTGGGAGGTTCTGTGCTAGGTGCTGAGGCCCAGCAAAATCATCGCAGCATCCACCTGTGCCAGGTGCCCAGGGGAATAGAGGTCCTGTGACGGTGTGTGACAGGGACATGAGATTTCCACTGAGAAGTTGGTGAGGGTTCCAGGCTGGGACAACCCCCTGAGGAATTGGCATTTAAAATGAGATGTTCAGGGATCAATTAGAGTTAGCCAGATAAAGGGATGAGAGAAGGAAGGGGTAGGAGATGGGAGAACATTACAGGCAGAAGGAAAACCACGTATGAAGTTCCTAAAAGGAAAAAGACCTTGGCTGTGGGAGAAGCAGAAAGTCATCTACGATGGCTGCAGGTCCTGAGGGATGAGGGAGAGTGGCCTGGGGTAGGATATGGTGAGAATTTGGTGTTTGATTCTAACCACCGGGGCAAGTCCATGAGTGGTTTGGCTTGTGTTAAACTGCTGGCTGTGGGGATTATGGTGAGGTGGACAGATTCGGGGGGATCATCAGCAGAATTTGCCAATGGGTCACACGTTGGCATTGAGGGAGAAAGAGTCAAAGGTAGGTGGGTGGGGATGCCATTCACTGAATGGAGCAAGTTTGGGGTGGGAGAGTTGTATTTTTATTTTTTTCATTTATTTTTTTCATCCCAGCTTTATTAGGATGTGACTGACATATAACATTGTATTAGGATGTAACTGACATATAACATTGTATGAGTTTAAGGTATACAGTGTGTTGATTTGAGACACTTCTATATTGGAACATTACCATCCTAGGGTTAGCTAATATCACATAATTACTATTTCTTTTTTGTCGTGAGAACATGTGAGATTGATTCTCTAGGCAATTCAAGTATATAATGATAATTACCATACTGTACCTTAGATCCCCAGAACTTACTCATTTTGTAACTGGAAATTCGTACTCTCTGACCAATGTCTCCCCGTGTCCGCCACCTCCCAGCCCCTGGTAACCACCACTTTACTCTGTTTCTGTAAGTTCAGCTTTTTCTTAGATTCCACATGTAAGTGATAGCATCTAGTATTTGTCTTTGTCTGACTTATTTCACTTAGCATAATACCTTCAGGGCCCATCCATGTTGTCACAAATGGCAGGATTTCCTTCTTTCTTAAAGCCCAATAATATTCCATTGTGTATATGTGTGTGTGTGTGTGTGTGTATGCCACTTTAAAAAATCCATTTATCTGGGGCGCCTGGGTGGCTCAGTTGGTTGAGCGACTGCCTTCGGCTCAGGTCATGATCCTGGAGTCCCTGGATCGAGTCCCGCATCGGGCTCCCTGCTCAGCAGGGGGTCTGCTTCTCCCTCTGACCCTCCCCCCTCTCATGTGCTCGCTCTCTCTCATTCTCTCTCTCTCAAATAAATAAATAAAATCTTAAAAAAAAATAAATAAAAATAAAAATAAAAAATCCATTTATCTGTTGATGGACACCTAGGTTGTTTCAGTGTCTTGGCTATTGTGAATAATGCTGCAGTGAACATGGGAGTGTAAATATCTCTCTGAGGTCCTGCTTTCATTTCTTTTGGTATCTACCCAGAAGCAGAATTGCTGGATCAAAGGGTGGTTCCATTTTTAATTTTTTGAGGAATCTCAGTACTGTTTTCCATAGTAGCCGTACCAAATTCCATCCCCACCAACAGTTCACAGGTTCGCCTTTTTTTCCACATTTTCACCAGCACTTGTCATCTCTTGTCTTTTGACAATAGCCTTTCTGACAGGTATGAGGTGGTATCTCCTTGTGCATTTCCCTGATGATTAGTGATGTTGAACAGCTTTTCACGTACCTGTTAGTTTATTTCATTTACCGTCTTTGGAAGAAGGTCTTCAGTTCAAGAGTTGCCTTTTTGGAGAGATTCAGCTCCTGGGTTTCATGACCCCCACAGCAGGATGAAATGGGAACAATCCGAACTTTTAATTAGTCCCTGAAAAGTAACGTCAACGATCTGTTAAATTTAAATTTATTTAGAATATATTTAGGGTAGGCTAGAGAAATCTCCCTTTCCTTCTCCCAAATTTAGGTAAGTAGCTTTTATTGGTCTTTCTCTTGACCTTGCATTTACCACTGATCAATCATGGATTCCTTCCCTGATCCCCCAAATATTTAGTGGTTGCTTACTGTGTGGGAAAAAGTGTTCTAGACCCTAGGAGAGAGTGGAGTCGATGACAAAGGATTATAACAATCAGCCAGTAACACGTCCTACGTGCCAGGCATTGTTCTAGGTGCTTTGCTGATATTCTGTGGCCCCTATTTCACAGAGGAGGAAGTGGGGGTGGTTAAGTGTTTGCCCAGTTGTGGGAGTCAGGATGTGAGACAGGGCAGCCAGAACCTGCCATCCTCCCAGCCCCTGACCACAACGATGGTGGGGAAAGATGAACAAAGAGGCATAGTGTGGTATGCCCAGCGCTGCCTGGGGTGGGGGGTGGGGCACCAGGAGCTGGACGGGGCGGGCATGGCTCAAGGAGAATTCACTGGTGCCACTGGACAGTGGGACATGAGGTTGGCTAGGGTTTGGGTTCTGGGTGTCCTTGACATGGGCAGAGGTGGGTGCTGACACATGTGGGTGGGGAGGGCGTGCTGCCCCAGGGCAGGCAAGCTCTGGGTGATGTGAGGGTATGAACCAGTGCTGGTTTCCGAAAAGCTTTTCCCTGTGCACCATCTCCACTCCCTCCATTGTGTATATACTTTCCCCTTGGTTTGTCTTTTTCCGCTTTTATCTGTGACTCAGCCAGACTTTCTAGAATACTTGGCATGTGTTTCCTAGCAGCAGCTGAGTCAGATTTTTCCCATTTCACAGACGGAAACTGCGGTAAGGGTGTATATTGTGTCTGAGGATCTGGAGCGAGCCTGTGAGCACTGCAAAAATACGGTTGTTTTTGTAAGGAGAGCTGTGAGTGTTATAATATTGAGGAGCAGGCCACCGGGTTATCTTTTTTTGGGGAAGAAGTGGTGGATAAGATCAGTCGTGCTCTGAGGAGAGAGTGGAGTAATTCAGCCCAAACAGTCTCTAGTTAAAAGTCCAAGCTTCCTTCTCTCTTTCCAGAAAAGACTCTATGATGAGGAATTCTGAAGTTCTTGAGGTTTGAGTTGATGGTGTGGCTGCTGAGCACTGTGGAGACAGAAAATATTCTACCTGGGAGGATTGTGTAAGCTTGGTTGTATCCCCTTCAGATTAGAATCACGGAAAGTTTCACAACCTGCCATCACATGTCCTGTCACCCACTGCTGTCCCTTCTGTTGTTGGATCACTGTCCAGAAGGGGTCTGTTGGCCACAGTGTTCCTGAACACAGAGATGGGGCATCCGTCTCCTGATGTAGACCATTTCCTTTGGGGTCACCATGGGCTCTTATAGTTCTGACTTTCTGTTGTGCCGAAGGGTCTCTCCTTGAAATGCCCACTCTTGGAGGTATGTTTCAGCGTCCTGTTCCGCTCACGCTTCCGGTTACCGATCTTGGAAATTTGAAGGGGGCTATTGTACGTTCTTCCTTCATCACCAAGTCTTCTGTTCAAGATTATCCTCCATTGTAATTCACATCTTCAGTGACTGATCCTCAACTATTTAAGGATGGGAATTGCGATCTTTCTATTAAAACAAAACAAAAACCTTACCCCTAAAGCCAGTGAAATTAATGCTTAGATGCCGCTTTCCTCATTCATAAAATTTGTGTTCATTATAGGCAGTTTGGAAACTGGCCCATTATCTTGCCACTCAGAGATTACATTATGAATAAATTGGCATATTTGGTATATTTACTCCTAAGACTTTTTCCTGAGTGCATTAATACTTATATTTGTTTCTAACATTCTTGAGCTTGTAATAGTGCTCAATATTTGCAGCCTTGTATTTATTTAAAAGGAAACTGCTGTAATGAATAAGCACTTCCCCATATCATTAAAATTCTTAAGGATTTTAAATGATCACAGAGCAGCCCATTAATATGCTCGTACACCCATTTGCTTAATCAGTGCCACATTGTTGGGCCTTTAGAGTATCCTATGCCTTTTGTTTCTACTATTCTAAATAATCCTGTGATGAACATCTTTGCCCATAAATCTTTGTGCCATCCTCCCCCTCACCCTGTTCCTTTATTATTTCATAGGACAGATTCTTAGGAAGACAGGTAAAAGAGAACAAAATCTTTAAAAATTTCTTGATCTATAGCCACAAATATTTTCCTGAAAGCTCTCAATTTTTACAATTATCAGCATGTGTGAGAGTTAGATTTACCATGATCAGACTGATTTTAATGTCTCCGGGGAATTAACAAAAAGTTCAGCTTTCCTGGAAGAATGTTACCTGTACACCACTGAGCTCCCGAAAAGAGACCCACCCAAAGGCATTCACTTTGGCTTTCCCAAGACCTTTCATCTTCAAAACAGTTAAAAAAAAAAAAATTGCTTCTTAAATGGTTGGAGGCTTTAAAGTCAACTGACATTATCACGGTTTTATAGAATTATGTATATTCATTTTTGATAGCTCACACTGTAGCCTTTTGTTTTTTATTTTATTTTATTATTATTTTTTTCAATTAACTACCCGAATAACAAATGGAGGCCCGTCCGTTATCTGTATAATTCTACCTCATTCTTTTTTAAACTGCTCCATGGTATTCTATATTATATGCATATCACTGGTTAATCAGTTTGCCAATTGATGAACAATTACATTTTTAGTTAAGTATTCTTTTTTTTTTTTTAAGGTTTTATTTATGCATTTGAGAGAGAGAGAAAACACAAACAGGGGGAGAGGGAGAAGTAGACTCCCAGCTGAGCTGCGAACCCGACATGAGGCTCAATCCCGGGACCTGGAGATCATGACCTGAGCCAAAGGCAGACGCTTAACCATCTGAGCCACCCAGGCGCCCCCCACAGTATAACTTTTCAGATGCACCTTATTAGTCCCCTGAATCTACGAAGCACATTTAGGGCTATTTTAGAAGTCTTGGAGTATACTTTTTATAACCTCAAAGAACTGTACAGTTCTTTTGTTTTTCTTTTGTTGTTGTTTTTAAGTTTTAATATCTCTTTTTTTAATGGCATATTATCAGGCAGATAGTTAATGAAGTGTTTGATGCTGTGTGTGAGCTCTATCAGGAATACGACTGTGGGGCCACCTGGCTGGCTCAATCAGTAGAGCATGGGACTCTCGATCTCAGGGTTGTGAGTTTGAGCCCCCATGTTGGGTGCAGAGATTACTTAAAAATAAAATCTTTAAAAACAAAAACAACAAAACAAGGGAATATGCTTCTGGATTGTGTCTCTGGGAAAACACACCTACTTGTCAAAGATGTTATTTATTGCCGTGTTTAAGATCACAGTGAGCGTAAGGCTGGCAGCCTCCGGTCATCCTTGACCATTTCTCAATGCTGTGTCTTGTGCTTGGGGGAAAAGTCTTTGGCAGCTCTGGGCTCGCATTTTCTGACATTTGTCTCACCGAGTGTTAATAAGGTTACTGGAAAAGAGGTTTAGGGAAGCACTGGTTATGCACAGTCAGCGAGCTTCTTTAGGGCAGGATCTTGAGTCCTCTGGATGCTTGGACACTCGGGGCAGTACCTAACGCTTGCCCGACCCCAGAATGCCTCTCGGCATCTTTACAGACAGGACTGGAGCAGACCCGGGAAAGTTGTTTTAGTTTCAGCACCTGCTCTGTTTACCAAGCGTGGGAGCCTGTTTTAAATCAACATGGATCTACTTAGAGTTCAACTCATGGTTTTAGCCTATGTTTATCTTCCCAGTAAATAAAACAAAAGTATTCACTTGGCACCCATCCTGTCCTGCTTGTCACTTCTTCCCTTGCTGATTAGCTCTGTGTACGGGGCTTGTGCCTCCAACCAGATTGTAAGTTTCTTGAAGCCAAGGAGCCCCATGGTTTTTCTTTCCATGTGGTTTTTTTTTTTTTTTTCCCCGCCCCTCCCACTGTGGTGCTTCGTTAATTAAGCAGAAAACCAGTTTCTGGTGAGGGACACGAGTTGATTTCATCTGGAATGAGCGTGACTTCATTGTTATCTTAGTGTGTTCAGACTCATCCTGGTTAGCACGAGAGCTTGTCCACGTGTGTACTTTCTACCTGATGGGGTAGCGTGTTTTGGAGAAGCATAATTTTGGGTTATGACTTTGTGCACGGTTTGCCAGTAACTTGATAATCCACCCTTATACATTCCAGCTTGCAGTGGAGCGTGTGAAATCGCCGCAGTAGCATTTATGTGGAACATGGTTAACACAGAAGCTCCAGAAGGTCAGGCTTGTAGGGTTTCTATCTCTTTCCAGTCTTGATTTAAACTGTTCTTTAGGAATCTTGATGTGGCGTGCCTGAACTTTTTAAGAGAGTGTCCAATTGGGAAATCCAGGGCTTGATTATTTATTATAGGAAATGGGTATTTTCAGCAATGATGTTGTAGGGTATGTGGAGTGATTTTGTGATTGGCTTGTTAGTGGCTTGCAGGCCCAATTTTCATCTCTTAATAAATTAATATAGAGGGAGAAAACACCTGGATTTTAGAATTGGCCCTTGGAGGATACTGGGAATAAGGCGGGGGGTGGGGGGGATCCTAGAGGGGTTGGGCTGGGAAAGTTTATTGTTAGATTCGTTTTGCATAGAAGGATGTGAAAGTCCAGTGAGTTAGCTGAGTTGCCCAGGATTCCATAGGCAGGAATGGCCATATTCAGACAGTTAATCCAGGTCCTTGCTCCAGCCCCAAGCTGTCCCCTAAGTGCCAGATTCAACCTCCATTTGGATGCCAAATAAACATGGGAAAATTACCACATCCAGAATCCAACTCTTGATTTCCACCCTTGCCCCACCATCAAACCTGTTGTCTCTGTGTTCAACATTGCAATAAAGATGAACAACATCCACCAATTGTGTAGGCCCCAAACCTTGACTCCTCTTTTGCTTTCACATCCCACATTCTACCCATTGGTCTATCCTGTGGGCTCATAATCCATGTGCATACTGTATCAGCTTTGCCCTCAAAATACTGTGGAATCTGACCCCTTTTCACCACCTCCGCCATCACCAACCACAGTGACCATTGTGGCTCACTTGGATGTTGCTGGAGTGTCTGCCCTGGCCTCCCCCCGCCCCTTCCTACCTTTGTGACATCCCCTCTTCTGTCCTTGGTCCCTGTGCTTCATTCCCGTACCTGAGGTGGCCTTTTAAATCCTTGGACAGATCATATCACATACCTTGACTGAGAATCTGGAGGATACGTTTTGTCTTTAGAAAGAGACCCAGAGCAGCTATGAGCAGGCACTTGGTCCTGTCACCCGACTGAAAGGTGGGACTTTGAGATTCAAGGGCTCAGAATCGAGAGTGTATAAAGCAACTGGGCCCAGGCACTGGGCATGCTTGGAGTATTGTGTTGGCTGGGGCTGGAGGAGAGAGGGCCAGGGGGCAATAGGTGGGCACATAGTCTGAGTGAGACCCCCTTCATCAATCCTGTGTTAGTGCAGCAGGATGTGGCAGATGTCTGGGTCTCTCCCCCCGCATCCCCAACCCAGGCAGGACCCAGATGCTTCCCGACTATAGTACATCTGAGCCCTGCCCTTCTCCAAAAGCGTGCAGTCTGTCCAGCTGTATCTTGTCTGCATTTAGAAGCTTGTGAAGAACTCTGGGTGGTATGATGCAATCTGTTCCAGCCAGAGCCTGCTTAGTGGGTGGATCGAGGCCGTGATTAAGTGCATCACTGAGGCTTGTTTAATAGGCTTGGATGAGATGGGGTCACCATGTATCCAAGTGCAGTGGGGCAAAAGCATCTTGTTCTCCCTGCTCCAAGGGTGTGAGTTGCCTGTTGGCTGTTTGTCTCGCAAGGACATGGTCTGTGTAGCCCGGGTGCTGGGGTGAAGAAAGTAGCAAATGTTTACGAAGGCTAGAGAAGGAAGGCAGGCAGGCTGCATCACAGGCTTTGGGACTAGGCCATTTCATGGCCTCCAGAGACCACGTAGGGTGGCGGGGCTGGTGCCCATTCTCAAGGCCTGTCTTTGGACCACACCTCCTAAAGTTAGGCCTGACTCAGGGGCACATGTAAGATTCTGAGATGTGTTTTCCCAGTCCTTTCAGACTCAGAGAAGCCAACCTTGATGGGTGGAGACAGAACATATAAAATCTTAAAAAAGTATCACAGTAACAGAATGGGGACCATAGCTTGGCAGAAGGGCTCCCAGGAGAACCTTTGGAATGATTCAGTTGAAACTCAGGAAAAAAAAATTTTTTTTTTTTTTTAAGATTTTATTTATTTATTTGACAGAGAGAGAGATAGCGAGAGCAGGAACACAAGCAGGGGGAGTGGGAGAGGGAGAAGCAGGCTTCCCGCCGAGCAGGGAACCCGATGTGGGACTCGATCCCAGGACCCTGGGATCATGACCTGAGCCGAAGGCAGACGCTTAACAACTGAGCCACCCAGGCGCCCGAAAAAAAATATTTTTTTGGAAAGAGCTAGCAGCCCCCTTCAGCCAAAGCCTATAAATGAAGGAATGTCAGAAACCCAGAATTGCAATGATCAGGGCAAGGCATTGTCAGAGATCAAACTGGTAAGTTTGACTGGTAGAAACCATTTCCATTTTTAGAATCTAGCCAAGTATCTCTCTTCCATTCTTCCTCAAGCCCCTTCCCATTCCCACTTTTATGAAGCACTTGACTGATACACTCTTTATTATCCTTCCTTCTGAAACGATCCAGTTGTTTGCAGGTACTGAGAATAATGCCTGTGCACCGACTTTTTCCAGGATAAGAAACCAAATGTTAAAAAATGGAGTAGGGTTCTGGACATTTCTGCACCATTGTTTGCTGCTAACAGCATCCTCCCCCAGCCCCTCAGCTGTAAGGAACTAACTTTCCCTACTCTCTTGATCCATGTAGACATGTGATGGGGCAGAAGGGGAAGCATGTTATTTAAGCAGATACTTAGGCTTCTTCACTAGGCAGAGAGGGTATAAATCTGTGACTCTGCAACTGCCTTCACACATATGCATGCACACATGGTCACGTGCACACACGAGCACACACACACACACATACCCCGAATGGAGGGTGCTCATTTGCAGAAGATTAAGATGGTCTGGAAAGAGTGTCTCGGTGATACCATTTAATTCTTTGTAGCCAGCTCCAGTCTTGGATTATCCAGTTAGGAAGCCAATTAGTCTGAGATGTTTTCTGTCACTTACAACCCAAGGAATTTTAACTAATAGTTTTCAAAGCCTCAGGCTTATAATAAAAACATTGTTTCTTCTTTTGAGTTTTTAATTCTTTTGAATTAGAAGTGCTGGAGCATGAACTGATTGTTCTGCTACTGTGTAAAGAGGGACCAACGTAAATGGGACCCACTTGCCTTCTTCAGGAATGGGTTGATTTGTACTAATATTGAGAGTTGCCTAAGAGGGAGACATAGTCTCCATGATTTTCTGCCACAAAGAATTTCTAGAGACAGAGGCTTGTGTGGGGGGAAAAAAGCAGTTTCCATGGTTTGCTCTTGTGGTCATGGGGGAATTTTGAAAATGAACTTAAGGTATTTTCATAAAATTCCCGTTTTCATATTTTTAGTTTCTCAGAGATATACTCTGCCGAAAGCTTTTATTTCTTCTGTTCCTGGGGACAATTAAGGAATAAGCAGTTAATTAATAGTATTAAGCACTGCTCTTTTTGTTGAAAAATGTGATAATAACCCACATAAATAAGGAGGTGCCGCTGTGACCTCAGTGATCTCCTCTACTTATTAACACTTACTTATATTATTTTGGAAGCACTACTTTCTTATCAGGATAATTGGTGGCAAGCTGAGCATACAGGTGTTTATTTCTGTGTGATTTATTGATTATTACCACTTTACTATTTGGTGAAGGGTCTACCCATTTTCCTTAAAATACCTGTAAGCTGTGAAAAGATCCTGTAACTCCCAAAGTCTAAAACTATTGTTCCAAAGACTCTGAGCAGAGCATGGTGTTTGCACCTAGATTGTAGGCTGGGTGGGGTCTGCTCGGAGCATTGTGTTGAGAGAAATTCTGATGCCTTCTATGTCAGGGCTCCAGGAAAAACAATGCATTAATGGATTAATATCTGTCAAGGGTGAAGAAGGATAGACAATAGTGGTTTCACAGCTGTCATTTCTGCTTTAGGCAGTCACCTTTTTTGGGGGGAAAGTGTCAGAAATCAAGCCCTTTATTGGATCTATCAGAGCCCAGGGAAATGTCCATTAAGATGTCACAGTGAAGGAAATTCTTGTGACTCACCACTTAAAAACCAGTTCTAAAAGAAGTGGGAAGTGGGAGGGAGGAACATTTTTCATCAGAACCAGGAATGAGAATGTGTCCAAGCAGATGAAGCTAGGCTTATTAGGAGCTGGTGTGGCTTACCTGTGTTGATTGGCTCCACCAGGTTCTTCCCATGGCTAGGATGCCTCCTTGCTGTCCCTGATTGATAGGTCTTGCAGGACATGCCAGGGACCAAGTGTGACACACAGATTCAGCCTGTGTTTTTTGTGCATCACATCTGTGAAAGTTTGCAGGGTACATAGTGCTGTTTTTGACAGTTACTAAAAGAAGGACTCCACATTGCTCCCTTCCTCCGACCTTAAAATTATAAGTTGCCCGGTAAGAAGTCAAGATGTATCTAAAGAGGGTGATCACTTTAATGCTATCTCAACTTTTTAATTCGGAAGGGTAGGCTTTTTGTTTGTTTGTTGTTTGGTGCGTACCTGTGATGACTCTTGGCCTGAATTATTATCCACACTTGGAGTCCAGGGCTGATGTGAGATAGAAGCACAGCTCTTAAGCCAACAGTCTTTCGCGGTTAAGTTTCAGAACATGATGTGGAAAGTATACCCATTGAGAGGCAGTAAGGACCTATGGTGAGTTAGTGCGCATTTGGACATCTGTGTGGAATAAATGAGTGGGCAGAGGGCGGGGCCGCTGGCGTGGGGAAAATGGGCTGGGGTTCCAGAGGTGGCCAGCACTGCATACAGAGGCCAGCAGGGTTGGGTTTGGCCAGCTGTTCTGGTGTCTGGATGCCTGTGTGAATTCCTCCAAAGGCTTTGAGCTGGCAACATGGAACCTGCTGGTTATGGAGCCAAGGGTGGGGATTGTCGGGATCCTGCTAGGCACAGGGGTGTGATACCAGAGGCCAGAACTGAAGCCAAGGCAAGGGGTTGGGGGACCTTTTTGTCATGCACTGTCCTAGAGCCTCAGTTCCACCAGGATTGCAAATTACAGAGCCGAGCCTTGTTCACTGTCCTGCTAGCTCTTCTGTTCCTGATTTTTCTTTTACTCTCAAGACTTAGTCCTGGACTCAACATGTTGCAAAGGAACTTAGTAATTTTCTTGGTGCAAAGCCTTCATCGTGACATTTAAGAAGTGGATTCACTGAGGAATGGAGAGATGTACTCAAGATCATGGTAATACTGGAGGTTTGCTGAGCACTTACTAGTTACTCTTGTACTAATTTGCTTCTTCTGCGTAATTTACATGATAGTCCCCTTTAACCCTCCCAGCGCTTTATGAGTTAGCTGTTGTTACTTTCCCATTTTACAGATGAAGACGCTGAAATGTAGCAGGGGGATGGCATGCCCAAGGTGACGTGGGGTGAAGCTGGAATTCGAATGCGGGGAGCCTGGCCCCGGCACTGGGGCTCTCACTGATAGGTGTTCTGTTGCTTCCCCGGAGAGCAAGCACGCAGCCAGGGAGGGGCAGGTTTCCGGCCACAGACCGGGCTGGAGGCCGGTGCCCATCAGGCTGCAGCACCAGGAAACTCCAGGCCTGTCGTGCCTTTGTGACGCTGTTAGTTCCTGTTGAGGAAATGAGGCTTTGTGGATTCCTAGGAGGAAAACGTATGAACTCTTGGCAGAAGAAAGGAACCAGCAAAAGGAGATTTGTATCAAGACGAGCCTTCCATTCGGCTCAAATTATACCTCCCTTCACACAATGTGGGTGTGTACCTGCCAACTTGAGGGCAAATTACAAATCTTTCTGGTAAGTTACATTGGGCGGAAGGCTTTTGTGGGTACTTTTCTCAGATCACGACCATCTGGGGCCAGGCATATACGCTCTCTCATTTATCTTTTGTATAAATTTGGATTTTTACATAGTGGAGTTTTCTAAGATGGTTGGCTCTTCTAAAACAAAATGTAGTGAAAGCGACGAAGGGTAATAGAACAAACACACTCATTACCTGCTACCTAAAATAACAATTATTAATCTAATCCTTTGTGAACAAAGAAAAAGAACAAAGAACAAAAGAACAAAACCAAACCTAGGTGTCCCTCCCTGGGGAGGGGATCCATGATCTCCCCTCCTGAGATATGACTACTGTTATCATTTGGTGTCTCCCTAGTCCAGGCTTGCATACATCTATATCTATGTCTATATCTACAAAGTATTATAATTAATGTTAGTAACTTTTAAGTTTTAGGTGAGTGGTTTCATGTTTCATAATATTTTACAGCTTGTCTCTCTTATTCAACATTGCATTTGAATTTCACCCATTTTAACTGTTATGTACTATTTCATTGTATGGGTGTACCAGTTTCCCCATTTCTGTACTGAGTTATTTGGGTTCCTTACAGTTTTTTAAGATTATAAAATCTTAGGGGTGCCTGGGTGGCTTGGTCGTTAAGCGTCTGCCTTCGGCTCAGGTCATGATCCTAGGGTCCCGGGATCGAGCCCCTCATCGGGCTCCCTGCTCCGCGGGGAGCCTGCTTCTCCCTCTCCCACTCCCCCTGCTTGTGTCCCCTCTCTCGCTGTGTCTCTCTCTGTCAAATAAATAAATAAAATATTTTTAAAAAATGATTTAAGAAAAATGATTACAAAATCTTAAAGAAGTTATTGCTGCAGTAATGATCCTTGGGGTAGGCATATGTAGCCACATGTAAAGCATTTCTCTGGGGTTTGTACCATGTAGAAGAATTGGTAGGACACAGATGGCTGGTTTTCAACCATAGTTCACGAGGTATGTCAAGCTCTCCAGAACGATTGGATGAATTAGTACACACATCACCAGTGTGTAAACACTTTCTCTCCCCACATTTTCAACACTTTATTTTGTCAGACTTTAAATTTCTGCCAATCTGATAAGTGTGTGGTGACATCGTATCATGTTTTAATTTGCATTTCCTTGACTCCTGAGGTTGACACTCCTGTTGTCATTTGTTTATTGTCTCCTCTGTGGCTTGCCTGGTTTAATCCTCTGCACATTTTAAAGAATCAGATAGTTTTTCCTTATTGATTTATAGGAGCTCTTTATATAAGTCGGAGAATTGGTTAAGTATTGGAGCTACTTTGTCCCAGTCTGTGATGTTTTAAAACCCTGCTTAGATAGGTTTTTAAATATAAAGAATGAAGTTTTGATTTTTTTTTAATGCACTCAAATTTATTAATCTTATCCTCCATGCATTCATTTTGTACTTACTTTAAGAAATTGTGCAGAACTGTGATTTTGATTAGGTGTCTGCTCTCTGATAGCCACATCTAAAAACATTACTTTTCTATGGTAGGAATCTAAATCAGAGGATTTTTTTTTTTTAACCAAAATTTAAATATTAAAACGACTCACTTGGAGCGAGATGCAGAAACTGTGGACCAGACTCCTATCTGGAAAACATGGAAGTAGAGGGGCAGTAAATAACTCTTGGGCACATATAGATGAGGAACTGGGTGCGGGCTCTGGACAGAAGCTTTCTATAATCTTCCAACAGCCTCTCTTGAAGTAGGCAGTTTTATCCCCATTTTAAAGATAAGAAAACCAGAGCTTAAAGAAGGTAAATTTACGAGGCAAGTGGCAGTGCTAAGACTCAAATCCAGATCTTTCTGACCACAAAGCTTGTGTGCTTCATGCTGTACCCCATTTCCTTCTTGGAAGTTACTGGAAATTTGTCTGAGTTCCAACATCTTTGTATGGTATTTTCAATTTGAATGTAATTGGGAAGAAAGAGAGGGTGAGGGTGGAGGGCAGAAATTTCTGAAGAAGGGGAAGGACTTGAGATTGAATAACAGAAACGAAAAAACCCATCACCAGGAGGGTGGTTCAAAAGGAATCGCTCCATGTTTCATATGGCTAAAACGTTAAAAGCCCCAACAATTGCATCATGCAGGTCTGATGCTGAGTAATCACCCTCCTCTGTATTAGGGAGGGTGGTGGTAGCAAGACGTCTGGGAAGCTGTTTTTGCCTAAGGAATTACATTCCAGGGGACTCCGAGGATTTAGGTAACCACAAAAGCCGTTTATTTCGAGTACACTGAGATTTCTACCGCTTTGATCCCTAATCCATAGCATAATTAATAAATGAAATGTGCTGTAGTATGGGGTTTTTACAAAGTGTACTTTTAAAATGGCTTTTGGTCTGACATGATTCATTCACCACTTGGAAAAGCATCGTCACTTCAGATGGGCGGGCGGGGGGAGGACGCCTGGTGGGTAGTTAAGGGCTTTCCTCAGGACGTGGTCCCTATATTGGGCCTCTGCCGAGCAGGCCCTTCCGAACATCTCCCCAACTCGACCTCCTGGAGGTGAGAGGAAATCGGGGGGTCAGCACTGAACGGTGTCTGATGTCAGTCCGTCTCAAGACCACAGACCTCACAACCAATGAAAATCCTTTTGTCTTTGCCCCTTTGTGTCCATTGAAGAAGCTTGCTGTGAGTAGGTGATTATTGATCACTCAAACTGAAAGGCCAGGTGTCTGCCTGGAAACACCCACCTTCCCCCTTTATTTCTCTCCCTCCCACCCTCCCAACAAGCATTTAGTTGGTCACCCATGAGGAGACAGGCTGAAAGTGTATCATTGGGCAAGAAAATATTCTTCTCATGGAGCTTCTGTTCTACCATTGCAGGGGAGGGGGGCCGGGCAGGGAAGAGAGGTGTAGAGACCCAAACCAGTGAACAAATAATATGGAGAAAAAAAAGAATAAAAAAATAAATAAAAATAATTTAAAAATTATATTTTGACCACTTTTACTTGTCACATTCTACATGTATTACTTCAATCTGTAGAGCCATTTGGAGAGTAGATATTATTGTTTATTATTATTATTCCATTTTACAGATGAAGAAACTGAAGTCCAGAAAGAAAGGAAATGGCTTCTCTCTTCTTAGCTAGAAGGTCAGACCTTTGCAGTATTTGTTTGGCCAGTGGCCAGGATCTTACTCTGTGTGTTCCCCTTCCAGCTGAAAATGAGCAAGGTCATTTCCGATAGCGGTGGGAGCTATGGTGACTATAAAGCAGGACAGCAGGACAGAGAAGGACCATGGGCTGAGGGCTGTGGTAGGTGGGGTGGCAAGGGGAGGGCTCCTCCAGAAGACTGGGTCCAAGCTGAGAGCTGAACGGCGGGCGGTGCCAGGGTCGCGAGTCTCACCTAGCAGGGCAAATGGAAGCTTCTGGCAGGAAGGAGTTAATGCTTTGCCTATGCCCTAAGCTGGTTCATTAGGACCTTAAAAGGGGGAAGAACGTGGTGGCTGTAAATGTTACAATCTTACCTTTGGCCCTTAGGGATTCTGTCTTTCAACCTTGGTTCAGTAATAACTTGTGACTGCCCAACAGGGCTTCCTTTTAGGAAACGAAAGAGAATGGCTTGTTACATTCAAATATGCCATAAAAGTATCACCATTTATTTCAGTGTCTGATGACCTGAGCTTGGGGAGGCTGCGAGGCTTTGAAAGGGTCTGAAGAGGCCCTTTAGAGCAGAGATGAAAAGGGGGTGGGGGATCCTCAATTCTAAACAAAGAGTCGCAATGGGAAGATAGCCAAACGCTGTTTTTGGAAAGGGTGAGAGGGAAAGAAAGGTAGAGGTGGGTAGTTAGAAAATGTGGTTTTATGCACCGAGTTTGGGTAGGGGTCCCTGAGAATCGAGGACAATGTGGACTTCTCAGTGGTGCCCCAGGACAGCCCCAGCCCCAGCCTTTTGCTTGCTGGTGGGCTTGTGAAAAGAGGGGCTATGTCTCTAACTGGAGCAATCAAGGGGGACGAAGGGAGGCTGGATCCATGTGGCTTTCAAGTTCTCGAGTATCCTGTTTCTTGTTAAAGTTCCAGGTTTTGGGGCTGGGAGCGCGCGCGTGCACGCGTAGCACCTTAATGTGGAGAGGTGGGCTTGAGCCAGTGGGAAAGAGGGAGACCCCCAAGCACCGACTGACGGGATTTGATACGAAGCAGCAGGAGAGCTTGCTGCCCTTACTCCGTGGTAAATCTTGCACGATGCCATATGCAGCTGAATCCCGAAGCTGCCACATAGGGTGTGCTTTGGTTCATGCTCACTGCTGTATGTGCATTTCATGGAGCTGAAGTGTCAGAAGCAGGGCCTCTAAGTATTCCTGATGCGGTCCCCACACCCAGAAAGGGCAGCGTTGGGGTGGCAGTGGGGGGTGAGGAAGGGCTGAGGAGGGCGCTCCAGGGCTGTCATTCGTGTAATTAGCCAGGTAGTGACATCAGTGGGGAGGAAAATATTGATGTACCCTTTTTGTTTTTGAATGTGAAGTTTGGGCTTTTTGGATGTATCTGTGGATTTTTAAATGTTTTCTGAAGTGCCGGAGTTTGTGGACGTTAGATCACCATGTAGGTATCCACTCCTACGGACACATTTCAGCGGAATATTTTCAAGACTCCATAAAAACATGAGGCTTTCAAGGCTGGGTGACTTGTTCAGGTACTCCTCCCCCCTTTTTTTTTTTGGCAAAACCATGCAAACATTGGTATTCAAAAATATTTTGTTACTTTTCTTGGCAACGTGTCCCAAGAAGAAATTGCAACACAGCCTCTGAGTTAGGAGGCAACTTTCTGGGGAAAAGGCGGGGGTGGGGAGGTTTGGAGTTTGAATCAAAAACAGACACCGAAGCTTTAATAAAATAAATGAAGCGGAGCCCTTTCAGCTCACGGCGGACCGTATTGGTGCGGGTCAGGCAGCCTAGTGGAAATTGACAGGCCGAGAACTGGGACATAAACAAAAATGTCAGTCCCTGGGAGTCTTGTTCGCTGGACAATGTCTCAATTGTTTCCTTGGTTTTCAAGGCAGCAGGGGAGAGTGGAATATTAACTGTTTACTGCCCAAGGCTGGCTGGGAAGTTGCTGGGGGGGGGGAAGAAAATCACATTTTTATTTAGAAACTATTAAACGTGTTGGTAAGTGATGGGAATAGTGCAGATAGTGTTCTCTTTAATTATCTGCCATCCAACTCCATATTTTTGGAGTGTGTGTGTGTGTGTGTGTGTGTGTGTGTGTGTGAAGGAAGAACGAGGATATTTCTTCTAAAATTTGAATGTTAGCCTTGTACATTGTCAGTTTTTAAAGATAGCTGCCCTGTGAGCCTTCGGCCTCCAGTGACAAAGGCAGTGGGGTCAGGGAGGGAAGCCGAATTTCTGATAACAATTTAAATTTCAGCTATCAGGTAATATCCTGTTAAGTGTTTGTTTCTCTGAAAATGCCTGGATGGAATAAAAATCAAGTGGTAGGAATTCTCCAAAACAACACACATTCTACTACTCAGTGATAAAGAAAGGGGGAAAAATAAGTATATCTTGGAGAGAGGACTGGGGACAAAGAAGGTCCGGAAGTCTATTCACATTTGCATTTACTTGATTCGAGAACCAAACAGCAAAGCCTAGTGTATCAGCCTTTATCTGGGCAAAGTTCAAAACTCAACTGGTAATGATGTCCTTACAAGCTTTAAAAGGACTGTGTTGTTACAAAAGCAGAGACCAAGCTTACTTTTTCGGGACAGAATGCACTGGGGTTGTTTGTTAGATAAACTTGTTTTAATAAATAGGGGTCAGGGGAGAGGTCCGCGTTCTTGGAAGACCCGGATTCGGACTCCCTGATAAGTGGAAGTGGCTGCCTTTCTCTCCCTTTTAACTTCTAAGCCAGAGGTTTGTAGCAGCTAAAGTCAGTTTTGGTTCCTGCCTCCTGTCAGACAGGAAGTCACTTCCTTAGCCAAAATTACAAGCTGTGGCAAAACTCCCCGGCCACACCGAAAAGAGCATGTTTTTCCCAGAAGACTGTGTTTCTAGATGCGGAAGAATAAATTGGTACGCCGTGTGATCGCGGTGTGCCCAAAATACCTAGGGAAGAGTGTCGCTGCTGGGGCGGGAGCGTCCCCAAGGCCAGGCGCTGCCGGGAAGGGCTCAACTTTGCTACTCCAAGGGCCCAGAGCCGGAGTGGGGCGACTGTGGTGTGGGGATGGGTTGGAGGCTGCTCGCGGGGAGCCCTGGCCTCTTTGAGCCACAGTGAACTTCCTGTCTAGGAGTGAGATCTCACATTCTTTGGGAGCCCTGAGGTCTGAGGGGTGGCCGTCGACGAAGCTCTCCTTGATTCTTGATTAACTCAAATATTCCAGAGCTCTTGGGAATCCATGGTCAAGTTTTTTTGTGTCTTATGCTTGCCCTTTCCCCTGCTTTCATCAGTTAATCAAGGATCACCTCCCCCCCGACCCCCCCTTTCAGGCAAGTCAAATTCTCAATGTCATGGCTCTTTTCAAGAGACAGCCTAGTGACTTTGGGGGTTGCTGATGGGGCACGGCCCCCCGTTGCTGGAGTGGGGCGCTTGGTCATTTCACGAAGAACTCATGCGTTGCAGCAATCCCATCTGCCCCTCTGGGGAGGCGTGTGGGCCCCGTGTCTTTACCCGGGATGCTCACTAGATAACCTGCTGCTTTTCAGACACATTTCCTTAATTCAAGGGAGAGGCGTAAACTCTGCCAATGAGGATTAAGCTCTGTGATGACTTGTAATACTTCAATCTCCCATTTCCCCCTTCTGTCTAGGTATTAATGAGTGTATTTGTAACGATGGCATCCAAGTCCTAAGTGCTTCCCGTGGCCTTATTTGGACAAGACTTTGGAGGAAAGAGAAGGCTGTGTCACCTAGGACTCTTGCTCTTGCATTGAGATGAAAGGACAGTGAATTAAGTGCCTGCTTTTTCTCCCTTTTTCCCCCTCTGATGGTTATTGATTCTCCCCTGGAACCGTACATACAGTCCGTGTTCTGATCTTTTTCTCGACAAAGGGAATTCCCAGTTTGTTTGGGGGCAGACGCACTAGCAGGTCAAGAGTTAAAAGTAGGCACTCGGTATTTTCAGTCTCGTCCTGCTCAAGAGCTAGAAGATGTTTCTCAAAGAATCTCTTTGGTGACTGAGAAGTGAAGAGAGCCTTAGAAGCAGGGCAGGAGGAAATAAGAGGAAAGTAGCAAACGTTGTCATTCTACATCTGTTTATTTTGTTGTTAACCAAGGGCAGGAGATTCCTCTTACTGAACCTTCGCTGGGGTAGGGGGAGGGTGTGGGGAGCAAAATGGACACCGTGGCTGGAATGGTCTGGACATGCCGTTCAGTAGAAATGTGATTTCGGTGGAAGAAGTGATTTCTGCGAGGATGACCTTTACTAAGCCATTCAGTGATTGCCTCCTATTGCCTCCTCCACAAACAAGCTCCCCGGCCAGAAAGGCCGCCTCACCCCCCCCGTATTTGGCCCAACCTCTGCCCTCCCTCTCGCCACTTCATCTTGAAACCAGCCCCCTCGCCCCTAGATGGGAAAGGAATCTCCTTGGTGCCTGGGTAGTTCTGAATCTCACTCTCTTCCCACAAAATACATCCGTGTGAAGCCACGAGAAAAAAAGGACCACATCAAACTTCCCCTAAGAGCCTTAGCCTAGGTGTATAACCCAGTAGGAATAGAAGTTAACGTTTTCCTGATGTGTAGGGGTCCCTTTTACTGCTCTTGGTCCTCTTTCTTTCTTGTGTGGTTCTTTTATGGTCCTACCACATTTCCCCCCCGCCCTTTTTTGTTTTCCTCCCCTTTTTGGCGGGGTGGTGGTTGTGTGGTAAGTGAAAGGATAAGCGGATAATTGTTAAGGGAAAGTTTAGTCTTTCTGGGCCAGATTATTTAGTTTGAGCCATCTAGGTAAAAAATCAACCCAATTAAGGGCCCATTAGGTATTTTAATAGCAACTAAGTTGTAGAAGCTGAGGAAGGAGTTGAACCAAGACCTGGAGGTCAAGGCTTTGTGGTCTGTTACAATTCCCCTGGAGCTTTGGGCCCGCAGGACATTCTGGGGTCTTAATAAATGAGTGAGGGTTTCATTTTGAGCTCTTTACTACCAAAGACTGAATAATAAATTGGGTGTAATGCTTTTGCCCTAAACATTAACAGCCAGAGAGAGCAAGAAAGAGAGAGAGAGAGAGAGTGCGTGTGTGTGTGTGTGTGTGTGTGTTTATAGATACACACATACCATGTGAAATTTGTTGGGGACTATGCATAACATTTCTCATTTTACATTAGGAAGAATAATGCACCGACTGAACTCAGGACCTGGGAACTTTTAAAGTTCAATCCTGCCTCCCCTGCTTGACCAAAGTGCTCACAGATAGGACAGTGTTTTTGTTGTTACATTATATACTTCCTGTTGTCTCTCTGGGGGTGGCCCTCCTAAGCCTGACTCTAAGAAATAGCTTGACTTCAAGAATTCTTATAGCTCTAAGCTCATGAAGCAACCCCCTACCCCCCAATTATCTATGTGCCTTCTATCCTTGGGGTAATAGTATTTGGGGATGTAAATTTGACCTTAGAGAAGACACACTCTCTGATGATAGGCTAATGCTTGTATTTACTCATAAACTTCCCCTTTGACAGCCACTGGCTTCAGGGCCCCAGACTAAACTATTCGACACCAAGAAGCATACTCCTGTTTCCCCGTAGTTTCTTCCACAGGGAAGCAACTGGGATTTTTCAGCGCCCTCCTAATTGGTGAACGGATGAACTGGCGCGTAGATGGAGATGGCTCTGAGGGCTCCGATGTCCCCCTGGCACTGCTCTGGCTGGAGGGGAGTCGGGGTGGGGGGTGGGGAGGAGGAGATGGGAATCCGGGAGGACCCAGGAGGAGGTGTGAGCTCTGAGCTAGAGGAAACTACACCGTGTGACGTGATTCTGATTCCATTATCTGAAGCTGTCCAACCCAATCTGCCACCTCCCTCCCAGTCCTCCCTCTCCTCCTGACTGGCTTCTCAGGAGGACCCCTCCATTGGTTGATTCTGGGCCTCTCCCAAGGAGCCAGAGGCTGGAGAAAGAAAAAGGGGCCAAAAAAGAGCAGTGAAAGAGTTTTTATTTAGCAGAAAGGGAACTGTGCCAAGAAATTTGGTAAATATTAAACTGAAGGGCCAAGCACGGGAAGATGAGACAGAGGGAGAAGGGAGAGAGAGTGTGTGTGCAGGCATGTAGGCTCGTTCGTGGATGAGTGTGCAGAGTGTGTGCGTGCAGGCACAAAGCGTGTTACATGTGTTTTGTTGGATGGGTGATTGTGTGTCGCCCGGTAGGCTCTAGGGTGGGCCTGAAAGGCTGTGGGGTTCCTGAAATGGACAAGTCCAGGGAACTCTGGGCAGGAGGAAGGGGAGGGGGGAGTACATCACTCCTTGGAGAGGTGTTAGGGACTGGCTGTGTCTGGCGGGTCTGTACCATCTTGCTTCTTGTCTCCTGAACAGGGACCGTTCCCTTTGGGATGTCTACCAGGCTTCCAGTCAGGCATCAGGCTTTTCTTTGTTGAGCTGTTTGTTCTTTGACTCCAGCCCGCTGCAGAGACCCTCGTCCCCATTAAGGACAGGCCTCCCCCAGGCGGAAGGGAGGGACACGGCCGGGGCAGGCTCCGAATGGCAGCCACGGAGGTGTTTCTTAGCTGCTTCCAGGCTTTGCAGGAGGTTGGTGAACATTTAAATAGTACGTTCACATCTGCTTTTATTTTTCCCATTTCTGCAGGCCAGACTGAAAACTTAATAAATTGTATGAAACCCAAGTAAGCATGGATGTTAAAGAACATTAAATAAATTACATAAGTATGCCTACCTGTAACACTTTTATAAGGTAAATGCACGTGGGTTATTTTGCCATAAATACGCACCCAGACCAAGATTTATTCTAAAGCCCCCTTGTTACAGCCTGCCCCTGGTGAAGGTACTACTGTTCCTCAGCCCCTTCTTTTTGTGCCTGGCCAGGCGGCAGCCGGGCTTGGAAAATGCGATAATGATGCAGTAAGTACCCTAGTGCAAAAGTTGTTTTTTGTTCCAAAACATTGCCAGTTCACGGCATATAAAACTACCACGGATGCCTCAGCCAGTTTTTCTTTCTCCCCAAATAAGGCAAGCATTAATGAAGCAGCTGAGGGCCTGGGAAAATATTTTGTCATTCCTTAAAGTGAAATTCCGTCCCCTCTCGAGGCAGCCCATAGCTTTTTCAGCTGAAGTATAATCAGTGTCTCGCCAGAATTGGTTGAGGAGCAGGCCGTGCAATTAAACTTGTTTATTACTGTTGTCCCTTCTAATGACCATTGACCTAAATAGCGCTCTGCCTTCCTGTTTCCCCACATGTTCGTGCAATGAATGGATGGCTTTGAGTAAATAAATGATGGAAGGATCATCCCATTCTACAGAGAGAAAAGTGGAGTCTAGCCAGGTTCCTTGACCTGCCTGTCGTGGAGCTGCAGGCCAGGAAGTTGGGCCAGGCAGGGCTGGGGCTCTGGGGACAGCTTTTCCTAATGGAGCCCAGTGCGAGGCCGGGTGGGTAGTGGGCCCTGCGCGAGTGCTCTTTATCAGGCAGCAACCTCTCATGGGTTGGCAGAAGGCCTGTTTTTGAACGTGGGGAAAACAGCCTCCTGTTTAGAAGTATGAAATGTAATATCCAAACAGTTGGGAAATATTTTGGGTGGGGTCAAGGGCAGAGAAGAGCAGACATTCACAGATCCATTCTGAGAGGTGGAGCCTTCATCCCAAACACTCACGGGGTGCAAAGTAAAGGACACACATCTTCGCTTTTTTCTTTTTTTTCCTTCAGCTTAAGGGAGTTATTTGGGACCATACCGTATTTTTGTCTAGTGCATCGGAAAAAGTACTTCCTGTCTTCAGACTCACATAGGATTTGGCTTTCACTCGCTGTTGTGTGATTTTTTTTTTCTTTTTTTTTTTTTTTTTTTGTGCTGACTGCTTAATATGGAGGCTCAGCGTATTCATCTGTAAAGAGTGGGGCTAGCCGGGGCTTGTGAAGGGCAGGGTGCAGCGTGGTAGCTGAGAGTGCTGGCTTTGGAGACGGACAGACGCCGGCTTTCTCTCAGACCAGCTAGCTGCCTCTTTGCTGTGTCATCTTGGGAAGTTACTGATCTCCCAGTTTCCTCATCAGTAAAGTGAGGAAAATAATACCTATCTCCCTCGTGGGTTGTGGTCACGAGTGAGAGATGTTGTAAGGGTCAGATGGTCTGGGGTAGAAACGCTTTTCAAACAGGAAATGTTGCTTTGCCCAATGTTTGGGGGGGTGCCATTAATCCTTGGAGTGCTTTGCAAATGGTAAGTCTTTTGCAATCAATCTAAGGCTATGATAATTCTTATTATTTGGTTTGTGTCAGTGCATGAAGGCAAGAAGCTGCCAGAAAAATGCAGGCATTAAGGGCATGAGAATTACTGTTTGCAATACCATGTTTTCTAAATTCTAATATATCATCAGTCGAAAGATGGGCCTTTAATCTAATAGGGATTTTCGGGAGGAAAGAAACACTGCTGTGTTAAATTTATCTACCTATTATATGCATCTAAATTTCAGAAATAACACGTAGAAATAATGGGAGTCTCAGAAGGGAGGAGCTAGATCTAGGTGCGGGTATAATTTGAGTAAAGGCTGTGCCGTCTGGAGCTCTCCATTTCAAAAGGATGCTATGTAAGAAGCTTCCAAGCCCACTTTTGATCACATAAGGGTGTAGAATTCGTGTGGACCAGATTTTTAAGCTGCACAGAAAGAGTGAAAGCAAACCAGAGTCATTAGACATGACCGTGCCAGATAGCAGCACTTGGAAGATCACGCAGACCAATTTTGCAGGATTCTATTAATGAAGATTCTGCAGTCCCAAGTTCTCACGTCCCTTTTGACCATTAAAGGGAGTTGCTGGTATTGATAGATGGGCTGCTGTGCAAAGCTGGCTTCTCCATAAACACACCATCGAAAGTCTGTCCACATTCCAACCTCTCTGTAGCCCATCTCCCCATTGGAAGGAGTCGGGCTGCAGCGTGAATGGGAGCGGTGAATACAGAGGCTCATCAGAAGGCGATATTTGAGCATTTAATGTACTGCCATTCTTTTGTATTCTGTTGGGAAGAATGGGCACCACACATTAACCTTACCGTAAGTGTGATGCATTTGAACATACAGTGGAAGAATGGCCCAAAGAATATGCATTTCTGCTGTGAGCGGTTTTGAATAAATCAACATAATAGCCTGTGGTTATTAACATATTATGTGGATTGGACAATGATACATACTTTGAGGACCTTGAACTAAATCCACCAGTTAAGAGCCTGTAGGATGGGCTCCAGAAGGACTGGAGTTCTGGGCGTCGAGGTTGTCATACAAAGAAATGAACTGCAGACCACTGGCAGAAGAATTTTCTGGTAACACTCAGCCCAAAGTAAATTTTCAAATGCTCGGGCTGCAACACAGAATTGACTCATGTCAGATTAATTGGATCTGGACTTTTAAATATGGGTCAGTTTGGGTTGGAAGTGATTTTATTATCCACAAACTTCTTTGTACTTCTTTTCCCCCCAGAAATACTCAGCTATAATTTTTCTCTGTTGCCAAGGGCTAAATGCATATAATAGGTAGATAAATTTAACACAAGGCTCTCTTGTGAAGCTTCTGAGAAGCAGTATATTTTTCTGTTAGATTTCATAAGAAGTAGTGCTAGGTTTTTGATGTAATTATGTTTAGATTTCACAGAAATTTTCAGTGTGTTGAAAGTTTAATTCCTGGGCAACAAGGAATGGTTCCTGGGGCTCAGACCCAGCGAGCCTGGGCTTTGTGTTACTCATGCCAGACCCTTGCCGTGTGACTGTGGGCAAGTCTCGGCATGTTTGACCTCAGGAGTTAAAAAAAAAAAAATAGCAGTTACGTATGATTTTTCTTGGTCCGCGATAGCTGGGCAACTTAGAGATTCAATGATCTTTGTCCTCTGCTGTGACCAGAAAGTGGAAAATAAAATGTACAGAACCTCATAATCTTTGAGAGCCAGGATTTTCGTCCTTGTTCTTCTCTTTTTTAATCTCTGGGTACCCTTTAAAAACCTCTTTAACTGGGTACAAGTCTTCCTCCATGACATTTAATACGACTTTATGGACTTCAGTTAAACTCTGAAGTCCCTTTCAGAAAGTTCTTATTTTTTTAAATCTTAAGTGCCTTATTAAACCTGCTGAGGAGCTCTGGTCCTGGGAGACTATTTATCACATGTGAAAACAGTCTAGATTTAACTCTCTTAAAAAAAAAAAAAAGGCTGATGAAGCTTACACCAACTTCCCATTTTGGACATAATGTTCTGACTGAGTAAAATGCAGTGATTTTTTTTTTTTTTTTTTTGTACATAAAGGTTTTGTATGCTCTTGCTCACTGTTGACAGTTGACAGAGACTTATTTATTTAGCTAAAGATTGGCCCACCTGAATGGTGCTTAACCCAGAAGCCCTTGTGAGTGATCCAGGGAAGGAGTGGGACATGGACCTTGGGGAATATGGGGATGCAGTTCGGTGACTATGAGTCATGTGGAGTTTTTTTTTTATGAGACTACACATGGAATCAGGAAAGAGAGACTCTGCCTTGGCATCTGGGCCTTGTGGAGACATGGACAGAATTCACAGCCAACAGGTGTTGGCTCGGGAAGGCCCAGAAATGGGGTCTTTTCGGGACCCCTGGCTGTTGGAGGGATCTCAGCAGCAGAGCTGCCTGTCCACTCCACTCAGGCCTTGGCTGCATCTCTTCCCATCTTTGTGGGTCAGCTTTGGGCCCTCCCGCCTATAGGCCAGCTCCCCTCCGCTGCACCTGCACGCTCTCCCTCAGCCTCTCCATGTTCTCTTCCACCTTGCAGATTCCTTCTTTTTATCCCTTTACCTTTGGCTTCCAGTTCTTTCTGAGTTCCCCAATTAAAACAAACAAACAAACAAAAAAAACCGAACAGAAAACAACCCAAGAACAAGATTTTGGCCCCGCTCACCCTTGTTTGGATGGTGTGGTTTTGCCTGTCGACATCACTGACCACTAGCCAGCCTTGGCTGGTGTCCTTGGGTAAGATGCTGCCTTCGGTCCAGTTAGCAGGGAGGGGCTGCCACATGGTGCAGAATGTGCAGCCCAGGGTGGGGTAGACCCCCTTAGAAGTGGATGGTGGGTGTGGTAGGCACTGTGAATGGTGTGTCTAGCTCAGAGGGGGATGTGTGTCTATAACAGAAAGCTGTTTCTTTCAGCTTGCCTGAGTCAAAGGAGCCTTCCAGGAGGATGTGCTGGGGCGGCCCAAGCAACTCTGAATACTTGGGCATTACTCAGAAGTGGAGTTGGGACATGCCTCCTTAAGCAGACCAATCCGATCTTCCCCTTCTTGAGAGACTGTGCATACAGTTGGAGCTTAGTGTATTCACACCAAGGGCATCTCCTTCACCTGTTCTCACATCTGCTTGTTGCCATGGAGCTCTGCAAGGGCTGATGAATCAATCGGGTTGAGATTCCTTATGAAACCAGCTGTGTAGAATCCTAGTTGAGGCAACACTGGTGATGCTTTCTGTGTTGGAGAGGTCCATTTGCTGATTCCCCACGCAGGGCTCTGAGCACGAATTCTACAGAGATGGCGTGGGTGTGGTGTCTGCCTTGTCTTTGAGCACCTGCACTGTAGAAGCCCTGTGTTCTGTCACATCTAGTGATAGAACTGTTATGGCAGGGGTGGGGGGGGTGTGGGAGCCATATCCGTATGCATGTTGTCACACACATACTCACACAGGCCCCAAGGAGTCCACATTTAATTATTTTGGTGCTGACTTGGGAGAGGGGCCCTTCTGTTTGCAGCTGATTTGTTTGAATGTGCACACGCATATTTTGGACAAAACCTCGCGACACCTCTAAGGGCCAGCTAAGGGCCTCAGTGAGTGCTCTGGGGCCTTGCTTAGGGAAGAGGGTTTTATTTTATTATTACTATTTTTTAAAGATTTATTTATTTATTTATTTATTTAATTTTTAATTTTTTATTTTTTTTTAAAGATTTTATTTATTTATTTGAGAGAGAGAGAATGAGAGAGAACACATGAGAGGGGGGAGGGTCAGAGGCAGAAGCAGGCTCCCTGCCGAGCAGGGAGCCCGATGCGGGACTCGATCCCAGGACTCTGGGATCATGACCTGAGCCGAAGGCAGTCGCTTAACCAACTGAGCCACCCAGGCGCCCCATAAAGATTTATTTATTTATTTTAGAGGGAGAGAGAGAAAACGTGTGGGGGTGAGGGGCAGAGGGAGAGAAGATCTCAAGCAGACTCCCTGCTGAACGAGGAGCCTGACATGGGGCTCCATCCCACGACCCTGAGATCATGACCTAAGCTAAAACCAAGAGTCAGGTGCTTAACTGACTTGAGCCGCCCAGGTGCCCCATGGCAGACAGTTTTAGTAGGAGCAGTGGCTTGGTATACTGTAGTGGAATGGACCAACCCAAACTTTGGAGCCAGAGAGGCAGGCCAAAGGTTTTGGTCCCATTCCTTATCATCCGTGTGTTGTTGAAAACTTACTTAATCTGGAGGGGTGCCTGGGTGGCTCAGTCGGCGAAGCATCTGCCTTTGGCTCAGGTCATGATCCCAGGGTCCTGGGATTGAACCCCACGTCGGGCTCCCTGCTCAGCGGGGAGCCTCATTCTCCCTCTGCCTGCCGCCCTCCCCCCGCCCCGCTTGTGCGTACTCTCTCTCTCTGACAAATAAATAAAATCTTGAAAAAAAAGAGAGAAAACTTACTTAATCTGGAATCCCCTCCCCCTTTAAGACCTAAAAAAACCCTCCTGTAATGGAGTAATTGGACACCTGTGAGTACGTCCCCTCTGTCTCCTTGTTTTCATTTTCTCTGATAGCGGCTTTTAGGTGGGAAGGTCTGGAGGAAGGGTGGTATCATGGGCTTTCACCCTCAGCAGAAGGTTGGTGGGACTGCCCCAGATTTATTGAGAGAACGTTCTGGGGCCGGATTCTAATTGGTTTGGCTTGGGTCAGGTGCTATTTCTGGATCAATGAATGAGGCCAGGAGAGGAGGGGCCATCGTGGAAGAAGATGCCAGCTCGCACTTGGATCACATGACTGGCTGGTGGTGAGGAGGTCACTGGGGGAATTTGCAGGGGTCCAGCTTTTTAAAAAAATTATTAATAATTGAATTTCGCATTCAGTGAATGTTGTGAAATTCTCAGCCCTTTGGTATCCACTACATGCTCTTCGTGAATTTTCTCCCTTCCCCTATAAAGGAGACCATAAGGGCTAAATCACGTTGAGCTAAGAACTGGTCATGGCCACCCCATTCTGGAGACTCCAGTGTCATTCTGGGCGTCTTCCCCTGCCCGTTTGCTGGGGCCTCTCCGCTGACCTGGGGCAAGGCCTTCTGGCAGGACAGCCGTGCAGGAACAGTTGTGTGGTACGGTTTTAGGACCTGCCGTTGCAGATATAGCTTCCCTAGAGCTCCCAAACCTTCAGCTTTTATTATTATTATTTTTAAGTTGGACAAAGCCTTACATTGCAGGTGAGGAAAGAATGCTGGAAAAAGCAACAGGGCCTGTGCTAAGCTCTATATAGGCCCCTTTAAATGGAATCTTCGTGACATTTTAAAGTAAATATCATTACCCCCATATGAGGCCCCTGAGTCTCAAGCAGGTTAATAACTTACCCAGACACGTTCTAAGGACCTTCCAGATGGTCTTTACCCGAGACGGTATTTAAAGGTGACTCTCAACCAGGGGACCACAAAAGCCCATGTTTGCTATAGCACAAGGAAACTTTTTTCCCCCCAATACTTTATTGAGATATAATTCACATACCATACAATTCACCCGTTTCAAGTGTACAGCTCCCCGGTTGTCATTGTATCCAGAGCTGTGCAGCCCCCAACCCTGAGAACCCCCATGTCATTAGCAGCCACTCTCCATTGCCCCCAGTTCCTTCCAGTCCTAGATGGCTACTAATGTATATTCTGTCTCGTGGCTTTGCCTATTCTGGACATTCATGTAAATGGAATCCTACAATGTGGGGTCTTTTGTGATTGTTCCTTTCCCTTAGTGAAATGGGGAAACTGTTGATGGAAGCTTGTCCAAGAGATCCTCTCGGTACCTCGTTCTCCTCGAATTCCAGACCCTGCTTGCCACAAGAAGCCAGACAATAGAAACACCCAAGCGAACTTTTGAGTACAAACGAGATGCTGGAATGAGTAGTGGAATGCCTGGTGGGTTAGATCTGGACCTTGGATGGAACAGACTCCTTCCTTTTAATACCTGGGGGCTCCAGTGTCTGTAGGGAGAGGGCTGCGTGCTGCCCGAGGAGGGTTGGGCATGAGGTTCCCTACCATTCCCCTCTGGGGGGCCTGCTTCGAAGGTTCACTGGGCAGGAGATGCTGGGGGGCCTATCATTTGTGGGGTTAGAGCAGAACGTGCCGCTGTGGTACCAAGGCCTTGGGTGCCAAGGGGGACTTCAGGGGAGTTTCCGGAAACCTCATTTTCTCTGTGTATTCTCACCCCCGTCCTCCCGATTTTCCCCACTGGTTCATGCTTTGGATGGGGGAGTCCTTCACCTTTTCTGTTCTGGGTGCGGCAGCTATAAGGCATGTGATCAGTGTTGGGACTGGGCCCCGGGACCAAACCTTGCCGGTGCCTGAACTGAAACCCGAGCCGAGCCTGAAACAGCTGTGCAGGTTGTGTGTGAGCTGGTTGACTGGTCCTGCTGAGGTTTGTCCTTGCCGGCCTGGCACGGGGATGGTGCAAACCCTGTCAGGCAGGTCACGTTGGCGTAGATCCATGGAGGACGGTCACCTCTCCTAAAATGAGTGGGTTCCTGTGGCTCGGGGCGGGGGGGGTGCTGGCCTGGGGCTGTGTGGTTGCTGAGGGAAGTAGTCGGTGTGCCCCTTCTCCAGTAACGTTCCCCAAGGAGAATGACTCTTCAGGCAAATGGCTGTTAATAAGTGGGCAAAGAGCTTTTCAAATCACTCACTTGCTTATAAGCTAGTTAAATCAAAGGAACCCATCCAGGTGGTGTTCATGCTTAGAAGGCTGGCAGTGGAATATGAGAAGTTTTTATATGATAGCAGGTGACTTGGTGGGTGCTCAGAGCTTGGTTCTTACCTGGTCTCTAGCCATCTGTTGTTTCCTGCCTGCCTTTTGGGTGGGGAAAAAAAAACCCCACAAGAAACAGTGTGCTTCCCTGTATATGGTCATGGTAATGATGTGGCGGTTGGCATTGGGTCCAAGACCTTTCTGGTGTCTTAGGGAGAAATGCAGAGACCAGGGTTCTTAATAAATTCAGGTGTTAAGTGCTGAGTGATGAACCTGGCCCTTGAGCTGGAGTGATTACACTCTTCATGTCCCGGGGGGGAGCTGGGGGGATGGACCCTAGGATGCAGGTGACCGGCCGTGTTTCCATAGGGCAGAGCCAGGTGGCCTGGTGTGTGGGTGGCAGGTCAGGGCTGCACACGGTCCCACACTGTCCACCTGGTGGTGTGTGTGTGTGTGTGTGTGTCTGTCTTTCAAGCAGGTGTCTTTCCAGTCTAGAACCCTTGACAGTGAGCAGAGTTCCCAGGCTCCCTTTCCTCTTGGGGTCTGTAGAGAAAGAACTGTCAAGTTATCAGTGTGTCAACCCTGAAAGCCTAGGTTTTGATGTGATCACGAAAGTGTCTGGATTTAAATGGTCACAAGATGTTCCTGACTCTTCCCTTCGGAGCTGCTTCCGGCCCCGTTTCCATTCTCTTGAGCCTCCCGAACTGTCGGCCTCGGCACTGAGTCACTGAGCCGGTCTGCTGCCCGCCCCATTGGCCTGGATGACCCCGGGCGGAAGCTGTTGGCACAATGTCCAGAAAACAAACCACACCCCGGGCATGATGATGCATTGTCGCCTTTCCCCGCTCTGGACCGGCGGCACCGGGGTCTTGCGATGGGTCCGGGGTTCATAGCCCTGTGTCTGGTGCTGCGCTGGCCTCTTGGGTCCCATCGCTGGTGGGCTGCTGTGGTTGTCGGCAGGGGAGTGCTTACCTGTGGCGTTCAGAGGGTGGTCAGCTTGACTGTAATCCCCCAAAGGTCAGCGAGTGTGTTGAGGCTAGCACCTCTCTTCCTTGAGCGCAAGTGTGACCTTGGATCTCCTGGAGACTGTCTCGCTTTATGCAGAACATTCTAGATTTATAAATTAGACTTGGCTTTTTTTATAGTTTGGATTCTTTCATTAAGGAGATCAGAGGTAAAAATGTCATTGTTTTGCCAGCTGGCTACCAACAGACCCCCCCGACTCTGAGAAGGTATGAGTTTGAGTTTTCTTGAGGGACTAGGTTATTTATTATAGATCAGCAGATTACTAAAGCTCTGTGATTTTAAAGAGATCTAAACATAACTGGAACCCCTTCCCCCTTGCCTTGAGCTGCGTACTAATCTTGCTAGTACTGTCACTTCCTACATTTGTAAATGACAACATTAGGGACCATGCTAAAAGAACTGTAGGGCTCCCGGGACCTTGGACATGGCTGAAGGCTGCACACTGGTCACTGAGGGGTTCCTGGGGACATTTGCAACACCATAGCTTTCTGGGGATTTGGATTAGGGCTGGGTGATTTTGCTGTTCCTGCCACAGTGATCTGAGAGCCTCTGGATCAGCCCACGCCAGGGGAATATTTTCCTGCCGGTTACCTGTAACTCACTGGTTCTCAGCTGGGGCGATTTTGCTCCCCACGAGACATCTGACGATGTCTGGCTGCATTTTTGGTTGTCACAGCTGGGCAGGGGATGCTGCTGTCATCTAGTGGGTGGTAGGGATGCTGCTAGGGCAGCCCCCACCGCCAGAGTGGCCCGATGTCCGTAGTGCTGAGGTGGAGAAAGCCTGCTTTAACCTGAGTGATTACTGAGCAGCCGTTCCTCCTGAAACTAAGGAACAGATGCAGGTATAGGAAAGAAGATTTTAAAGTGAGTGGCACACCAATTTGCAGATGTACATTTTAACTTGTCTTTTTTTCCCTCCCAATTACTTTATGTACTTAAAAAATATCTTGGTGGTTTACTAGAGTATTCTTCCAAAAAAAAAAAAAAAAGATTAATACTACATGAGCATGATGTTATAAAAACGAGTAGCTTCTCAGGCTTCAGAGAGGTCTGTGACACAGAGTAGCCCGTGAGCTGTGGTCTGTGTGCTGTGGTGAGCAGTGGGTTTGTGTCCTACATGGTTAGTAGAGGAGAGCATGTGAAGTCAGCACATTTGCATTTCTCAAAACCCTAGTCTTCTCCTCTTCTAACCATCTTTTGTTTTTTTAAAGCGAGAGATCCAAAACAAATCATCTTGCTTCTCCTGGAATACTACAAGTTGCTTGTTTGTTTCTTTGTTTTTAAAGGTATAGTTCCAGATTACCTTCTAGAATTCCCATTTTGCTTTCTAAATCGTGTTCTTAAAAGGAATCCTCTATTGACAGTACATCATAAATTTCATGGCTCCTCCATGACATTTCTGGGGAAGTAAATGAAAGGTGTAAATTAAGAAAAGCAAGTGTTTGTGGTTCCCACTTTAACCTTCTGTTATGTTAAATGGCTTTGTTGAAGAGGGCTGTCACTGTTCTTGAAAACTTGGGAAAATCCGCAGCAATCAGTTGCCTTTGGGAGCACAGGATGTTTGATGTGAAAATTATATGGCCACATCTAATTGGGTGTATTTTCACCCCACCGGATATCAGCTCAAGAGATGACTCTTCTCCCTCCCCTGCGTTTTGAGCTAAATTGTTTAACCTGAATTTCATGCTGTTGAGAATTGCATTCCAGTAATCCAAGTGCCATTTTCAAATGTCTTTTGTTTAGTAGCATGTATGTATGACCCAGCCATGTACATTTCTAGACGTTTGGCAAGAGCTGGTTATCAATCCCTCCCTGATTTGGGGGATGATAAGGCCTATGACACACCGCCCCCCACCCCCCGTTTACACTCCTCCCTGTGCCCGGCGGAAACCTAGCCAGCCAGTGGAAAATAGAAAATAGAAGCTCTCCGGACCTCTGCTTCCTGTAAAATGGGAATAGTAATTCTTACCCTGCCTGTTTCCCAGAGTTGTGTATTCATTTCAAATGAAGTGTGCTCAGAATTCAAAGAGAAAGCAGTTAGAGATAAGATTAATGGCAACTGTGCCAGTTGAAACATCAAAAAATAAGTTTATTCACATACCATATAGTTCACCCATTTGAAGTGTACGATTTAATGGTTTTTTGGTATATTTACAGTTTTGCAACTCACTACAATTAGTTTTAGGACATGTTCATCATCCCCCAAAGAAACTCCATACCTATTGACACTCCCCGTTTCCCCCAGTGCATCTGCCGTCCTCCCATCTATGTCTTCGTGGATTTGCCTATTCCAGACATTTCGTACATACGGAGTTGAGCGAGATGTGGTCCTTGGTGACTGGCTTCTTTCACTCAGCCTAATGTTCTCACGATTCATCCATGTTGTGGCATCCATCAGTATTCTGTTCCTTACTTAGAGTCAAGTAATATTCCATCATATGGATATTTTGTTGATCTCTCAGCTGATGGTAAACTTCAGAATTTTAAAAATATAAGCTAGAACATGTGCTTTAATTCTTAAAATTATCCCTTCACTCTCATTGGAAGTTAGGTAAACACTCTTACGGGGCAAAGATTTCCAAGTCTGTGAGTGGTCTTTTTAAAGGTATAGTTCCAGATTACCTTCTAGAATTCCCATTTTGCTTTCTAAATCGTGTTCTTAAAAGGAATCCTCTGCCGTGGAACCTCAACAGATTCGACCTGGAACCAAATATTGGGTAAAGATGACTGTATATAAGTCCTCTTCTCCCTGAAACATAAGGCTTTTCACGTGTAAAGGTAATAACTGTTTTGCTGGTGACTTTTTCTGTGGGTTGGCTGAGGATTGAGACAGGATCTCCAGTGACTCAGGCATGTCCCTGATAGCAGGACTATCTCCTTTGTCCTCATTTTCTCCTCTGGTGCTCATCACTCAAATGGCATCCAAAAGATTGTGATCAGATGAGGTTATTTCCAGCTTGGGGAGTCTTTTTTTTTTTTTTTTTTTGTATGTGTGTGTGGTTTGCTTGTTACTGTTTTGGTTGTTGTTGGTTTTACCTGATGTAAATATTTAGAGGCCCAGGTATGTTTACATTCTGGAGATAGGGAAATACACTGGCCGCAGATTGGCTACGCTGGCGGCAGCCCGGGTTGGTGTGGCCGAGGGTGGAGTTTCTCTGCTCCCGGTTAGACCCCACCTGGGTCAGCTGCCTTATAATCGCTCTGGATCACTAGCCTCTGATACCTGAGGGCATTAATATCCCTAGGTACTCTGAGGAGAAACTTTTCAAGGAAAACCTGATTTTTTTTTTTTTCTTCTTTATTGGCTGCGTGGGTTAGACATAGGAAGATGAATCTCACTTTAAGAAGCAGGGAACCCTTCATGGTCTTTGAGAGAACTCTGAAACTTAAGTGTTCTCTCAGAGCCCCCTAGATGAGAATACGTGCTCCTTATTCTGGGCTCTACATGTTAGCAGGTGGGCCCGTCCATTTAGTGGTGGGAAGAAACGGGAGTAAGATGGGGTGACTCCAGTTCCCGTGTGTGCTTTCTCAGTTTCCCTGTACACACGCGCACACACAAATTTAGGATTTTTTTTTTCCTGCCTCAGGACTCTCTTTGACCTGACTTGTACTAACAAAGCAGCTGACTCAGGCAGGGTCCACCTTGAGGAAAGCAAGGCTGCCCTCTGCCACATCACGGCAGCCCAGACATGGGCCCGGCGACAACAGTGGAGCCAGCTCAAGTAATCTGATTGGCAACGGCTCGATTCTTTCTGCGATGACAGAAAGGGGCCAGTGTCGTTTTGGAACCAGGGATGTTAGTGAATGGAGCTGGTGAGCCTTTCCCCAAATTCTTGCGTACCTTCCCATTCTGAATGAGATGGTGTCGGGTTGGTCCTGCCTGGGGGAATCCATTGCTTTGGAATATTTATATCCTTATATCCTTCCAGTGGGATCCCTCCTTTTATAAGTGGGAGAGAACTTTTTTCCAAATTATTTCAATTAATTCACTACTAGTTTTTATGCAATTAGGATAGTGTTTTCATAAACACCAAGGAGGTTTAAATAACGTTTTCTCATAAATCTGCCCTTGTCTGCACCGTGACTTCGTTACTATGCCAGGAAGACCCTCCGGAGTTTGATGTTGTCAGGAAACATATTAGCAGAAAATAGTATGGTATCTAATGCTAATAATTGGTTAGTGGAGATGAGAAAAGAAGAAATGTAATTGGGGCTCCTGTGGCTAACAAGATGTGAATTATGGAAATGTTTCCAGGAGAGATTCCAGGGTTGTTCGAGAAACCTGTTATTTGCATTTTAAAACATTTGGTCTCCACCAGTAGGGAAGGCGGGTGCTGTTTATCAACACTGCTTTCTCTTTCAGAGTGAAGCACTCCAAATTTCCTGAGTGGTAACTGGATCCCCAGGCACACCCAGCCCCTCTGTTGTCTTTACCACCACACTCCGTCCCATTTTGGCTGCTTGTCTCTGTCTTTTTGTAGGAGATACGCTGGTTTTTAAGGAGAGGATCAACTAGTATGGACAGTACAAGTCCCAGTCAGCCCCTCTCCTCCTCCTGCCTCCTCAATTCTGCTCGGGGCTGCTCATGGTCCCTGGTGGCATATATGGACCTGCATTCCTTCCCAAAGGCTAGTCTGGGGCAAGGAACCTCGCTTTAGCAGGAATCTCATTAAAGGCACAGTACCACATGCCCTCCATTAGCTGGATTCACACCACTTTCTGCAGCCTGTGGTTCTTGGACCTGAGCTTCTGCCTCCAATTCGTCCATAGCAGTGACTTCTGCGTATGGTAGATGGGCTTATATTTTAGGTCAACACATGGGAATCAACTCCTGTTCTCTCAAAGTAATTGCTGAGCATGGTTTTTCTTGAGCTCACTGGCATTTTGCCTGTCTGGGGAGATTGCACTGTTAAGGGCAGGGACTCTCAGATCCATATGCAAGTAATGGAGATGGAGGTCGGTTGCAAGGAGAAGCTTCACTTTGCACATGCTGAGGTCACCATGGAACCTCCTCACTGTCCGAGGAAGCAGATGGGAGAGATGCACCAGTGCTCTGCTGGTGTCTAGGTATCCCGGGAATTAGGATGGCCTCAGAAAGAACTTCGTTAAGCGTTCCAGCGATGTCTGTTAGAAAGTCATTCATTTTTTGCATGCCTTGGCTGATTTCCCAATATTAAGGTTAGCCATTTGACATTTTACCTTTAATTCCAGTAAAGCCTTGACCTTCACTTAAAAAGCTAACTTAGTGTAAATACCAGCTGAAAAGTAAAATTATCTCCCTTATTCAAAATGACCCGAATAAGTTCTTTTTACTTTTTTTAAAAAAGATTTTATTTATTTATTAGAGAGAGAGAGCATGAGCAGGGGGACAGGGCAGAAGCAGAGGGAGAGGGAGAAGCAGACTCTCTGCTGTGCAGGGAACCCGATGCAGGGCTCGATCCCAGGACCCTGGGATCATGACCTGAGCTGAAGGCAGATGCTTAACTTACTGAGCCACCCAGGCGCCCCCTTTATTCCAAATTCCTTAAGAAATTATTTTATACCTACTTTTCCTTTGTTGTTTATGATACTGTAATGAAAAAAAAATATGTTTTATCTCCAGCTTCTCAATATCTGATATTTAGAAGTATTTTTTTCCCCCTGGAAAACAAAACAGGTTGGCAAAATTTTCTTTTAGCCAAAAAGCATCTTTTGAAATGATGGTTCAAATCCCCATTCATGATACCTTATCCCTAAAATATTTTTCTTGGCCATGTTGAGCTTTTATCTCGTAAAAGAAAGTGTTATCATGCACACGTTGCCTCTTCTCCTTGGATGTACCTGTGTCTTCAGTAAATATATCCTCTTATGATATAGGGGCCATGTCCAGAAATCGAGGCACACTGGATTTGTACTTAGAGCCATTTGAGGACCCAGTGAGTTTCCCTCCTCTGCGTTCTGCTCGCCCTGCAGAATTGGATCATGTCGGAGGTAGGCAGGGCCTTTGGAAGGCACCCTCAGGTGACCCGACAAACTGAGCCTCAGAAACGCGGGGCACACAGCTAGTTAGTGGGAGATGGCAGTGACTCTGAGGGCCCACATCTGTCTCTGTGCTAAGCTGGAGAAGAGGTGACCTTTGCTTTGTAAAAAGGCTTCTTCTTCCTGTTTTGCCTTGCCTTTGGATCCTGGTCTTTCTCACCAAGATGAGATCCTGGAGGGCAAAGGCTGACTTCATTTCTGCATCCCTTGAATGTAGGGATGGGGATCACGTTTTACCTCCCGCCAGCTCTGAGCAGGGTGGCCCAGGGACACGGACGCCGGCAAGGGAAGAAAGAGGTGCTGTCCATGAGCTGGCCGTTGCCATTCCGGACCCTAGGCCGTGGTCTGCCATATTTGATGACACCTGTCTACCTCTGCCTGCACGCAGGTGTGCCCACGTGTCCCACACGTATGTGCTTCGCATAGACTCTCACACTTCGTCCCTCGCACACGCTCCCAGTTTTGAAACATAATCGTGAAGAAAAGACGTTGCTTTCCACTGGCCACGTCCACGGTAGTGTCCTGGTTTGGCTTTACCTTTAATGACAAAAATGGTGGCTTGTCGGTAGCTCTGATTACAGTTTCTTTGCATCAGTGTTAAGTTGTTTGACAACATATTTCGAATGTAATTAGTTCCCACCAAAGTTACCTCACTTTCAGAGGTGAGAATTATTGATGGAGCTTAAAGCTAGAATAGCACGACCTGTACAGACCTGAGCTCTCTTTCCGAGGTGACATGTGTTTGTGGGCTTTGGTTGGATGGTTGGATGGGTGGATGGTGTTGCTTGTTTTTCGGTGTCCTTGTTTGTACACATGTGATATGTGAGTAAATGATAAAGAAATACGAGGATTTTACCGTCTTAGCAATTAAAATAAAATTTGTCATTTTGCTCATTGGCTTCTTTAGTGGAATGGCTCTTACCAGTACCTTTTTCTCAAATGGATTTCTGTTTTTTTAATTAAAGATTTTATTTATTTATTTGAGAGAGAGAGGGAAGGAGGGAGAGAGAGAGAGCACAAGCAGGGGGAAGGGCAGAGGGAGAGGGGAAAAGCAGACTCCCCGCTGAGCAGGGAGCCCGATGCGGGACTTGATCCCTGGACCCCGAGATCATCACCTGAGCCAAAGGCAGATACTTAACCAGCTGAGCCACCCAGGGGCCCCTCAAATGCATTTCTTATTCTTCCAAAGATGTTGTAGTTTCAAAATAAAATTCTTCCATGTTATACATAGAACACTCCTTGTTTTTAAAGTCTGGGTTTTGCTTTGTTCTTTTCTGTGTAATCCTGGGTAGGTGCTTTTATGTCTAGACCTAGAGATTTAAAATAAAAATGATAAAGAATTTGATTACACGATTTATAAGACCCGGTTCATTTCACAATTCTGATTTCTTTTAGAGACCCACAAATAATCCTTTCCCTCTTGCTTGGGGGAGAAAACACATAAAAAACAACAACCCAAGTATATTATTAGGGTTTTCCAGAGAAACAGAATCAATGGTATGTGTGTGTGTGTGTGTGTGTATACGTGTCTAACGAGATATACTGTGAGGAATTGGCTCACGCCATGTTGAAGACAGGCAAGTCCCAAGATCTGCGGTAGGCAAGCTAGAGATGTGAGAGAGGTTGTGATGTAGTTCAGTCCGTGTTTGAAGGCCTGGGAACCAAGAAAGCTGATGGTGGAGTTCATGTCCAAAGACTGCCAGGCTTGAGACCCTGGAAGAGCCAAGGCTGCAGTTTGAAGGCATGGAAGAACCAGTGCTCCACTTGAAGGCAGCCAGGCAGGAGGAGGAGTCCCTCCTTTTGGGGGAGGATCAGCCTTCAGCAGATTGGATGAGGCCCACCTACATGAGAGAGGGCATCAGTTTTATTTAGTCTGCCAGGTTTTTTTGGTTTTGTTTTTATTTTTGTTTGTTTTCTAGAGAGGGAGGGGGAGGAGCAGAGGGAGAAGGGGAGAGAGAGAGAGAGAGAGAGAGAATCTCAAGCAGGCTCCACACTCAGCATGGAGCCTGACATGGGGCTTGATCCCACCAGCCTGAGATCATGACCTGAGCCGAGATCAAGAGTCAGATGCTGGGACGCCTGGGTGGCTCAGTCGGTTAAGCGTCTGCCTTTGGCTCAAGTCATGATCCCCGGGTCCTGGATTGAGTCCCGCATCGGGCTCCCTGCTCTGTGGGGAGCCTGCTTCTCCCTCTGCCTCTGCTTCTCTCTCTGTCTCTCATGAATAAATAAATAAAATCTTTAAAAAAAAAAAAAAAAGTCGGATGCTTAACCGACCGAGCCACCCAGGTACCGCTATTCTGTCAGTTTTAATGTTGAACTTGTCCAAAAATACAGAAACACTCAGAATTAACGTTTGACCAAATATCTGGGCACCCCATGGCACAATCAGGTTGACACATAAAATTAACCATCACAACAGACTTTTCTGAGACAAAATTTAAAACTTCTTTTTCTTTCTGAGAGGTGGGCTCAGAATTCTCCCAACAGCCAATAGCTGTTAGCCAAGTGGGGTCTGAATAACATTATTTCATACCCAATCTTTATCTCTGGAGGCTTTAGTATTTTTTAGGGTTTTTGTTTCTTCAATGTGTTCAGCTCCTCCTTCTATACTCCTTTCTCTTATTTTTCCTGGCGAAGCAAATTGTACTTTCTAGCTCATTGGGTTCCATTCTACTGCATTTAATATTTGAATACTGCCCAGCCACTTGTTGAAGGGGGCTATAAACTCAGAAAGAAACAAAATGGTAGAGTACACAAACATTGCCGCAACTTTTTTGGTGACACATCCTGATTCTTGATCCGTGTGGCCATGCCCAGGACCAGTCAGCATTCTGTGTCGTCAGGTGCTGAGTCACCGGTGAAAATGAAAGCCGCCACGTGCTCTGTCTGCTTTCTGTCTTGACATGCCTCAGCTTCGGACCTTCCCTTTCCCTAGGTGAAAAGCATCTCTCCAAGCGCTCTGTCACAAAAAGGCGGTGTAGCTGGGGAAAGCTAGGAGGCAGATTTGGTGCTGTTCAGTACCCGTGGCTCCTACCTTCTGGAGACCACATCCTAAAGTTGGTCAGTGTGGCCAGTGGCGTCTGTGGTGCTAGAGGAACAGAAGGGCCGAACGTCGATTCCTACAGGTGTTGTTGCTCAGGGTCCCTCTCCCTGTCCCAGACAGTGGCCGCAAGCACAGTCTTTCTTCTTTCAAGAAGTACCGGGTGCCTACTCCAAAGTACTGCCTTATAACAACCCCCTCATCATGCCAGGAGCATGAACCTCATGAAGCCTTCATGTACTCTTCCTGGAGTGTCTCTAGTTCTTTCCACATTACCCCTTGATTCGTGGATGGATAATTATTGAGGTCAGTCTGGCTTAGATGACTAGCCTACTCCAGTCAGGATGTCTCTCTATCTCTCTCTCTCTCTGTCTCTCTCTGTCTCTCCTCAAACCCAACCCAAACTAGCCTGAGCAAAAACAGTGTATTGACTGAAAAGTGCACAGGTGGCAGGCATCAGGCATGGCTGGATCCAGGGGCCCATTTACCAGGACACCGTTTCTCTCCTTGGCCCTGGGTTGATGTCCCCTCATGAAAGTAGCCTGAAGTCCAGAGAGATCTTCTCTTCCCCCATAATTCTGAACCAGTGGTTGTGGTCAAGGGATGTAATATGCTGAGTACAGTTGGACTGAGGGGTCCACTCCATGTAAACTACATGGCTTTAGGGTTGGGGTGGTACCTCCTAAACAAGTCAAGGTACTACTACCGGAAACAGCATGAATGGATGCTGAGCAGAAAACTCAGTGGATGTCTGCTTTCTAATCTTTAGGATGGATCCGTTGAAGAGTTTTGTATTTATTAGGGGAGACTCCACTACAGTTCTTTCCCATTACAAAATGATTGATTTTGTATTTGTAGATACATTTGAATTTGTTTATAGGACATTTTTTTACCCTTCAAAATTTGAAGTGGTTTAGAAGACTTCACATTATGCACAAAGATTGGAAATGAACATTTAAAGAAATGAGAAAAAAGAAGAAAAGCAGGGCAGGCCCAGAAGAGATGATGAGGATCAGGTTAATCTGACACATCTCAAAGCTGGGAGCTCTCACAGAATTGAAGTGACGTGCAGATTTGGCTCTGAGGTTCCCAGATCTAGATCTTGGGCAGAGGGGTGGGTGTGTGTGTGTGTGTGCGCGCGCACAACTTGTCCTCATAAACCACAGGCCCCTCTGGGAGTATAGACCCCGAGGAAAGGCCATGGGAAGATAATAAAGATGCCGTGGTCTATGGTAACCTTAGATACATTTCTTCTCCAAACTCCTCTGGGGCGCTTGCCCTTGGGAGCCTTGCCTCTTGGCTCTCAGCACCGTGTTAGAAAACAAAGCAAACAGACTGGGATTTAAACCCCTGTATTGCTGGGTTCCTTCCAGGAAAAATTGGAGGTTTAAACCATGTCATCTCTGGTGGGAGACAGTAAGGTGAGTCACCACTGTGACAAGGCAGAATAGGATTACCTTAGTTGTAAAGCTGGGCCGATCTTGAAAATGGACTCCTGCTTGCTTAATGACTCACATTCCTGTTTACAAATGAGCGCTGGTGAGAAACGCAGAGTGGGAGGTTCTGCTTCCCCGACCAGAGACCTCCAGCCATGGGCAACCAGTGCTTCCTCTGAGGGCTTGGGCTGCCCTTTCTGGGGGGCAGACCTCTGGCTTCCGGCAATGGTGGCTTTTCCAAGTCCAGACACAGGGACAGCTGTAGGCAGCCAGGGCCCTGGGGTTGCCCCAGTTTGCTGGCCACGTGGCCCCTTCCCACTTTGGGAGTTCACGTGGCCTTTGAACGGTTTTAATCCACCTGGATACCCCTTTCACCCCCTCCCACAGGAGGACCAGGTAATATGGTAACCATGTAAATTGTTCTGGAAAGGTGGTTGCTGTTTTGTGGGATTTGTCCTTTATTTCCACCACTTTCCTATCTCCCAGAGTCTTGAGCACCCACTATGCTCATTCTGCTGCTCTTGGGTGAATATCAGAACATAAGATAATTGGGTTTTGTGCTCCATCTTATATTCTTAATCCTGAGTTCTGTTATTTGGGATTTAAAAGGGTGAAGAATTTATTTATGGCATTTTTTCCTCATATAAACCCTTTAAAAACTAGAGTAGTCATACATCCATACAAAGGACACAGGCATTTTCTTTTTAAAAGACAGTTAAAATGATATTTCTTTGTTGTGAAATAGCCCCTCTTGGATCGCAGGTCTCTCTTTATGCCCCTAAATTCCCCATCCTGTTGATAGCATGGTAGTCAACATCTGGACGGGCATCCGAGTCTACACAGCAGCACCATGAGTTGACTGAGACCTGGTCCATATTCCCCTTCTGCCGTTTACTCGCTGTGTGACCTTGGGCATGCTCCTTAACGTCTCTGAGTCGGTTTCCTCCTCTGTAAAATGGGCACATACCTACCTCACAGGGTGGTTGTGAGGAGCTGCAGAACACCACGCACGTTCCCGTCGAAAGCCCCAGACAGAGTAGGCAGGCAGTGAACCAAAGCTGCAGGTGTGCTAGAGCTCAAGCTGCGCTGAAATTCAGTATGGCACATGCTTCTTGAGCACTCAAGGTGTGCGCTGCCCGATGCTTCCCAGGGGTCCAGAGATGGAGGTGCAGTCGCCCCTCTCCGAAAAATTGTAGACCGGCAGAGGGGAGGGTGACTAGACAGATCTCCACATAGCTCTAGTATTGGGTGGAACCGTATGTGATTGCATTTTTGTAGGGTAGAAATACCAGCGGTGTCACATGGTTTAAATTAATAGAAGATTCAGTAAGGTAAGTTGAGAGAGAGAGAGAGCGGGGCGGAGAGGGAATGCCAGCCAGCTGGCTCGGTGGAGGCTCAGAGCAAGGAATGGCCGAGTCCCCTGGGGGAAGGATAGGCAGAGGTGGGGACAGCGGGCAGGGATGCAGCAGAAAGGCTGCATAGAGGAGACTGTGTTTAAGATGTTGCTAGAGGGGGCCCCAGGCTGGAAGGCAGGGAGGTGGAAGAGTCCTGGGGTCGCATTGGGAACCACAGTCCTCCTTGCTTGGAGTTTGTAGAGAAGTGTGGGCTCAGGGAAGAAAGTCAGGCTGGGGGCCGTGAATGCCTTGGTGACTGCGTCCCCCTCCCTCCCGAGCCTCACTCTGTTCCCCTTTCTTCCTGGCAGCAGTGCCCCCTCCCTTGCTGCACTCAGGGACATGACTGTCAGCACTTCTACCCCCCCTCAGACTTCACTGTCAGCACTCAAGTCTTCAGGGACATGAAAAGGAGCCACTCCTTACACAAGGTTGGGGAGCCCTGGTGTTTGGAGGTAGGTCTCGGAGCAGAATGACGGTATGAGATGAGCTAGCTCTGAAATGAAACCACCCATCCAAAGCTTACCTCGCACTAGGGCAGGGCCCATGCGCCATGGCCCCTGAATTCCCGTCAGGTAGCTGTCGTGTCGGGTGCCATGTCCGGGTATTGTGATCACTGATAGGTTTATCATCGCCATAAGAATGCCAGTTTATGAGGAGAGGGTGGAGGGTGGTGCCCCTGTGAACCCCAGGTGCCCGGCTCGCAGGAGAGGCTACACGTGGTCCAGTGTCCTGCGTGGCTTCTGTGAGAATGATGAGCAATATGTCATCCCATTAAACTTGACCCCCAGGAAATGATTTCCTGGGACCTTTCACACAGCTCCCAGGGGGACAGAGAAGTTATTACCTCAACTTTGCCTTTGTTCTTAGTTATTTAGAACGTACAGATTCTCTTGGAGACTTCAGGGTGCTGAGAAATGCTCAGTCCTCTGCAATGGTACCCTCCTGAGGCAGCTGTGAACAGCATTTCTCGCAGACGTGGCTGTCCAAGGACAGGAAGCATTGTTAATTTCCTTTAAATAATTCAATACGATGTCAATACCCCACATTGCTCCGTGCTTGGGAGTGACAGTTCTCTTCAAATTAGCAGTCCCAAAGAATAAAGACCGTGTAGAACATGCTTTCGGTTCTCAGAAAAGCAAAAGTCAATGCAGATAAAAAAATTTTGAAGGAACTCTTTAAACTTAAGTGGCAAATGATTTAGTATTAATGCTAGTTTTTTTTTTTTTTTAAAGAAAAAATGAATATTTAAGAGCCAGTTAGTGAAACTTCTGCCTTTCAAAAACATTCATAGTTTACCTACTATGTGCTGGGTGCTGTGTTGGGCATTCGGGCTTAACACTGGGATGCGTTTCTTTCTCATCATTCCTGTGTCTAAACTTTAGAAATATTTCACAGAATTGGAATTGGACCTTACGGTAGTTTTGTATTTTCTTCTCACTTGCCGTGACACCAAGGACGCTTCTGCACACTACGACGTGTCTGAATTTCTGGTAACTTCGTGTGTTGGTGTCTCGTGGAAATCTTCCCATGTCGTGGCCCCCTCTTCAGCCAGATGTGAATAAAACTGAAGATGTTTCTGGTCTTTTTGGAAACCCCCCTTCCTCCTCCCGTGATGGTGCCTGTACTCAGATTTCCTGGAGCCCGTGAATGCAGAAGGCCCGGGTCCTTTGATGGGTCTGGGTGTGACAGCACAGGGAGGCCGTCTGTTCAGCAGCCATGGCCTGAGAGAAGCCTCTTCTCAGCGGCCGCCCCCTGGTCCAGCTTGTAGCAAGGGTAGCTAGCTGTTCTTCTGGCCGCGGGTGATAAGGCCATGCCGCACACAGCTCTCCCCCCACTGGGGCCCGGTGAACGGTGACTCATTAATCTTTGGTCAGAGTTATGAGGTAGATAAAGGAGAACCAGGCACCCATTTTGAGTGTGAGGAGAATAAAACAGGAAGACTGGGTTTCTTCCTTATAACTTGAGATCCGCAGGCGCCACTTAGATCCTTGACGCCGGTGACTCTGTTCATTTCTCAGCTTTGCCCTCAGGACATGGAAACATCTGAGGAAGCACCAGTATGCCCTGCTTCCAGGATTGGGTCTGAGTCCCTGAACTGTGAATAGGCCAGACACACAGACACTGCTCATGGGCTGTGGGAACTTGGGCAAGTTACCCAGCTGCTCTGTGCCTCAGTTTCCTGCTGGTGAAGGGGACTCACATGTGGGCTGCTGTGAGCATCTCGTGAGTCGAAGCGTACAGAGTGGAGCTTGGCCAAGGGGCAGGTGTCTGGCATGAGCGCTCGGCAGGATTCCCGGGGAATCACACACTGAGAGTGTGTCGGTGTGATGGGCCAGCCACTGCTCGGGGAGCTCAGTTGTACAGCTTGCTTTGCCGTAGACACTTTCACGGAATAGTTAGTGATGTATCATTGGTAGTACTTTCTACTTGAGGAATTGTGGTGGGACGCAGCGTGGGTGTGCGAGACGTGGCTCTGGGTAGCATCGTGGAAACCACACGAGATTGGAGTCAGAAGTAGGATTGATTCCAACGTTCCGTCACGTCCATTGGCAAGGGGCTTCACCCCTGCATGATGTGCTCCCCGGGTCTGTAAAAGGGGGATGGGCGCGGAATACCTGCCCAGCCTGCTTCCTGGGGACACCTCCCAGGATGCCTGGAAATACTGATCAGAGTGAGATTTCACACAGCGCCTCCTATGGGCCAGGCACTTCTGGAAGTGCTTTGCTCACAGTAACTTCAAAACCTGACCACACTCCCAGGAGGGAGATGCTGTGACCCCATTTTGCAAGTGAGCCCCAGGGAGGGGTAGCAGCTGCTTGGGATCACACAGCACAGGGGTGTAGCCATAAAACTGCTGTTACTGAAGACCATGGCAACAGCCCCTGGGTCAGAGTCTTCCATACTAACCATCCTCCACTTGCTAAAGAAGATGTGTCGGGTCCTGTTCAACACCCTGCCTTCTCAGGGGCTGGGAGGAAGCTTTTGATTCAGGACACTCAAAGTCAAGTTTCTGCCTTACCAGTACCGCATTCGGGACACTTTCTACCCACGGCTGGATTCAACTTTCATTGTCCCTCCTCCCTCTCTTTCCTTGCAAGTTGGCTGGATTCTGTCACTTCAGCCCCCTCCTCCAGGGAATTAAGGCTGGTAGACCAATTGAGTAAATATGACTAAGAAAGTCAATATCCACCTGGGCAGGCATGAGTCACTTTTTTTTTCTAGTTAGCTATTTATTCATGTACATTTTAAAGCTAGCCACACAGAGCCATTACATTGGGGCTATTAACATGTTTAATAGTGACAATAATAGGGTGTGACCTGCGGCATAAGTGCATTCAGATAAGAAAAGAGTGTTTTTTCCTGTAATTGCTGAGGTAGTACCATTTTCACGGAAATGCTTGAAAACAACCTTTTAAAAAGTTCTTTGTCTAAATCCTTCCCTCATTCCTTGCTTCCCCCTTTCCAGGGGTTCTGTAAATTTTTCCTGATCAGTGGCTGGGGATTAGCAAGATGGCAAGCTCTGTCCCTTTGATGTTTTGGGCCACCTACCCTTTTGCTAGCGTTGAGCCCGTTTTTATTTCATATTTAGGGATATGGGGGTGAGTGAGTGAGTGTGCGTATGTGTGTGTATTCGGGGGGCACGTTATTATTGCTGGTGCTTATTGATCTCTCAACTTACACATTTAAGGAAAAAAAGAGACATCTGCTAACTTTGCAAAAAACTAGTTGCGCAGACAGGGAGTGAACCACTTTGGTGAGGAGGAAATGAAACTTTTCTTAGGTTTATTAGACCACATCCTATAAATCTGTGGCTTATTATATGTCTGATTTCTAAAAAGCATGGCATCACAGCTGAAGTTTTATTTTTGCTTGTTAGTCATTGAAACAAATACAGATATTGCTTCATTTCCTTGGTACTCTATTTTTCAATACATGTTATGTATGGAAAATCTGGATTTACACAACCAAGTGCATTAGAAGGGAAGTGTTTGCTTTACAAATCTCTACATTATAACTTTGCAAGCATTCTGTTACGTTAGAATGTTTAATTTGCCTCCCTACTCCCTATTACATAAAGAAACCATGAGAAAACAGTAAAAGTACCTTCAGAGGCAAAGGTAATTTTTTTTTTAAGATTTTTTTAATTTATTCATCTGAGCGAGACAGAGTGCACGAGAACACGAGCAGGGGGGAGCAGCAGAGGGAGAGGGCGAAGCAGGCTTCCCCGCAGAGCAGGGAGCCCAACGTGGGGCTCCATCCCAGGACCCTGGCACCATGACCTGAGCTGAAGGCAAGACGCCCAACCAACTGAGCCACCCAGGTGCCCTGCAAAGTTAATATTTTGATAGACTTCCTTCCAGTCTTTGAAGAGATGTATTTTAAAAATCATAGGCAGGCTCCTATCATATTATATGCAGTTGTTTTGTGTTTATTTTCCATCTCTCGCGATGGAAACACTTTCCTATGTATGCCATGAAGAGTCTCTGTAAAACTTCTGATGGTTGCCAATTCTGGATGTGGGTATTCCTCAATAGGCTTAGTCATGGCCCCAGGGCCGACAGACTGTTTCTAAAAGTCCCCTGTTCTGGCGCCATCGCATTACACGTGGGAGCGGATGTGAGTTAAAAATGACGAAGGCAGAATGTCCCCAGACAGTCCATACTGCCCTTGTGATGTACATGACCCGTAGCTTCGTGCGTTCAGCCCTGGATGATTCTGTGCTGGCAGACCAGCAAGTGCACCCCCTGGCCAAATTCATTCTCAGGGTGGGATCGCTAGTGGGACCACCCATATTATTTCGTGATTTCTCCTTTCTCTCATTCTCTCCTTGCAAAGCTTCCTTGTTGAATTCTTCCAGGTCCAGTGAGTGCATGAATTCCCTCTTCCCGTGAATCACCCCCGTAGTAGAAATGGACCCTGTCAGGCCCCACTTAGAATTTCTCATGCCTCAGCGAGATCACATTCCCAGTGCATCATGAGGTAGTGTGTCTCCTGTGTGATTGACGCAGCTTAGGCACAACTTGCCCCCGGGCAATAGGCCCGGAGAGGGTGAGGACCAGTCGAGGCCCTCTTTCCCATGTTGTTTGCCATTCCTTGGACTGAATGCTGTTCCTTTCACTTCTTACACTTTTCCTCTCACCCTGTGAGGCTGGTGTACGGAGTTGGAAGCCCAGGCCGACTGAGTGCACGGAGGCCCTGCAAGGAGCTCACCCCTGTGGGAGGTGCAGGTGTTCCCTGCCCTGTGGCGTGCCTCTTGGGCTGCCTGACGTCCGCCAGGCGCCACTGCCAGGAGCCATCACGGCTCTTATCTTTGTGACTACCTCCCTTTCCCCCATTCTTTGTGAGTCACATGTTTTCTTGGCATCCCGTGTGACAAAGGTCATTAATAGAGAAGACTTGACTTTTGATGAGGGACATGTTATCTCCCACACAGTTTATTGTTGTGGGGTCCTCCCCTTTTGTAATACTGGGAGGTGACAGATCACTTTTTAATGGGCTAACCTGTGTCCAGGGAGAGTTTAAATTAGCCTAAGGATTTTTTTTTTTATTATTATTATTCCTTATAGGTTCCCCCTGATCCAATGACTTGGTCAGTACTTGAAGAGAGACAGTGGGTGCTTCCCACTGATGGTTGTGACATTACCTGTCACATCAGTCTGTGTATCTGTCTGTTGTGATATCTGTTTCTCAAAGTACTTTCCTATTGTTGATGTCTTTAATGATGCCACGGAGGTAGATGTTTAGAATTTGAGAACAGATAGGAACAAGAGTTCAGCCCAGACTCTGGAGCTGCATTTACTCATTTTTATTAAGGGCAATTACTGTCAGGTGCGCAAAGTAGGAGATCTGAGTTTTAATCCTTCCTTCTCAGGCCAGTCCTGTGCACCTTACTCAAAAGGTACTTCTTGCGTCCGCTGCTGCTAGTTTAGCAAGAGGCAATACTAAGAAATAGATCATCTTCCAGCCTTCACTTCACACACTGCCAACTTTGTCCATCGTATCTCTGGAAGTCCCTTTTCAAGCCTGTTTGCATTTAAAAATGCAGCAGTGGAAAACTTGTCGTTTTTGGTTTGCTTTGGGGAGGAAGGTGACAGACGTGGCGTAGCATGCTTCATGGGGGCACGCACAAGTGTTGGCTGTCCTTTCCATGGCGGTCCTTCTCCAGTCAGTCGCTGGCCCCTCAGCTTGAGCTGAAAATGAGGAAGGAGGTGGCCTTTGTACAGCCACAGAGCTTTTGACTCTTTGTTAGAAAACTCCTGGGGCATGTGTGCCTGTCCATGTGCACATGCACGTGTCTGGGGCCAATTCCCGCCCCCACCGCCCCCCGCCCCAGCACAAGCACGCAGGCAGCTTGGTGACCAGGGCAGCAGGAGAGAAACATTTTTCTCTGGGCAGGTCCAAGGAAGAGGACTGTGTGTGCTCAGAGTCAAAGTTTCTCTTTTGGAAAGTCAGTTCCTTCCAGTGAGGGAAGGAACTAAAGTCACCAGAGAAAGAAGGTGGTGAGAGGCGAGGGAGGTGGGCAGGAATTGGGGTGACAGAAGGGGGCGTGGCTGCCCCCACTGGATTTATGTCCCAGCCCCAGCAGTCACTGTGTCTGCCAAGCTTTGCTGGAACCCCTGCGGTGCAGCCCCGTGGCCCCGGTGGTGGCCTCTCACTGCTTAGGAAGACAGAGTTGGCAGGAGAGGATGTGGGCTTGTGGGGTTGCACATGAGCTCTGGGGCCGGGGGCACAGGGATCGGGGGGAGCTCTCAGTCACTGCTGCTCAGCCTGGCTCCCCACACTGGGTTTCTGGCAGGCCCAGTGGTTCACCGAGAGTCAGGCTGACCGGTAAGAGGTCCCCTCTGCCTGGGACACGAGGAGCCCCTCCACCGGAAAGTGGAAGAAACTCATAACCGCCAGGAGGGACATCCAGCTTGTTGGTTGTTCACAGCTGTGTCTCCTGGATGTTTCTTTCCTCTTACCGCTTTTTCATGAACACCTGAGAAAAATGGGTGGAGGTGGGCAGAGGGAGGCGATGGCTTGTGACATCTCTGTCAGCTTCAGGAATGCATGTGGTTCCTAAGGGAAGCGGGGCAGTTCTGGGCCTGTGGCTATCATCATGCACAGATATGTTTGCTTCTCAAGGGAATGGGACCCTCCTTTCTCCTTGGCCGTGTCCTGCTTTGGACAGCAAAATGGACTCAGATCAGATTCCTGGGGTGGGGGGTAACTTTCCTCATTGCAGTTTTGCTTGGCTGGGTCACCTGCAACCATCTATTTTTCAGTTTTGCACTTACTACGTATGCTTTTGTGCCCCAGATTTTAGATGTGGGGACCAGGTTTCTTTTGAGATGCAGGATTTAAAAAAAAAATACACACAACACACACACACACACACACACAGTTGACCCTTGAACAACATGGGCTTCAACTACATGGGTCCACTTCTCTGCGGATTTTTTTTTTTTTTTTGGTACAGTACTGTAAATGTATTTTCTCTTCCGAACAATTTTCTTTTTTTTTTTTTCCGAACAATTTTCTTAATAACATTGTCTCTTTTCTAGCTTCCTTTATTGTAAGAATATAGTATATAGGACATATGACATATAAAATATGTGTTAATCGACTGTTTATGAATAGACAAGGCTTTCGGTCAATAGTAGGCTATTAGTAGTGAAGTTTTGGGGGAAGCAAAAGTTATATGTGGATTTTTGACTGCGTGGAGGGGGATCAGTGTCCCTAACACCTCCCCCCTGCTCTCCCCCAAGTTGTTCAAGAGTTAGTTGTACTTTAAAATCTATCATCCAACAAAACTGACTTCTCTTTCTATGAATTTTAGCATAAATTTATATGACCCCTACCGCCATCAGGATATAGAACTGCTCCATCATCTTATACACACTCTCATGCTGTCCCTTTCTTAGTCACAGGAAATGTGGGTTTTATTTTTTATCATTTTTACCATTTGAAAGGTAATGTTGACTTGATTCCTCCCTCCCTCCCTCTCTCTCTCTGAGAGGTTAATTTTTCACTGTTGATTATTAGACTCTCTGCTCTTCCTCTGTGCCTTCTTTAGCCAAAGAGGTGTAACCGTGGTGCCTTGGTTGTTAGCTTGTTAGTTACTGATGAGTCTTGGTTGGATTTTCTGTGTTTTAAACTGGCTGTTCTTGCCCGCGCACCCAGTAGGCTTGGGGCCACTCTGGATTTAGGAGAATTCAACCTAATTCTGACAGTGGCCAAAGACAAATACAATTAATAAAGGACAAAGGATATATGTTATTGCTCACTGTATAGGCAGCAATGTGATATGAAACAACTTTTGGAATATTCTGCTTTGAATTCTGTATATTATTCTTTCTCAGATGTCAGGACAGATTATTAAGGTTTGGGCATAACTTATAAAATGAAGACGGTTTTGTTGAGCCAACATGGTTCTCCCAGGATGTCCTCACTTGTCACATTTCTTAGGTGAAGGCAGGAGGTAAGGGCTTAGAGCACCTGAGGTGCTTCCTGGATCATCGGTGCATCCCAGCTCTAGGTGCTGGGACAAGCTGGGACAAGCACGGGAAGGCCAGAGCTACGTTTCACCTGTGTTGGTTCAGAGTAATGCTTTCTTAGGGAAAAGTGCAATGCGGGTACATGTGCCTGTTCTCCTCTTGAGAAATGAGCAGAGGTGACCTCAAAGTTCCCCTGCTCAGAGTGTCACACTTGACTGGACAGCAGATGATGCCTTTGCCGTGGATTCTGCTGGGGAAGGTACAAGCAATTGTACACATGTAAATTCTTGTGTCATCTAATTCCTGTCTCTGTAATTACTTGGACACTTGCCATTGCATCCAGTTGACAAGTGGGAACGGTGACCCAGTACAGAAAGCAGAAATTACGGGGGAGGTGACATCCAGAAACACAGTCGTAGCTCTCCTTCTGGCTTTCTGGTACCCAAAACATTTTTAGAGTCAGGAAGAAGAATTACAACTGCCTTCTACAAAAGTAACTCAACTTCCCTGGCTGTACCCCTTCTCCCTACTTCTTGCTTGCCAGGCTGAAGGAATCTCTCAGAGTTTGGTAGATTCAGGGCATTGGTGATTCATTCAGCTAAGAGGAGTGAGTTTTGCTGATAAGAAACTACTGTGTCAGGCAACAGGTTTCTGTAGAGGAATGTCCTCCAGGTGGATGAAGAATGGTTTTCACTTAAAGCAAGCACCACCACCGCCACTAAGCAAAGCAACGCAAGCCTGGGTACCTAAGCCAAACAAGAGGAGCAAAGCAGGTTAGAAACAAGTTGCTTTTCTGCATCCGGATTGAAATGATAGGGTACTTGAGACAGCCAACACGGGGATCGCCCAGCTCTCCTCTGAAAGTACTCGCCGTTTGTCTGATTGACGTTGGAAGTATCATGTCTACAAACACTCACATGAGAAGGTTTAGTTTTTTTATTTGGGCGACAGATCGCATGTTAGGGCACTAAAAGATGAAAGCACTAAATATTTGCTTTAGAGAAACACAGCAAAAGATTCTCTCATCCTCCCAACTGAAAACGGATGGGCTTAGAATTCCATTAACAAAATTGACTGTCTGCAGTTAAACTTAGTGCCCCCCTCTAGGCATGATTAACAAGTGGGGTAGAAAGCAAGGTTGGACAGTGGAGGATTGTACTGGATTCTTTTTCATGTTGAGTGGAACAGGGCCGTTTTGTGGAGATTGAGGTCCAAGTTAGCCCAAAGAAATTCCTGACTTCTTCTTTGGCATTGATCTCCTTCTCCTGGGTCTTTAATAGCACGGTCTTCCCGTTGGATTTCCTCTCCATGAAAAGCATCTACGTGTTATTCCAGCTTTCAGGTTTAATGATAAAATCGTAATTCTTGGAAAGCCTTTTTGGTAGGAGATGGTTTGCCTCAAAAGAAGAGAGGATGTTGTTTTGGTACTTGGTTATGGTTACTGCAGAGCATGCTTCATGGAATGATTAAGAGCCTGGGGTTCAGATTCCACGACTTCAAACTCTGGCTTTGCTCCTGGCTAGCTGAATGACCATGTATATCTTCCTGAGGGCCATCTAGGTCTAAGTTTCTCCATTTATAAAACAGGGAAATTTTTGTACCTACCTTCCATTTCTTGGGAGATGTCAATGAATTTGTGTGCAGATGGCGTACATGGAACCTGCTAAGCATCTGTCAGCATTAGCTCTGACTTATTCTCAGTGGGTATTTTTTAATTCATCTCTTCGGTGGGAAGAAAGAAACGTGAACTCGCTTCCTGGTGGGGGGTGTGGTTTAGTATTAATACTTACCCACCATTTGTTAAAAATCTGCAGTCCTTTGGGCATTGGCTCCAGTGTTTCATAATATTCTTGTTTCACCCTCACAGCTAGTCCATGAGAGAAAAACTAATATTGTTCCCATTTTATATATAAATAAGGTAGTAGTAGCATTTATTGAGTGCTTTCTTTTTTTTTTTTTAAGATTTTATTTATTTGCGAGAGATAGAGATAGCGAGAGAGAGCACAAGCTGGGAGAAGGGAGAAGCAGGTTCCCCGCTGAGCAGGGAGCCCGATGCCAGGCTCTATCGTAGGACCCTGGGACCGTGACCTGAGCTGAAGGCAGACGTTTAAAGGACTGAGCCACCCAGGCGCCCCTATTGAGTGCTTTCTATGTATCAGCTCTGGTTGAAGTGATTTTCATCCATTAACCCGTGTAAGTCTCCCAGTAGGTAGGAACTGTTGTCCTCATTTTTAAAGATAGGGAAATTGTGGCACAAAATTAAAAAAAAAAAAAAATGTGTCCTCAGTTGCACTGAGAGTGATTGGTTAGGGGGTGGGTTTTAAAGACTGGGTCTTTATATGTTTGCAAAGGCCTCCCAATTGCACCGTCTCCCCCTGTTCTGTGCATGGGCCCAGCTCACCGCTATCATGGACGGGAAGCATTGAGCAGACACACAGATGCTCTCCAGATACGCCGGTTTATGATAGTTGGAAAGAAAAATCTTTATTACCGGAAGTTGTGGCTTCTGAGTCTCTTGGCAATTGGCAGCATAGATTTTTGTTTTGTTTTGTTTTGTGTGTGTGGTTTTGTTTTTTAAATAATTAGAAACAGTTAGACTCTTGTTACCACCCACAGTAAAAATTGCTTGGATCCCGCAAATTAAGGGAAAAAAAATTAGGCCACTTGGTAGGATGATTAAAACGGGGCTTTAAAGAGGTAAGTTTATTTTGCAGAGTGAGCTTTAGATGTGTAAATGCTGAGGATCCCTGGGTTTTCACCTCCTCCTTTGTCTGAATTCAGAATCAAATAATGTTAAAGGTAGTTGCTAATGAGGGGAGGGATTCTGCACAAGATGGCTCTGGGAAGAACCCACATTTTTTTGTACTTATTAATGGTATGTCTTTTGTATGAGTGGGTGTGAGGACCAGAGCATAAAGCATATATTTGCACAGCGTGTGGTCCTTCCTGCTGCATTCCACTCCCCGTGGTGGTGGTGGGCTAAGTTAGGAGGAGGAGGAAAAGCAGGAAGCTCTGACACAGCCTCAACAGTTTCCACTGTATGGACCTCATCCTTGAGGCTGGAGTAAGCCAGACCTCTTCCAGGTCAGGAGGACCGAATCAGTGCAGCCTGGACTCCACATTCCCTAGGACCGCACTCTAATTATGCAAGTTGTGCCCCCACTTGTGTGCAAATGACATCTGTGCCCTTGCATGTATGTTGTTCCCCTCACTCACCCTCTTCCTGAGATCGAGGATGGGCCACGGTCTGGGTTGATGCCTTTAGTCAAGTCAGATGTGCTGTCCATTGGAGATCCTTCAGCCCCCCCACCCCCCAAAACTTCCTTGGAGTTTGAAGAGTGTAAGTGGTCACATGGGTGAAGAGATGATCTCCTAATCCTCGTGGGAGCCCTAAGGATTTGCCTTTGTGAAAGAAGGAACATCTTGCTGGAGGGGTATCTGTCTGTGTGTCCCATCTTAAACCACATTGCTTTTGACTTCTCTTCTATGATGATTCCCAGGCGACCTCCCCTTGCCATCCTGACTTGTTTAAATTTATGGGTTGTTGGCAAGCAACTTTTTTGATGCTATTCTTCTCCTAGCCAGAGGCCAAGAACCCTTGTGGAGCAGTGCCTGAATTTAATAGATGTCATCTGGACACCAGGGAGGGGCATACAGAAGTACTGGGGGAAAAGTCTTAGAAGTGAGATTCTACCCCTAATGCTACCAGCTCCCAGACTCTTCTTTATCCCTTCCAGGGCAATGCATTCAGAGTAATTTTTTTGGTGGTACCACACAGTATTGTGTATAGTACCCTACAGTTTTGGAACAAAGGGTACAGTGTTTTAATCGACTTGCAGACAGCCTAAAAAATACACAATAAGCTCCCCTTTCGACTTCATTGTGAATGTCTCCGCATTATTGAGCCCTCCTCCTGGTTGTTTACGATGCTTGAAGATCTGTCCGGAGCTTTTGCAATATTGAGTGACACTCCAGGAATGCTGATTCTACTCTTCTGGCTGAGCGAGGACCTGGTTCCCAGGCCAAGTTCTCAGGTAGACAAGACCATACCATCTCTTTAGCTTGGCAGATGAGGATTAAAGGGGGACTGGAAGTTCTGGAGTGACGTAGGGATGCAGATGAGGTTTTCAGACCCCACTAATTCCGACATCAGACTTCTGACTGAGTTGTCCCAAAGGCCATTCACTTGACTCCATAAGACAGGCATCTCCTGCTTCTGCACACCAATTATGAAAAAGCCTTAGAAATAGGTCTTGTAGACTCTTAGGATAACACAACAGGGACACCAGCTCTTAGGACAGCCCCGGCGCATAGAGCCTGATGTGACTGAATGCTTCTGAACCAGGTGATGTTTTGGTGCTAGGGATAAGGGTAGGAGCAAGATGGATTGAGTCCACCCTGAGGTCTGCTCCTTGTTGAGGCATCATCAGAAGAAGTTTCCTCCAAAGCCCCTGCAGAGAAATCAAAACTCCCTCAATGGTTGCATCCTTCCACTTTGGTGTGAATGGTCTTGGTAGTGAGGCTGCCAAAGAAAGCCGTGTTCAAGTGGGTGTTTTGTGGATAAGCCCGCCTTTGGAGTTTGGGGAATTACCAGGCCTGTGGTTCTGACCATAGCCTAGATGCTGCCAGACCCATTTCTCTGCTTCTTCATCCTCACTTCTGCCTGGTGACCAGGATCCTTCTGGTCCCACCCTCCCTCTCCCTCTCCTCCTCCATTTTGCCGACCTAGTGGGATTTCTCACCACATTCTTGTTCTTGCTCATTCAACATCGAGTCTTTGCTCTGCCTCTCTTCCGACCACAAAGATCTACTTACTATACATCCCTGTCCGTGGGGCACATCCTCTGTGGGCTCCAGACAGACCAGAGTCTGAGCATTCTAAGAGCCTCTTACAGTTTAGAAGGAGGGGAAAGCAAAGGAATTTTAAAAGCACCATAAGCTGGAGCTATTTAGAATAGGGCAAACAGCCTTCAGTGCTCTGGGGATCAATGTTTTTAATTTGGTTCCTGATTGATTAAGAAAATATGTGGTCTCCAGGATTAAGAAAAAAAAAAAAATAGAGGTTACCTAGGGAGATTGACTGGGACTGTCTTGTGGGTCAAGAGATAGTAATAAATTGAGTATTACCTTACAGGTAGTAGCAGCTCTTGGTAAGATTATTGTGCACGTGGGCCTGGGCTTCTGGTGCAAGACAAATGAAATAAGTCAGGTCAGAGAAATGGACCTGAGTGCCCTAATATATTGGCACAAACAATTCCCGGAGTATCTAGCCACAACCAGAGAGTAATTTGTTCACTGTGGGCAGGGTGGGAGGATTAGTTATAAAATCCTAGGATTATGACAGGTGACTGGTAATCAAACCTACCTGTCCTGTCCAATCCTTTCTGTAAACCTGGGGAGACTGAGGCCTGGAGTGAGGGGATGGCTGCCGGAAGATCACATGGTCACGTGTAGCCGGATCGTGATAGAATCGAGGCTTTGTCTGGACCTCTTGGCTTTTCTCTTTCTGTTCAGCTACCTCTGATTCAAGGTGGAATTTGACTTTGTGAACCATTCCTGTTGAGTGCTATTAATTTTAAGCTCTTGCGAGATTAGTGTGTGAAGTTATGTGTGTTCAGTATGAATTCACTTATTTTCCACTTGAGAGATCCTCATTTTCTGGGATGCCCTGGGTGTTGACATAATGATGATCAGGAGGCTCATGGTGGTGATGACCAGGGACTGATATAATTATCTGTTGGAGGTTGCCTAGGAAGAGGTGAGCTGGAATTCACACAGAGAGTTTTAAAACTTTTCCAGCAATGGATTTCCTTTAGCAATACATAGAAAATCAGATCTTACCATTCATTTGTGTTTTGAATGCTGGATGAACAACTAGTCTTTGGCAGGGAATTTTATCCTCCTATATAATCCTACCACCTTCTTTCCCAGAGGATTGGTATTTGGGAATCCTTTTACAGTGTTGCTTTCTGGGGGTTTTGTTAAAAACTCAAACATAGAAATAAATGTGTGAAAATGATTCATTGAAAACAAGTCTGACACCAACAGTATGTGATAAAACTTGGAAAGTGTCTAGGTTGGGGAGCTCCAGTACTTGAACTCAAAGCAAGTATGACTGAGTTGACCACAGTAAGAACAGATTCAAGAGTTCACTGGTGATTTTTAAGTTTTTGCTAAAAGCTCTGTTCTGCCCCTTGTAGTCCCATGCCCTGTAACTGGGAAACAAGCTGGTGCCCTGCCTCCGAGTTCAGCAAGTTTGTTTTGACTTGGGGCCCATGATGGGAGTGAAGCTCTCATTATGTAATGTTAAACTGGGCCGGGAATGTCAGCTGGGCTAGGCCTGCCAAAGCTTGAAGAGTTGGTTGGGAATGGGCTATGTTTAGTATGACTAATCCAACTTGGCTGGGTAAAGGGGTGGGTGGGTGTCTCTCTGAGAAGGGAGGTATGACTTGTGCTATTTCAAGTCTTAGTACTTAGTGTAAACTCTGCAGACGAAAAAAAAAAGTTAAGCCTTATGACCAACTAGTAAAATCAGGGCTGTTGACTGATACCCAAGATTGCTATAGAAGTCTGTGGTCAAGATCAAGGTATATCACTTGCAATTAGGGAAATAACACTTTTGGGTTATGTGAAATGGTGTTTCTTAAAGTAGCCTATCCTGGTCAAGTGCTGCCCTGCAGAAGTACTTAGTAATTAAAGCAATTTTACAAAGTAAACATTAGGTTCCTTAATAAAAATAGCAATAAACCCTAATAAAAATTTCAAGCAAAGGAAGAGGTGAACTATTTTCCTAATAATGATTCCAAAGTATAATTTAAGGTCCATCTCCTGACCTTGTTGGTCTTTGTTTGGGAACTTCTTTCTCCCTTTGCCCTCATGGGTCCTACTTTGACACTCTTGGCTCAGCTTCCTCTTGGCTTTTCTTAGGGGACAAAAGAATCCTATTTTTATGCAGATGTATTGGCGGTTGAAGGTAGAAATAATCAGGAACCTTGTTTGCACCATGATCCTGGAACACAATGTGGTCCCCACCCCCACCAGAAAGAGGGCTGCCTTTTGGTGGAGATGGTGGAGGCCAGCCTCCGCCCTCCCCGAGGTAAAGGGGGGATTCGCTTTTGTTCCTCCTCGGATGAATGGAAGTAAAGTGTTCACTGAACCTGGAAACACCTCCTTTTGTGTCCGGTGCTCTCCTAACACAGGCCGTTAAACTTGGGGCAGTCACTCTTGGTGGGGGATTGAATGGGGCCATTGTGGGGGGGAGGGGCTCCCACTGAAGCCACTGAGGCCATAGAGATGCCATTGTTTCTGAGTAATAAGACAAGGAGGAAGACTCTGGGGACCTGCAGGCATCCGTGTGGCCACCACACTGACTGCTTTTCTAGGTCTGTGTTATCCCCAAGGAACCCCCCGACCGTGGGGCTGGGCAAGGTCAGCCTAGGCAGGAAGCGCGACAGAGCCCCCTGTGGTATAGACGTGGTGCCCCCCTGGGTCCGTCTCAATATGGACCTTCGCTTCCTCCACACTGGCCCTAGGCCTAGCCATCATTTTTGCAGGGAGGTGGCTGTTTTCCTCCAGGCATCCAGTTAAAAACATTTGCTAAAAATCACTTCTTCCACCTTAGAAACAACAAACTCTCCCAATTCCCTGCCAGTGACTTTTTTTGTGTAACTTCCCCTTTGCCATCTGGTCTTTCAGAGGCACTTCTGATCTTAATTGTAGTGTTCAGCCTTTGTTTATTTAAAAATCAGAAGGCAGATAGGCTGTTAGAGGGTTTATCTGTACTAATTGTGCCAACATATCTGCCAGCCGTCCTCTCGGTTAGTAAAGGGAACCACTGCAGTCCCCCCTGACGCAGTGATTTTACGTGCACGCCACCGTCGCTGATGTGTTGCCCAGAGGCAGGAGTATACTTCTTGCTTTAGAATTGCTGTGCTGGAATGTTCCGTCCAGCCTCTGCCATGTAGTATTGATCTGAGGGGGATCTAGTCTTACGACTGGGAAGACTAAGCAGACCTGAGTGCAGATTCAGACCCTGCCGCTTACTGTGTCATCCAGGGGAGATTATTTTATTCCCCAGGAGCCTCAGTTTTGCTGTCTATAAAAATAGAGACTGGTATCAACATCAAGGAGTGTTGCCTGACTTAAAGGAGATGCGTATGAAAAGCTGGAGAACAAGTTAGGCATCCGTGCACCTGGGGCAATACAGGGGTCCAGGGATACAAAGTTAAGCCCCCAGGCAGCTCTAGTAAACGAGAGGCTTAGATGCCAGGTATCCATTGTCTGTCTTTTGAAACATAATAGATGTGTAGTTGGTTTTGCTGTTTTTTTTACCTGTCTCTTTGATAATTTTGATATTCTAATTAAGCAGTGGCTTACATCAGAATGTATACTATTTTATAGATCTTTTCAAAAAGTGACTCTTGCTTGACGATTTTAACAAATTGCACACAGAAATTAGCTTTGCTCTGCTTACACTTTGAAAATACACTTGTTGAAGCTGCTAAAGAGACAGGTTTAGAAAATGTTGAAAACATTAGTCTTCTCAATTAAAAACAAGCATTGTAAGTGTGGGCTTCTTCCCTTGAATTTAAGAAACTCTTTTAGAGGAATCAATTCTTATGGATCTCTATGATGTCTGAGTGTGAAGTATGCATTTTTAGAAAAATGTATCTTTTTAGATAAAAACACACTTTTAGTTGTTGCATGGGCTTCAGATACTTTTTTCATCCGACCATCACAGTCTGACAGTTGTAAAAAAATCAGTTTTAGAAACTGTATTTAAGGAATTTATGATCCCAACATGCTCTTTGAAATATTTTGAAATTATCTATTGGAGGTGTTTTTTTGTTTTTGTTTTTTGTTTTGTTTTAAGAAAAGATTTTCCTCTGAAAAGTAGTCCAGTAGTAATGTTTTTATATATAAATTCCTACAACAAGCATTTCTTGAACATCTACCTGGTGCTTAATTTGTTCTGCATATTTGTACTTAGGACATGGTGGTAACCATGGACTATACACACATTTTTGATAAAGGAAGCTCTTCTCTTTATAAGCTTGGCTGCCCCAACATTACAGTGAAGGATGAAGTAGGATTCTAATTGCTGACTCTTGAGCTCAACATCTATGTATTTTATCTAATTTATAGTTGGAAAAAGAGCTAAAAATGTTAAGAGTCCGTACCAGTCGTTTGAGGAATTGTAGTTTATATAGTCCTGGAATTAGGTTCGGAAGTACCAGAAAGCCCCACGCTATTTGGGTCAAAGAGAAGAAATCCAAATTAGTATTGATTGGCATTCATGATCGCTCCTGAGCACCAGTGATGTTTCTGTCCCAAGCATAGACTAATTTGGCCAACCGTATGGGTCAACAAAATAGCCAACAGCTCGAGTTATGGATGGTGTGAAAAACACAGCGTCTGATTGTTAACACCATGTTCCCCAAGTCTGTGATGTTCTCTGACCTCTGGTGCAAATAGCTGTTCATCTCGAGATGATTTGACAGCATAATTTAGTATTTGGGATTCTTTTAAAACTACAAAAAAGGGGTGATTAAAAACTTGTGCTTCTTCTCTAGCATATAAAGCAAGCTTTTCAATTATATTTTTCAGGGGACAGAGTTATTGGAGTTGAACATTGGCCTGGGTAGTTATACAGAACTGGTTTCTGTTTGAGGTTAGTTGACTTTGACTGGATTATCCAAATACCATCAGGGTAACCAAGGAGTGCATCTGTTAGCTCTTCGACAGTTGTAAATAATCACCGCCTTCTAGATTACAAGCTCCCTGAAGGCAAGGACTTTTCTGTGTTTAGTTCACTGATCTATCCCTAGTGCCTAGCACATGCAATAGGCACCAAATGGGAATTTTGAATCAGGGAATGGGAAGAACGTAGGGAAGATCTCTACTCCGTTCATGACAACTGCAGCAATAATTTCTCCTCCTCTTTTCCATTTGCTGAAGTTACTAACCCTCTAATCTTGAGTAAGTTCTCAATCCTCTGAGTGTGTTTGTTTTTCTGTCTGTAAAATGAGGCTGTTGTCATGTAAGACTTTATTTGATTATGAGAAATAGTCCCTCCTAAACTTCCTTGAAGAAAGGTGCTAGACAAAAACAAGATGGTTTGGGGGGGCGGGGGCGGGGAACCACACCGCAGTCCAGACTGTACTAAGATGCTTGGTTGCATTTGAAACCAGTTTCACAGTCTGCTCTAGGCGGGGATTGCAACATGCTTTCCATCTGTGCGGATGCGGAGGAGCAAGCTTGCACTCCCAACTCCGGTGCGTTCTGCACAGCACCGTGGCAGGAACACTGGCTTATGGGCGTGACTGTGGTGGAGGCATGACCTAATTTAATTTTGCTTTATTATTTGCTGGCTGTGCCCATTGTATGTTAGCCTCTGGGTGTGTTTACAAGTTGCTTAGGAAAGAGGTAAAGGCTGTCTTGTCTGTAAAAGCTATCTTGTCCGTTTCAGGGCCAGGTATACACAGACACAGACACACACACACACACACACATCCTTTCCACAGACACACACACACACACACACACACACACACACCCTTTCGTCCTTGGCATTCAGCACCATTATGGGGCCAGGCGTGAAATTATCAGCATCCAACAAGTGACTTGAAGGGCTCTGAAGGACTTACCTTCCTTTAAAATCCCCTCCCCTTAGCCCTGTTATTACCTTTGGCACCTGCTTGAGGCTTGAGTGTGTCGTGCACCTAACTTCTCAAAAACACACATGTATTGTAAAGGGCACAACAAGTCTCTATGCTTACTTAGTAGAGTTACAAGCCACTTACTGGGTTTGGGTGACTTTCCCTGGCACTGTTGCTAAACTTGCTGTGAAAAGCAAAGGTTCAAAGTCCACAAAAACATCATTTATTTGTTAAAGAAAACCCAGGGATTTCAGAGGATCATGCTGTCCTGTCCTTTCCCCTTCCTCTTCCCTCTAATGTTTTGGTGGAAGGTTGTCTTTATGCAGAGGTGAGCAATACATGTATTTTAAGCATATGAGGTGATGAAGGGAGGTGTCCATATATTTCGATCCTTCTCCTCTTTTTTTTTTTTTTAAAGTCTTTTTCCTTTATTGTGCTTTTCTGGTAAGTTTCTATGTGTCATTGCTATTGAGAAAATGACTTATTCCCCTTCCAATTCATTTGTTAATTTCAACTCTGGGTTCTAGCAGAGAGTCCCAGTTCTCTGTAAAGCAGATTCCCTTATTTTTGTCATATTGCTGCAGCAGTACTTAATTAGGGGCCGTATGGGTGACAGGAGTCTTTTGGTTCTATTACTGGAAACCACCCCCAAGCGCTGGCCATCCAGGTCTGCCTTGTCAGGCCAGTGAGAAACCCTGACAGCTTGCAGGTTCTTCAGCATCTGTCTCTGTAGTTCAGGGGAGGAGATATGTAGCAACCAGTCCTTTCCTAGCAAATAAGTGCAAAAATCCCCATAAGTGTGTTATTTTGAAATATTTTAATTTTGACCAGATCCACAACTTGTAACTTATGAAAGCCTGATGTGCTTGTTTAGTTTTGGCCTCCCAGTACTTGATTAACTGGTCAGCGGCTATGGAGACCTGAATCAGAGGGAATAGGACATCCCCCCCTTCTAAGGAGGGCTGACCTGGGCTGGATGCAGTGGCTGGGTGGATGCATTCTCTTCAGGGAGGCTCTGCGGGGTTGGCAACTTAGCCTGGAGAAAGGAGGTATGCCCCCTTTAGAACTTGTGACCCTTCATTCTTGTTAGTCCTTGCACACACTTCTAGTCCCAGAGAGTTTTGTGGTCTCTCTTCTTTCCCACCAGCATTTAAGAAAACTAACACTAATTTCCTTTGTTCCTCACTGTCCAAATTAGAGAAGCTAGAGATGAATGCCATTATGGGCATCTTAAACCCAAGGATTTCTACTTCACTTGGGCCAAGGATCTCTTTTTAAGAGGAAGAGGGAACTAAATAATTGAGTCAGATATTTTAAGATGTTAAATCTAAAACTCAGCCTTTTAAGAATCACATGTAAAGCCAGTCTCTTAGCCTCGAATTTTCCACCGTGATTCCACTTTCCAAAACCTAGGATGGCCATCAGGGTGGGTTTAGCTTGATCATCAGCTGTTACAGGTCAAATATGGTCTCAGTAGTTTTTAAAATTTTAATCATGACCCCTCTAATCCTATGAGTTTTCAGAAGGAAATCCTGATGAACAGTCCGGAATTGCTTTGCCTGGTAACGTCTTCTTTATTGACAGTATCCCCAGCTGAGCTCTCTTAGTTAATGTGTTTGCTTTGGCACCTTTCTTTCTTTCTTTTTTTTAATCAGAAATGTTTATCAATAGGTTGCGTGGTTGGGGGAAGTGGTATTTGTTGTGTAGCATTTTCCCAAGGAGTGTTTCAGAGAATTTTTTCTAATACCAAAAAATATAGTATGATTTATATTCGTAGGACATATTATCGTTGCGATTTCTGCATGGGAGTTTTTTTAATTGACTGGTTTGCAGGTCCTGGAGATTGCAGTTGATACTCTTTTGCATCCTGATCAGAAGCCCTGACTTTTTTTGGTCCTTAGCAGAGAATCCATCCCTTGATAACTTGTGGGCACCCTTCGTGGAGGCAATGATGTGTGGTCTTGCGAGAAGTCCTAGCATTAGCAGGTCTGTGTTTTCTTCCAGTATGGGGCTTTGTCATTTCTAATGATGACAATCCATCAGTCCACACAGTGCAAAATGAAGATAAATGGAATTAATACATGTGAGTTAAATGACTCATTGATATAATTATACTGTGAGGATTTCTGTAGTATAACCTAACACATTTAGTAGTGTTAATTGTAACGGCTTTGCATGGGAGCATTTAATTTCATAAGCAAACAGAATAATTTATTAATTCTCAAAAAGCTATTTCAAGGCCTGGACGGAAAGGGAGAGAGTGTGCATTTAACTTGATGTTGACTGCAGTGTTAGAAAGCTTTGCCTCATCAAACTGGATATTGCTAAGGAATTTTTTTTTTCCCCAATTCCAACTTTTACTGGTCCATAGCCAAGATGTGCTCAATTCAATAGTGCATCAAAATGAAAGTGGGAAATGGGTCCCATCTAGTAAATCTTAATAAGTTATTGAAAATTGAAGAGTGCTGAATAATAAAACAGTTCTAATTGCAGTTAAAACTGTATTGGCGGCGGATATGGCTGAACAAGGAGGATAAAACAGCCAAGGAAGAGCATTGGATGGTAGCGCTGAAGAAGGGTAATAGATTAAATGCAAAACTCAATTCAAATATTTTGTGAAATGAAGGCATGCTGTGTAAACCCATTTTTTGCTGAAAAGCATGTTTTCTCTCATGTCAGAGATGATCACAGGAATCCTTTTAATATTCATTTAAATAGTTTTTAATTGGCTTCAGAGAGTTTAAAGTTCAGCATGAAGGTGAGATCTAAGCGTACTAATTAGATCGAATGCAGTTTTACTCAAAGAGCAGACTTGATAATTAAGGAATTCCATACCAAATATACGTTTTGAAAACACTCTTTTCACATCCTTGAGGTAAAAATGGTTTTCCTGAAAATTTTCCCATTCTTTTCCAGTAGAAATTCCTCTTAGACTCTGAGCATAAAACCTCACGTGGCCTGTTGGAAAATGACAGTCCGTTTTTCAGAGCAAACCTCTCGTTTGTTTGGCATTTAGCCGACACCCTGTGTTCAGGTTATTCTAAAATTTTTTCCCCATCCAAGTGGAATTTTGACTTGCATGGACATTGTGATGAACACAAGTTGTATCTTGTGTGTGTCCCCCCCCCGACCCCGTAAGTTGTTTGATGCTGTTGAAATGGAAGGCTGAAGTAGAAGGGGGCACTTAAGCAGTGAAGGGTTTTTCTTTGTAAATAATAGATCAAGAGCACTGGATCTGTATCTAATGGAGCTGTGTGCGGCCTCCGTTTCAAGGACAGCACGCGGTTTTAAAAACCACAACTACCGACCATCCCGTCCGCAACCTGTGGTCAGTTGTGTGTGTGTGTATGTGTGTGTGTGTTTGCTCACCTCTTGTGATTCCCCACTGCCTTATCCCCTTGAATGGTTTGCTTTAATGTCATACTGTATTTCATAAACCTAAAAAAAAAAAACCTCTAACATTTTATATGTATGTGTGTATACACACACACACGCACACACACTCATGGAGAAAGAGCTCCTTAGCGATACCTGTCTTTTATAATTGTGGGATGATTTAAGGAAGTTTGGTCCTGTTTTACTAAAATGTTTGAATGAATCTATTTTTACTATGGCATGCTCTACTAAGAAAATCTTGATGTATGTAGCTGACATCAATGCAGAAATTAGTTTATCATGACAGCAGAGAGATTGGATTGATTATATTTGCAAACATATGTTATCTTGATAGTTTGGTAAAAATCTTAATTTACCATGTTCCCCCCTTTCCCCTTCCCCTTTTTGAGTTTATAAATCTGTTCTTGTATTTTCTGGTTTGAATCTATATTTGAAAACCATAAATTGAACACTTGAAGTATTATTGAGAGATTTCATACAATTCTTAAAAATATAATAGGGCTTTGTTCCTCCTGAATTTGAATTAGTTATTTTTTTTTTTTATCACTTGCAATCTAAGCATTACACCTAATTACTATTTTCCCTTGAATTGTAAAAGTACAAGCATACACTAGTATCTTAAAATACTTCATCTCTGTCAAGGGCGTTGTTGAAAATAGAAAAATAAACACTGCATGTTAAATGTCAAGTAGGAGTCTATAGATAGAAAATAGAAATAAAAGTACAGATTAAATCAGGAGATTCCTTTGCTTTTTTCTGAAATAGTTGTTTATAAAATCATGAGATAGCTACTCTAAATTGAAAGTTCTTTTTTTAAAAGTGCATCCTACGAATTTGGGCCCTTTTTAAAAAGGGTTAAAATTCATTTCCTTGTGATAAAACAGGTTTCTAGAGAATTGACTTTTTAACACAAACATTTTAATATTTTTACTACATGCAAAAATATATATTGGAAAGCTGTGCTCCTAATACACCGCTTTCTTGAAAGAAAATCATTAGTCTTCTCAAATGTAAGTGTAAAGTTGATCCATTTTAGCCTTCTTGTCCATAAATCGTTGATTATTGGTTTTGAAGGAAAGCACAGTACGAAGTGTGTTTTGAATTTTAACTTTGAAATCATAGATGTACAACATGTTCATTGCAGTCAAATCACAAGCAGAGAGAACCCATTTTAAATAATTTTTAAAGCATTCCTGTCAGGGCATTATTTATAGGAATGGTAAGTTTCAGATTTTAGGTTTGAGCAAAGTTGAGGTTGGCCATACTTCAAATCTGCAGTTTAACTGCTTTGAAAGAACGGCTTTGCTTGTCTTCAGGGGGAAACAAATAACTTAGGGGACATCAGTTCATTCTTTCTCAGTCTTTCATCCTTAAGTATAACAAATTGTTTCTTTTATTAATGTGGTGCTTGCTGCATCGAAGCGGTTCTTAGGGGAAAATAATCAGGAAGATCTGCTTTGCTTCTCAGATGCTACAACCTGAAATGTGTTACTACGTTCCCTTGAAGGGATATTCTTCTCTCTCTCTCTCTCTCTCGCTCTCTCGCTCTCTCCTTTCTCAACAAATATAGTAGGTAACATAATAGAAATTGCAGAAAAGGATACAATGAGGTTTTTTTCTCCTTTCTCCCGGCATGTTTTGGTTGGCTAGGAGAAGCCAAGGTATTGGAATATGATTATCCTTATTTAAGGGGAAAAAATGATATAATTTGTCACCTTACCAGCTCTCGGCATTCTGTGTGGTGCGCGCTTAGTCAATGCCGGGAAAACAGCAGACTGACAGCTAATAGATATGTCTACCCTCAATTGTTTAGACATTTTTGTCTTTTGTGACATTGAAAAAAAGACAAGGAAGGGAATGGAAGCAACTAAAAAATGTCAAAAGATCAAAAAATCAATGGGCCGCGGGAATGCGATCTGTTTACCGGGGGGTGGCTGCTCTTTGTGTTTCGCCAGGAGTCCAAGGTGGTGTCTGGGGCAGGCACGGAGCCGCGTCCCCTCCCTCCCCGGGAGATGTGATACCAGTGCTGTGCCAAGTGGCCACGCGTGCCTGCTCGCACCGCACCCCTCTGCCCCCATGAATAAGTAATACAGTAAATAACAGCTTTCCTTTTAAGACTGTAAAAACTAAGTTTTGGGTGCTGTGTCTTTTCGGTCCATCTCCAACCTTTTCCAGATTCGCTGGGCTCAGCCCAGCCAGATGGGTTGTAGGATTTATTTGTGGGCATTTCAATTTTTCTGTGCAGGGGAGAGCCCTTGACATTTTTATTATTTATTTATTTGATTTTGGAGGGAAAAAAGTCAATAAGAGTGAAACGGGTGATAATTAGGTGGGGCACGTCGGGCAGATGAGTAATTGTTTTGTCCCTGGCTTGGACTGTTTGGACAAGGCTTACGTATGTCTTGGGGTGGTCAGTGTTGGGGCGGTGGAGATGTTATTTGAAAACTTGTTTCCTTGAGAAGGAGGAGGGTTCGTGGGTAGTAAGACGATTGTAATTTTCTAGGGACATAGAGTGTTGGTTGCTTTAAAACTTTTGGGTTTTGAACAGTAGACCTTAGTTACCTTTTCTCTTTCTTTTTAAAAAACTTTTCAACCAGTTGGTTGTCTGGTGTGTGTGTGTGTGTGTCTGTGTGTGTGTGTGTGTGTGTGTTCACCTACACATTTGCCTGGCAAACAGTGACAGCCCAGGAAAATGGACGGACCCTACAAGGCAAGGCTGCAATCTGTTGGGGGAATTTTTTTCCCAAGCCTTGTAGTTGCTATTTGATAATAAGTGTGGTCCAGGCTGCATATTTTATAAACTTTCTATTAAAGTTGGGGCATGTTATCATAAAACTCAATTGCGATACTTTGTATTATGCTCTGGGATTGAGAGATAGACATAGGATTAAAAAAACAATTTCTAGGCATTTCTAGATGATAAATTTAATTCTCTTTGCTATTTGGAGGTCTTCTTTGAAAATGCAATTGTAATGAACGCATTCAGAACTGGAGAATAGATTTACCCTTGGCTTCAAATAGTCGACGTTATCAGGCGCTGTCATTCGTTCCTTCCTATTTTCGGGCTGCTAATTGATGTTTTTGATGTCAGCAAGAAAATTGAAGAAAATGTCATGTGTGAACCAGTGCGGAAGTTAATAAGATTGACTTCGTTGACAGAATTTACAATGAGAGCAGAGACTGCATAATGGGACCGCTGCGAATTCTTTGGAGTCAAAATTGACACCTCACGCTAGGCCAGTGGTCGATAGGAGAGATGGAACATTTGGGAAAGTTCCTAATCTCATTTTTCCCTCCTTACCTTTTGGTCTCCGATGGTTACTTAGTTTCACCAGCAGCTGTTTATCCAGGGGGCGATTGCTTCGGACCACGCCAGGGCCTTAGTTCAGGCTCCCAGGGCCACCAACAATGCTTATTTTTTATGCTGTTTTGAGTTTGAAAGCAAAAGAGTCTTAAAAAGGTTAGATTAAGATGTGTCTTAAGGAAAGATATACTAATATCGGTCAGGGTCATTGCAAATGCTTGGGTTATGTGCAATAAAGCCGAAACGCAAATCCCTCTTTGAATAAAGAAACCGAGTTGGCACTAAGATCAGTCCTCGAGCATAACAGAAGGCCATAGCTTGCAAGGAAAAAAAATAATAACGTTCTTGGCCCCACATCCCCGACCCCCAAAAGAAACATTTTAGCCATGGTGCCCCTTCAAGTTTTCTTGGTAAGTTATTGAAAGTTTAATATAATAGTTTAATTTTCCAGTAACGTGGCAAAGTTTATTGGATTTGTGTGTATAATTATGGATTGGATTAGTTGAGTTTGGTTCAGTGCATCTGATTATCTTCTGGCCTTTAGGGAAATGCGCTAAAACCCTAATATGTCCAGTACCCCCAAGCGGCCTCTTTTTGAAGGCGCCGCACAAAATGTGATCTCGACCAGCGCTTGGCCTCCAAGGATCTTCAGTGAGAGACATTATTCTTGGAATATCCAATTAATTCCACGGGCAGTGATCAGTTAGCGCTTCTTCTTCCTTTCTCGCCATTTGAAATGCTAACACAATGAATATTTTCTCATTGGTCTGTGTCCCTCGGCTAAGCTGTTGCCGCGGGCTGAGAATTTCATCGACTGATGAGACCAGAGGCCCCGCCAATAAAAGGTTACAGTACGTGATTTGCATGCCAAGTGGGGTTTGGTTTCATGAACTTAAAAGTTCTTTAACTTTTATTTGACTTTTTTCTTTTGTTCAAAGTAGATTGAGGGGTGAGTATATTTGTGAGTGTTTAAAGTATGAAAATTGCCAGGGACAGTAGGTCACAGCGATATTTTGGATTATCCTCACAGAGACTGTGAAGATGGCCTTTGTCTTACCAGTTTTTATGGAGGGGAACCAAATCAACTCTCTAAGATCAGGTCTATGGGAAAGCATTTTTTCAAATCTCATGATTCTGTGTTGAGTCCCTCTAGGATCCTTGAAGAGCTTGACATTTGGGGGAGTAATACTGTTAGAGAGTATCTTGTGGTACTAATAATCAGCTTTGGCATTATCTGAAATGACTAGAGAGCCATTGAGTAGGGCATTTGGAAGAGGAAGGAATGTCCTTTTCTTTGGAGTGTTTGGTAATCAGAGTCTTGGGTACCAAGAAAACAGTACATTCTAGAGGAGTATTCAAAGGCAGCCCTCTTCTGTTTTCAAGGGTAAGTTGGAAATTGTTGTGGAATATTGAGTTGCATTGAGCACAAGAAAATGTACAGCAGAAACAAACCAACAAAAGCTATCTGCATGACTTCTGCCAGAGTAGATTATAATGGATTTGGTCACAGCTTACAATAACTAGGTTCAGAACTCTTTCTCAGTGAGGCAGAGCCCATGACATCTGAGGCGCACAGCATTGCCATGTATGTTCAATAGGCTAAACGTTTGGCTTAGAAAAATGACAGCTCATGGTGTCACCGTATCTCTCTCGTCTTCCAGAATCTTCCAAACTTGGATTTTATTAAGTGAAGATGCTCCTTGTTGATTTAAAGCTATAATAGATGTCCCCTGATCTAAAGAGTACTGGTTGACAAAAAGGGGGAAGGAGTATAGGATAATAAAGGTACTCAATCCCTTCTCAAAATGGGGGGAAAAGGGATCGAGGTAAAAAGAGTCAGCCTTCGAACCACAGTTATCTTAGAGGAAGGGTAATGTGATTGGAGACTTGACATATTTCAACAGAATGAAAAATCATGATGCCTTTACCAAAATTGTTAGCAAAAGGGAACTGGCAGGGGTAGGAATGGAGAGCATTTCCCCTCTTCTCCCCCTCCCGCCCTCTTCCTTCCTTCCTTTCCTGGCTGTCTGTGAGGAGCAAAGCAGGTGGCTCCCTGTGGCTGACTTTTCATGACAACATGCCATTAGAAATTGCCGTCCTGTTGATCAATCCTCTCGACATGACAGATTTGCCGCAAGGCCTGGCTCTTTGAGCGCCAGCACTGTGGCTTTTCCCTCCTTTTTTCCTGCACTAATTGGTGAAAGTTTTTTTACTGTGCTAGTGGCAGAGGAAATTCTTTTGAACGTTGTCACAATCAAGTGTTGACTTCTTTAGAATTGCAAGTAGGTTAAGTGAGTATCAACATTGGGGGGTGGGCGGGAGGAGGGAAAACACTAACACAAAGTTACTACTACTTAAATTTTATGATTACAATCAAATTGGAAAACAAACTAATTGGATCACACATACGCGCGAGCGCACACACTAGAATGAAGGCAAGTGTTAAAATTATGGTCCTTTTTAACTTGCGTTACGTTTTGTTATTTTGGGGTGGGGGCAGCCCTGACATTTGGAGTGGGGAAAACACATTGTAATGTTGATTAAGTAAAATGTATCCATTGTAACTCCTTAGTTTCTTCCTATATGAATGGATTCAGAACAGGAGTACCACGAACATTACATAACATACTGCAAATCAAAAGGGACACATAAAGCTTCTGTTAGTAGAGTGTATTTTCCTCTGAACTACTGACATTTCTTCTGTCCAAAATCAACATACAAAGAACAATCTCTTGGCAAAGGGTTTGTTCTCAGATATTGATTCTTCACTGGAGTATCAGGATGCAATTCTGCTTAAATTTTGCTGTTCTGGTCATATATGTGATTTTTTTTTTTTTAACCTAGAATGTTGTAATAACCTTTCATATGCTTTTAAACCAAACTTCTCAGTGAAATTGAGAATCAACACGGTTTACCTTTCTTTTTAGAGAGAATTCAAATCTGAAATGTCTTTTTTAATACGAATGATTAAAAATATTTACTGAAGGAATTTGTAAAATTACTCTGCTTAAAGACATATTCTTTGGTGATAAAAAAAAATTGGCAGATTAAAAGTTTTGCTTCGCTAGACTGAGAGAGAATGTGCGTAAATTTCTCATGTCACAGAAGCTGATTCTTGACTGTGTACCATTTCAGGTAATTCCTAGTTAGAAAACGAAGTAACGGAGGGCACAAAAGCCTATTAACTTTACCCTGGGTTTTTGGTAACTATCAGGAAGAAATCCTACACAAAGATAAGGATTTCGTACTGACTTCATGATAAAAACACAGAAACCTTGTATAGAAAGGAGGCTACTTCTATTCCATAGTAGATATTTACTAGGATAAGAGAATTATAGAATAAAAGTTACAAAGATTATTAACCGAATTTCTACTTAATTATTTTAGTTTTAAGTACAAAATGGAAAGGAGAAAGAAGACAGTAAAATGTTGTCCGGAATTACCTGGCCCCGTGTCCCTTTTTCGCCACCACAATTGTTATGTTTTAGGGAGAGAAATGCAGAAACCCCTATTGAAAGAAGCATCAATTCGTATAATTAATTTTGCCATTGTAAAAATCATTTGTAAAATTTGCATTATTAACATTATCAAGTCACTAGTTGGTAAGACATCAGACATGACGAGAGTGAAGGGCAGCTTAGGGAGAGCTGGGCTTTAAACCCTCAGTAGATCCGAGTTAGGATCAAAGGCGCTTGCTTTATGTGGCTGTGCTAGACTTTGAAGTCATGACTGCACCTACAGCACTCATTTCATCAAGTTCACTGGTGTCTTAATAGCAGATCAATAAGTTTCAAAGTCGGAGAGTTAATTTGATACTAGTGCTGATGCGGTCGTGCTGGGGAAGCCGAGAGAGAGGCAGAGAAAGCTGCCTATTACCAACTCTGGTACAGAGCGCACAAAGATGCAGATTATGGATATATCCATGACCCTGAAAACACAGGCTCTGGCCAGGAGTGGGCAAGCTGTGGATTAATAAAGCAAGAGGTCCTGAATTTAGACATCGTGGGTTATTTGGAAGCTAGTCTATGTTGAAAAACCTTCAGTTGGATACACATATATGTGTGCTTGCCCGTATGTCCGTTTGGTATAGATAATAAACATGTGACAACAGAAACGCATGCACACGCCTTTCTAAAATAAAGGGGGGATCTGCATAAGGACCACTGTAGGTTTTCTGGGATGATGTGGGGTGAAAAAAAGGTACAAAATATGTTTGTGGTTTTTGAAGGGAGTGTTGAACGTACGTTTGCATCATGGGGGGTTATGTTGATTTTTTTTTTTCCTTTTAAAGTAGCATCGGGAATATCTCCTTAAGTAAATAATATCTAGGCAATAATAATTTGATACAAGTCCATTTTGATCCACTTAAAAAATTTAAAAAAGGACCTCTTCAGGAGAAGTCTTAGCCCCAAATTTCTTCTCTTCTTTATAGCACAGCTTGACGCGCGTGCAAACACATGGATTCTTTCTTCCTGAGCTGTTTCTCCAATCCCTTATAAGATAACTTGTCTCACGTCTCCCCATTTTTATGATATGATACATTTTTATGATTTATTCCAAAGGTTTTGGGGCATAAAGAAACCAATAGGTAAAGGTGCTGGTAAATTGAAAGAGAGAAGAAAAGTTGGGCCAAGGGGGAATGTTTGTGTGTATATTGGGGATTTTTCTTTGTTTTCAGTGGTTTCGTTTAGGTCCTTCTTGCGGGATAAGCATAAACATTGTGGGGTGTGTGGTAGAGATGACATCAGTGGCTATTACAGGAGGGGATTTGGGGAGGGTTTGTGTGTGTGTGTGTGTGTGTGTGCAAAGGGGAGGGTGTAAAGATCCAGAGTTCAAAGATGCAAATCGCGAGAAAGAAGAAACCCTAAAAAAA